>NC_058084.1:292870550-293217238 GCF_014858855.1 Bufo gargarizans | reverse complement strand
CAGTGGTGGCTGACGTGAAGCCTCATTCTCTGCTATGACATGCAGACTATTCTCTGCTGACATGAAGCCAGATTGCTCTGTTACGGGACCTCTCTCCTCTGCCTGTGTGCTGGGCCTAAATATATGCCAATGGACTGTTGCAGTGGTGGCTGACGTGAAGCCTCATTCTCTGCTATGACATGCAGACTAATTCTCTGCTGACATGAAGCCAGATTGCTCTGTTACGGGACCTCTCTCCTCTGCCTGGGTGCTGGGCCTAAATTATTGCCAATGGACTGTTGCAGTGGTGGCTGACGTGAAGCCTCATTCTCTGCTATGACATGCAGACTAATTCTCTGCTGACATGAAGCCAGATTGTCTGTTACGGGACCTCTCTCCTCTGCCTGGGTGCTGGGCCTAAATATATGCAATGGACTGTTGCAGTGGTGGCTGACGTGAAGCCTCATTCTCTGCTATGACATGCAGACTAATTCTCTGCTGACATGAAGCCAGATTCTCTGTTACGGGACCTCTCTCCTCTGCCTGTGTGCTGGGCCTAAATATATGCCAATGGACTGTTGCAGTGGTGGCTGACGTGAAGCCTCATTCTCTGCTATGACATGCAGACTAATACTCTGCTGACATGAAGCCAGATCCTCTGTTACGGGACCTCTCTCCTCTGCCTGTGTGCTGGGCCTAAATATATGCCAATGGACTGTTGCAGTGGTGGCTGACGTGAAGCCTCATTCTCTGCTATGACATGCAGACTACTTCTCTGCTGACATGAAGCCAGATTGCTCTGTTAGGGACCTCTCTCCTCTGCCTGGGTGCTGGGCCTAAATATATGCCAATGGACTGTTGCAGTGGTGGCTGATGTGAAGCCTCATTCTCTGCTATGACATGCAGACTAATTCTCTGCTGACATGAAGCCAGATTGTCTGTTCGGGACCTCTCTCCTCTGCCTGGGTGCCGGGGCCTAAATATCTGAGAATGGACTGTTCCAGTGGTGGGGTGACGGGAAGCCAGATTCTCTGCTATGGGACCTCTCGCCAATTGATTTTGGTTAATTTTTATTTATTACATTTTTATTTTTATTCATTTCCCTATCCACATTTGTTTGCAGGGGATTTACCTACATGTTGCTGCCTTTTGCAGCCCTCTAGCCCTTTCCTGGGCTGTTTTACAGCCGTTTTAGTGCCGAAAAGTTCGGGTCCCCATTGACTTCAATGGGGTTCGGGTTCGGGACGAAGTTCGGATCGGGTTCGGATCCCGAACCCGAACATTTCCGGGAAGTTCGGCCGAACTTCTCGAACCCGAACATCCAGGTGTTCGCTCAACTCTACCCTTGGGGATCTCGGACACCACTTCCACACTTTGGTCGGGGGCTCAGCGGAGCTGATGTTGTGTTTTATCCTAATGAGAAAGATTTCATAATAAGGATTTGGAGAAGGGGCAGAGGGATAGCAGAGCAGGGAGAGGCTGGTGCTGCTACTAGGGGGTCATACCATGGGGGCTAATAAAGCCCACCATTATGCCCCCCAGTAGAAATAATTCTCCTTATAATGTGACAATGCAAAAAATACCCCCTTATGCCCCCAGTTGAGCTAATGTCCCCCAAAATGTGCCAGTATAAAATACCACGATATAGTGCCCACAGTAAATGCCCCCATAGTGCTCCTCTCCCCCTTCCTCCTAGTGCCCCCCATAATGTACCAGTATAAAATGCCCCAGTAGATGCCCTCAGTGTCCCCCATAATTTTGCAAGTATAAATTACCCCTTCTTAGTGCCCCCGTAGATGACTCCATAGTACTCCTCTCCCCCTTCCCCATAGTACCCACCATAATGTGTCCCAGTATAAAATGCTACTGTACAGAGCCCCCATATAAAACACCCCTTCTTTGTGTTGCCTCAGTAGATGCCCCTATAGTGCCCACCAATAATGTGCCAGTAATAAGCCCCCCATTACGTGCCAGTAATAAGCCCCCATTACGTGTCAGTAATAAGCCCCCCCATCATGTGCCAGTAATAAGCCCCCCCATCATGTGCCAGTAATAAGCCCCCCATTACGTGCCAGTAATAAGCCCCCCATTACGTGCCAGTAATCATGTGCCATTATTAAGTCCCCCCCATCATGTGCCATTATTAAGTCCCCCCCATCATGTGCAGTAATAAGCCCCCCATCATGTGCCAGTAATAAGCCCCCCATTACGTGCCAGTAATCATGTGCCATTATTAAGTCCCCCCCCATCATGTGCCATTATTAAGTCCCCCCCCATCATGTGCCATTTTTAAGTCCCCCCCCCCATCATGTGCCAGTAATAAGCCCCCCCATCATGTGCCAGTAATAAGCCCCCCATTACGTGCCAGTAATCATGTGCCATTATTAAGTCCCCCCCCATCATGTGTCATTATTAAGTCCCCCCCCCATCATGTGTCATTATTAAGTCCCCCCCCATCATGTGCCATTATTAAGTCCCCCCCGTCATGTGCCATTATTAAGTCCCCCCCGTCATGTGCCATTATTAAGTCCCCCCCGTCATGTGCCATTATTAAGCCCCCCCGTCATGTGCCATTATTAAGCCCCCCCATCATGTGCCATTATTAAGTCCCCCCCATCATGTGCCATCATTAAGTCCCCCCCATCATGTGCCATCATTAAGTCCCCCCCATCATGTGCCATTATTAAGTCCCCCCCATCATGTGCCATTATTAAGTCCCCCCCGTCATGTGCCATTATTAAGTCCCCCCCGTCATGTGCCATTATTAAGCCCCCCCGTCATGTGCCATTATTAAGCCCCCCCATCATGTGCCATTATTAAGTCCCCCCCATCATGTGCCATCATTAAGTCCCCCCCATCATGTGCCATCATTAAGTCCCCCCCATCATGTGCCATTATTAAGTCCCCCCCATCATGTGCCATTATTAAGTCCCCCCCCCCCCTTCAGTATCACTATTGTAAAAAAAAAAAAAAGAACACATACTTACCTCAGTGTCAGCGATGCGATGCAGGCCTCTTCAGGCCTGTGTCCCACGCTGTATGGCTCAGGCAGCGCGATGACGTCATCGCGCCGCCTGCGCCGGCCTCTGATAGGCTGCCGGCACTAGTGCCTGCAGCCTATCAGAGCAAGGGGAAGGGACACGCCTCTCCCTCCCCTGCACCGCCGCTGGCACAGGCAGTAGTAAGGAGATGAGCGCAATGGAAGCGCTCATCTCCCTGTGCCCGGCGGCGGCGGCTCACTTTGGGGGGCGGCGCATTTTAGTTGGGGGGGCACATGGGGGGGGCGAGCATGATGTAGGGGGGGCCGTGGCCCCCTCTGGCCCCCCCCCTGTCGACGCCACTGCTGTAAGGGGGGCACATATCTGGCCATAACTACTGTGAAGGGAACTTAATCTGGCATAACTACTGTGAGGGGGTAAATAATCTGGCATAACTACTGAGAGGGGGCACATACAGTTGTTTTCAAAATAATAGAAATCAGACATCACTAACCTGGTCAATCACTGTTTTTGGTAGAAATGATATTTCTACATGGCAAATAATTTACTAGCAGGTGTAGTAGAGTAATAGAAATCCAACAGACCCAACAGACATGACATGCATGCTGCTGATTCTCTGTAATTCAATCACTTATTGAAAGGGGCATGTTCAAAATAATAGCAGTGTGGAGTTCAATTCATTCTTTGAAAAACAGGTGGCAATTATTGCCCTTATTAAAGGAAGGAAGGCAGCAAATGTTGTACATGCTGATTACAGTGCATTTATCTCTGAAATTCTGAGGAACATAGGTTGTTCCAGACATTGTTCAGAAGAACAGCGTACCTTGATTGGAGAGGTAAAACATATGAAGAAGTGCAGAAAATGATAGGCTGCTCAGCTAAAATGATCACAAATGCTCCAAAATGGCAACCAAAACCTGAAAGATGTGGAAGAAAGCAAAAAAATACAATTTGAATGGATAGAAGAATAGCCAAAATGGCAAGGACTCACCCAACGATCAGCCCCAGGAAGATCAAAGAACATCTGAAGTTACCCGTGAGTACTTTTACAATTAGATGACTCCAATGTGAATTCAAGCTATCTTCAAGAAGTCCCACTGTTGAGAAAAAGACATGTGCTGAAGAGGTTACAATTTACCAAAGAGCTCATTGACTGGCCTAAAGAGACATTTTTTGGACTGATGAAAGTAAGAGTGTTCTTTTTAGGTCTAGTGGTCGGAGACAGTTTGTCAGATGACCCCCAAACACTGAATTCTAGCCACAGTACACTGTGAAGACAGTAAAGCATGGTGGCAAAAGCATCATGATATGGGGATGTTTCTCATAATAAGGTGTTGGGCCTATTTGCAGCGTCCCACTACGTGTGTGTGGGCACTGCTTAAAAACACTTTCTACCCTAAAAACTGTATTATGCTGTATTATGTGACTTTGTACTAATTTATCTGCAAAATCCCTGTTACCAGGCAGATTAGGTGGATTGAGTCAGTTTGATTCATCTACTTTTAGATGTAAAAAATATGTGAAGGTGCTCTTATTTATTATACTTTTTACAAATTAAATATTTTTATATTCATTTATACATTTTAATTCATGTTATTGTGAATAATGAGAGTAAGGAAGCAAATAACATTAAATCCCTTATGTAAATGATTAAGGATGTAATTTCAGCAGCTTTTCTGAAAAAAACGCATCGGCCCAAAAAAAACGCATGGAAACCGCACCATTACCGCATATGCGTTTTTTCAAAAATAGCAAGATTTCGATGTATTATACTTATGGAAGAAATGTAGGAGCTATATCTCTGATTGAATTTACTTTATTATTAAAAATATTCAATTTTATTATTGAGTATAGTATATTGTAACAATCCAGACCAGATTTTGTCACTATGGTACCTGGATTGTGATCCAGGACTGATCTTTGGGACATCTGGAACCAATTAACAAAGATGGTATAAAAAAGGTGGTTTAGGGGGAGCCAGGTCACCACTGAGGAAGAAGTCAGCACCCCTTGGGACTTCGAAACGCGTCTGGGAGGAATCTGGACCCCACATTACCACCATTTTTGGCGTACGCAAGGAGATCTACAGTTACACCTCCCTTACCAATAACCTCCTAAGTGACCAACTCGTCCTATATCAAGTTCGAAAACTCCTCAGAGTGATACACTCTGATTTGCAAGTGAGGAGAAATCGAATATTTGGGACGCTGAGGAAACGGTGATTGAACAAACCATATTGAGAAGTGGAGGTAAGGGATTTAAATAGCTTGAAAAAAGGTGGGACGCCACCTAGAGCTAACAACTTCTGAACTTTAATCCGATAAGTTCCATGAACTGTGATATATGCATATCCCTAAATATTCGGAATAATTTCCACAAATAAATCCGAAAATCCTGCGACTGCACCACAATAATGATAATCGGCGATTATTTTATACCGAATTAATGGTGACATTCGATTAATTTCTCAATTGAAAACTACTGAGCAACAACATATTCAGTGCTTTAGTGTTGGGAATTTAACTCTCTGGATCCATTCAATTAGATTATAGACAAGCACCCATTCGCTGTCTGATGTGTGTACATATACACTAAAAGTGATTTTTTATACTGTCAATTGTGACGTTTTATCTTTGTTATTTAATTTCTGTACAAATTACGTATTTTGTATGACATTTTAATTATTTTTTAAAAAGTTATTGCATCAATAAAGTGACTTGTTTGAGCAAACTTTCCAGATATTGAGTGCCATATCTCCAATATTAATTAAATTTCTTACATTCCAGAGAACTGGTGCAGCTTGGGAGAAGTCTTGGAGACAGGATTGAGAGGTTTGGATTATGGTGACTGTTAGTATTGTTCGAGCATGCTCGGCCGAACAGGAGTCTCCTTAGTTGGCGAGAAAGGTCTATGGCATGTTTAGATGCAGTGGCTGCATTGCTTGTCCTTATATTGACACCACCAAGACATTTTTGGACATTGTCACACAAAAGGAGTACGATATTTGGGATTTTGCCAACTGTAAAACATCAGGTGTGGTATACTTATATAATTGCCTGTGTCCGCTTCAATATGTAGGGAAGACATCACAGGAATTACGGAAGAGAGTTGGGGAACATCTTAGTGACATTAAACACAAGCAGGATACCCCTATCTTGTGGCACGTGCATGAAATACACAATGGCAATCCCAAAGCACTCAAACTGTAATCAAGAAGGTGTGCCCTTCCCCTAACGGGGGGGACATTGATAAAATCATTCTACAAAAAGAAACAGAATAGACGTTTAGACTTAGGTCTATGAATCAATTGGGCCTCAATAAATCCATATCATTTGCTTTTTTTTGTGACAATATATCCTCTGGTGATGCTTCTGATTTATGTCCATATGTCCATGTCCAATGCGTCGGGTGACGTTATAGTGAAGATGGGACTCCCATAGGACTTCTTTTTTCCTTTTTTTCTTTTTTGTAGGCATTATCATTTTTGGGATATTATAGGCAGGTATTCTAATTCCAGGGGATACATTGATAAGTGGGATAGCCCTCCCTATAGGTGGAGCACCGTCCTGCTTGTACGGTTTTCAGGGAGAGTTATCCCATTTTGCCTACCTACTGATGTGATTTTTTTTTTTCTTTCTTCACACCTTCCATTTTGTTTTCCCTGGTCAATTGGCATCCTGAAATAATCAGTTGAGCATATCCTGGATGTAAAATCAGCTCCTGCAGTGACCTCATCAGTCATTTGACATTATCACCACTGGTCCATCTACTGTAGCGTGAGTAACCGCATGGCAGTAATCCTTTTCCCATTGCCTTATTCCATGTGTATGAAGTTCTATTGGGTATGGATTATCTGTCCCACTATACACTTTTTATCATATATGTATATTTGTTTTATATTTTTGTGGGTTCTATTTGAAATATTATATTAAAAGTGACGTTTAGAATGGGTACATTTACTAGCTTCAGTGACATAAATCACATTTAAAATGAAGAAGGCGAGCAGTAAGGGACGGGGAAGTGGCCGCAATGCTGATGGTGCACGCAAAGGCTGTGGCCCTGGGCATGGAGAAACTGTGCCTGCTGTCAAAGCACAAGAAAACAATCATCCAAGATACCATACCTAGATTCATGTCACAGTTTTTAGGGTGGCGCAGGACACCACTCTTGAAGTCAGACCATTGCGACAAGATGGTCGTTGGATTGCAACAGATAATGCTTCCAGTCGGTTAAGCACCTCCAAGTCCAGTCTCAGTAGCCAGGAGTCTGGTCAACACAATCCTCACCCTGATCCTTCTTCTTCCCACCAATTACAGTCTAGCCAAACAAGTGATCCCACACTCGGATATTCCGAGGACCTCTTTTCATCGCCATTACTTGATTTGGCCCCCTCACCAAGCACGCTTGAAGAGGGACATGAGAACTTGTGCCCTGATTCCCAACCTCTTGAGCATCCACAGTTACAAGAACATGAAGTTGGGGAATGGCAATTAGTGTTTAATGAGGTGGATGATGATAAGACACAGTTGCCAATGAGTCAACCGTAATTACTTGTGGTTGTGGTTAGGTCAACAAATCAGGAGGATGATCAGAGTGAGGAAGTGGAAGAGGAGGTGCTGGATGATGAGGTCACTGACCCAACCTTGGAGGGTGGCAAGCTGAGCGAGGACAGCAGTACAGAGGGGGAAGGATCTGCAGCACCGCATCAGGCTGGAAAAGGCAGTGGGGTGCCAAAAGGGAGAAGGCGGGCCACACCAAACAAGCCCGCAACTTTTCCACGGAACAACCCCTTGAAGAAATCTTCCTTGCCAAGGGGTAGATGGTCCACAGTATGTCGCTTTTTTGATGAAAGTGCGGACGACAAAAGAATAGTTTGCAACCTGTGCCATATGAAAATGAGCCGGGGCGTGAACACTAGCAACCACCAGCATGATCCGCCACATGGCATCCAAGCACTGTAATAAGTGGGACGAACAACTGGGTCCTCAATCTGTGTCTGAGGGTCACACCACTCTTCCCCTTTGTTGCATGCTGGCCATTCCCCTGTCGAAGGTGCAGGCCCGGATGCCTGCCGCCCTGCACCTAGACTTTTGCAAGCACCATCAGCAACCACATCCACTCCTGTGTCCCAGCGCAGCGTCCAAATGTCCTTAGCCCAGGCATTTGAACGCAAGCGCAAATACCCAGCCACCCACCCATAGGCCATAGCACTAATTGCTGGCACTGGAAATGTTGCCATTTAGGCTTACTGAGGCTCTCAGCAGCTTGATGGAGGCAGCTGTCCCGCGGTACTCTGTCCTTAGCTGCCAATATTTTTCATGGTGTGCAGTCCCAGCCTTACACAAGCATGCATCATGTAACATCACCTGTGCCTTGACCAACACAGTTATTGGGAAGGTCCACTTAATGACTGACACATGGACAAGTGCTTTTGGCCAGGGACGCTACAGTTTCCTGACGGCACACTGGATGAACATTATGGAAGCAGGGAGCGAGTCGTACCCTGGGATGGCACTGGTGCTACTGCCGACGCCAAGGATTGCGGGCCCTACATTGATCAGGGTTTCCACCAGCACCTACATTAGTGGCTCCAACCCCCACTTCTCCACCTCCTCCTCCACTTCCACCTCCGTATTATCCGCGTGCAGTACCAGTCAGTGGCTCTTGCCACTCAACCTAGAACCAGGCATGGTTGTGTCTGATAATGGCCGTAACTTGGTGGCGGCTTTGTAGCTCGGCAAGCTCAGACACATCCCATGCCTAGCCCACATGTTTAACCTTGTGGTTCAGCGGTTTCTCAATACCAACCCCAATTTGCCTGAGCTACTGGTGAAGATGCGCCGTGTGTGTGCACATTTCCGCAATGACACATCTATGGTCTATTCAGACCCTAAATTCCCTGTAGGGGTCCCTAACTGAAAATAAAAATATTTCTTTATTAGTTATTATTTTAAAATAAATGAACCAAACAACTATAGAAAACTATTAAAATTATCAGTGTCTGATAGAGGGTACAATTGGAGTGTATGAATGTATTTGCCTTTGTCACATGTAGCCACTGTGGAGTGCAGTGCCTCCCATTCATTTGTATGGGGTATAGCTGCACTTGCAAGCCTCTGCTAATACTTTGTTTGTGCATTCATACAATGTGATGGCAGATTGGGCGCTCCTATTAAGATCCTTTTATCGTTCGGCCTTTATATGCAGGCTGGACAACAGTGAAACAATGTTGCTAGGTGTGTGTGTACTTTTGAAGCTGCCACTAGTCTTCTCAATTCACTTGTCTCTAGGCTACACTCTACACTTTTGTGCTACTGACTGCTCTATTTCATCCATAGAAGTCACTGTTCGCACTAAACCGCTCATGTGGCATGCTCAATTCCACTCCTCAATGTCTGGTGCTGTCTCTGCAGCGTACTCTTTTATTACTAGTCCCTAACATTTCAGGCACTGTTTAAAATACAGGACGTCATACCACCCCTCCCGACATGTTTCGCCACGCTCGGTGGCTTTGTCAGGGGATGTGGGGTATGTGGACGCCGCGCGCATGTCTCGAACCACCTAAATAACTTTCTAGGTCCCGCCTACCTATCCCAAGTTTCCCTTCAGCCAATCACTGTGGGCGCTCCGGTAAGGTCCTCAAGTCAAAGCACAGGATGTCTCTCTGACACACATCCTGTGCACTATTCTCCTCCCCCGTAGTGACTCACTGCTGATGTCACATTTGTTTCGTCAGATGACTAATGGGGCGGTACCCACCAGGGCGGTACCCGGTAAGGTCCTCAAGTCAAAGCACATGATGTCTCCCTGACGCACATACTGTGCGCTATTCTCCTCCCCCTTTGTGACTCACTGCTGACGTCACACTTGTTTCGTCAGATGACTAATGGGGCAGTACCCACCAAAGCGAATTAGGTGAGATCGTCACTTCTCTCCACCTTTTATTCGCCCAACCCCATCTCCTTCTCCTTAATTACACTTTTAACCCATCCATGTCCCTCATTGACATACAATATTTAATGCATGCCACCTTACTGTATACACCATTAGGTGCAGAGTTAGTCTGCAATTTACATTCTGTATGAGGGGGGCGGACAAGCAGCGTTTTTGGAGTATGGGGTTTAACACTCTGTCAGTCACAATGGGTTGATGTTTTAATATTAATTATATTCTCAATATAACATATGGAGTCCCCACTATTTTTAAGGATATGCCCACAAGGGCTCCACAGACATCTGACCTGTATTTGGACCCATTCTCGGAGCTGCCTATATCAGTTGTCCACCATACTTTATACATGACCAAGAGAGCTCTTTTGCTCTAATTCATATATATCCATGCGTATGAGAAAAATCCTGGGACCTAGGAGTGGGAATTTGGACATAAAGCTTCTGCAGGAGGAGGCCAGATGGATACACAGATTACAAACTATGAGTCCGGGCGGCCTAAATGAGGGTTTCTCATATACGGCCTTTATCTGACATAGCACAATTTAAGGAAATATACATACTTCATTGCAAACTAAAATAATCTGTGATATAAAAAATTTAAGCAATAAACTAGGAAAAATTGCATCCCAGACCCCAGTTTAATTGAGGAATTACTGCGGCCCGATTATCAAAATACCACCTAATCCATATTAAGAGACAGCCGTAGCATCATACGCATGGATATATATGAATTAGAGCAAAAGAGCTCTCTTGGTCATGTATAAAGCATGGTGGACAACTGATATAGGCAGCTCCGAGAATGGGTCCAAATACAGGTCAGATGTCTGTGGAGCCCTTGTGGGCATATCCTTAAAAATAGTGGGGACTCCATATGTTATATTGAGAATATAATTAATATTAAAACATCAACCCATTGTGACTGACAGAGTGTTAAACCCCATACTCCAAAAACGCTGCTTGTCCGTCCCCCTCATACAGAATGTAAATTGCAGACTAATTCTGCACCTAATGGTGTATACAGTAAGGTGGCATGCATTAAATTCGCTTTGGTGGGTACTGCCCCATTAGTCATCTGACGAAACAAGTGTGACATCAGCAGTGAGTCACAAAGGGGGAGGAGAATAGCGCACAGTATGTGCGTCAGGGAGACATTATGTGCTTTGACTTGAGGACCTTACTGGGTACTGCCCTGGTGGGTACCGCCCCAATAGTCATCTGACGAAACAAATGTGACGTCAGCAGGGAGTCACTAAGGGGGAGGAGAATAGTGCACAGGATGTGCGTCAGAGAGACATCATGTGCTTTGACTTGAGGACCTTACCGGGTACCGCCCTGGTGGGTACCGCCCCATTAGTCATCTGACGAAACAAATGTGACATCAGCAGTGAGTCACTACGGGGAGGAGAATAGTGCACAGGATGTGCGTCAGAGAGACATCCTGTGCTTTGACTTGAGGACCTTACCGGAGCGCCCACAGTGATTGGCTGAAGGGAAACTTGGGATAGGTAGGCGGGACCTAGAAAGTTATTTAGGTGGGTCGAGACATGCGCGCGGCGTCCACATACCCCACATCCCCTGACGAAGCCACCGAGTGTGGCAAAACATGTCGGGAGGGGTGGTATGACGTCCTGTATTTTAAACAGTGCCTGAAATGTTAGGGACTAGTATAAATAAGAGTACGCTGCAGAGACAGCACCAGACATTGAGGAGTGGAATTGAGCATGCCACATGAGCGGTTTAGCGTGAACAGTGACTTCTATGGATGAAATAGAGCAGTCAGTAGCACAAAAGTGTAGAGTGTAGCCTAGAGACAAGTGAATTTAGCAGACTAGTGGCAGCTTCAAAAGTACACATAAACCTAGCAACATTGTTTCACTGTTGTCCAGCCTGAATATAAAGGCCGAACGATAAAAGGATCTTAATAGGAGCGCCCAATCTGCCATCACATTGTATGAATGCACAAACAAAGTATTAGCAGAGGCTTGTAAGTGCAGCTATACCCCATATAAATGAATGGGAGGAACTGCACTCCACAGTGGCTACATGTGACAAAGGCAAATACATTCATACACTCCAATTGTACCCTCCATCAGACACTGATAATTTTAATAGTTTTCTATAGTTGTTTGGTTCATTTATTTTAAAATAATAACTAATAAAGAAATATTTTTATTTTCAGTTAGGGACCCCTACAGGGAATTTAGGGTCTGAATAGACCATAGATGTGTCATTACTAGAGTTGAGCGAACACCTGGATGTTCGGGTTCGAGAAGTTCGGCCGAACATCCCGGAAATGTTCGGGTTCGGGATCCGAACCCGATCCGAACTTCGTCCCGAACCCGAACCCCATTGAAGTCAATGGGGACCCGAACTTTTCGGCACTAAAACGGCTGTAAAACAGCCCAGGAAAGGGCTAGAGGGCTGCAAAAGGCAGCAACATGTAGGTAAATCCCCTGCAAACAAATGTGGATAGGGAAATTAATTAAAATAAAAATTAAATAAATAAAAATTAACCAAAATCAATTGGAGAGAGGTTCCATAGCAGAGAATCTGGCTTCCCGTCACCCACCACTGGAACAGTCCATTCTCAGATATTTAGGCCCCGGCACCCAGGCAGAGGAGAGAGGTCCCGTAACAGACAATCTGGCTTCATGTCAGCAGAGAATCAGTCTTCATGTCATAGCAGAGAATCAGGCTTCACGTCACCCACCACTGTAATAGTCCATTTTCATAAATTTAGGCCCAGCACCCAGGCAGAGGAGAGAGGTCCCGTAACAGACAATCTGGCTTCATGTCAGCAGAGAATCAGTCTTCATATCATAGCAGAGAATCTGGCTTCCCGTTACCCACCACTGGAACAGTCCATTCTCAGATATTTAGGCCCCGGCACCCAGGCAGAGGAGAGAGGTCCCGTAACAGACAATCTGGCTTCATGTCAGCAGAGAATCAGTCTTCATATCATAGCAGAGAATCAGGCTTCACGTCAGCCACCACTGCAACAGTCCATTGTCATAAATTCAGGCCCAGCACCCAGGCAGAGGAGAGAGGTCCCGTAACAGACAATCTGGCTTCATGTCAGCAGAGAATCAGTCTGCATGTCATAGCAGAGAATGAGGCTTCACGTCACCCACCACTGCAACAGTCCATTTTCATAAATTTAGGCCCAGCACCCAGGCAGAGGAGAGAGGTCCCGTAACAGAGGATCTGGCTTCATGTCACCAGAGAATCAGTCTGCATGTCATAGCAGAGAATCAGGCTTCACGTCACCCACCACTGCAACAGTCCATTTTCATAAATTTAGGCCCAGCACCCAGGCAGAGGAGAGAGGTCCCGTAACAGAGGATCTGGCTTCATGTCACCAGAGAATCAGTCTGCATGTCATAGCAGAGAATCAGGCTTCACGTCAGCCACCACTGCAACAATCCATTGGCATATATTTAGGCCTAGCACACAGGCAGAGGAGAGAGGTCCCGTAACAGACAATCTGGCTTCATGTCAGCAGAGAATCAGTCTTCATATCATAGCAGAGAATCAGGCTTCACGTCAGCCACCAATGCAACAGTCCATTGTCAGATATTTAGGCCCAGCACCCAGGCAGAGGAGAGAGGTCCCGTAACAGAGGATCTGGCTTCATGTCACCAGAGAATCAGTCTGCATGTCATAGCAGAGAATCAGGCTTCACGTCAGCCACCACTGCAACAATCCATTGGCATATATTTAGGCCTAGCACACAGGCAGAGGAGAGAGGTCCCGTAACAGACAATCTGGCTTCATGTCAGCAGAGAATCAGTCTGCATGTCATAGCAGAGAATGAGGCTTCACGTCACCCACCACTGCAACAGTCCATTTTCATAAATTTAGGCCCAGCACCCAGGCAGAGGAGAGAGGTCCCGTAACAGAGGATCTGGCTTCATGTCACCAGAGAATCAGTCTGCATGTCATAGCAGAGAATCAGGCTTCACGTCACCCACCACTGCAACAGTCCATTTTCATAAATTTAGGCCCAGCACCCAGGCAGAGGAGAGAGGTCCCGTAACAGAGGATCTGGCTTCATGTCACCAGAGAATCAGTCTGCATGTCATAGCAGAGAATCAGGCTTCACGTCAGCCACCACTGCAACAATCCATTGGCATATATTTAGGCCTAGCACACAGGCAGAGGAGAGAGGTCCCGTAACAGACAATCTGGCTTCATGTCAGCAGAGAATCAGTCTTCATATCATAGCAGAGAATCAGGCTTCACGTCAGCCACCAATGCAACAGTCCATTGTCAGATATTTAGGCCCAGCACCCAGGCAGAGGAGAGAGGTCCCGTAACAGAGGATCTGGCTTCATGTCAGCAGAGAATCAGTCTTCATGTCATAGCAGAGAATCAGGCTTCACGTCACCCACCACTGCAACAGTCCATTTTCATAAATTTAGGCCCAGCACCCAGGCAGAGGAGAGAGGTCCCGTAACAGAGGATCTGGCTTCATGTCACCAGAGAATCAGTCTGCATGTCATAGCAGAGAATCAGGCTTCACGTCACCCACCACTGCAACAGTCCATTTTCATATATTTAGGCCCAGCACCCAGGCAGAGGAGAGAGGTCCCGTAACAGAGGATCTGGCTTCATGTCACCAGAGAATCAGTCTGCATGTCATAGCAGAGAATCAGGCTTCACGTCAGCCACCACTGCAACAATCCATTGGCATATATTTAGGCCTAGCACACAGGCAGAGGAGAGAGGTCCCGTAACAGACAATCTGGCTTCATGTCAGCAGAGAATCAGTCTTCATATCATAGCAGAGAATCAGGCTTCACGTCAGCCACCAATGCAACAGTCCATTGTCAGATATTTAGGCCCAGCACCCAGGCAGAGGAGAGAGGTCCCGTAACAGAGGATCTGGCTTCATGTCAGCAGAGAATCAGTCTTCATGTCATAGCAGAGAATCAGGCTTCACGTCACCCACCACTGCAACAGTCCATTGTCATAAATTCAGGCCCAGCACCCAGGCAGAGGAGAGAGGTCCCGTAACAGACAATCTGGCTTCATGTCACCAGAGAATCAGTCTGCATGTCATAGCAGAGAATGAGGCTTCACGTCAGCCACCACTGCAACAATCCATTGGCATATATTTAGGCCTAGCACACAGGCAGAGGAGAGGTTCATTCAACTTTGGGTAGCCTTGCAATATAATGGTAAAATGAAAATAAAAATAGGATTGAATGAGGAAGTGCCCTGGAGTCCAATAATATATGGTTATGGGGAGGTAGTTAATGTCTAATCTGGACAAGGGACGGACAGGTCCTGTGGGATCCATGCCTGGTTCATTTTTATGAACGTCAGCTTGTCCACATTGGCTGTAGACAGGCGGCTGCGTTTGTCTGTAATGACGCCCCCTGCCGTGCTGAATACACGTTCAGACAAAACGCTGGCTGCCGGGCAGGCCAGCACCTCCAAGGCATAAAAGGCTAGCTCTGGCCACGTGGACAATTTAGAGACCCAGAAGTTGAATGGGGCCGAACCATCAGTCAGTACGTGGAGGGGTGTGCACACGTACTGTTCCACCATGTTAGTGAAATGTTGCCTCCTGCTAACACGTTGCGTATCAGGTGGTGGTGCAGTTAGCTGTGGCGTGTTGACAAAAGTTTTCCACATCTCTGCCATGCTAACCCTGCCCTCAGAGGAGCTGGCCGTGACACAGCTGCCTTGGCGACCTCTTGCTCCTCCTCTGCCTTGGCCTTGGGCTTCCACTTGTTCCCCTGTGACATTTGGGAATGCTCTCAGTAGCGCGTCTACCAACGTGCGCTTGTACTCGCGCATCTTCCTATCACGCTCCAGTGCAGGAAGTAAGGTGGGCACATTGTCTTTGTAGCGTGGATCCAGCAGGGTGGCAACCCAGTAGTCCGCACAGGTTAAAATGTGGGCAACTCTGCTGTCGTTGCGCAGGCACTGCAGCATGTAGTCGCTCATGTGTGCCAGGCTGCCCAGGGATAAGGACAAGCTGTCCTCTGTGGGAGGCGTATCGTCATCGTCCTGCCTTTCCCCCCAGCCACGCACCAGTGATGGACCCGAGCTGCGTTGGGTGCCACCCCGCTGTGACCATGCTTCATCCTCATCCTCCTCCACCTCCTCCTCATCCTCGTCCTCCTCGTCCTCCAGTAGTGGGCCCTGGCTGGCCACATTTGTACCTGGCCTCTGCTGTTGCCAAAAACCTCCCTCTGAGTCACTTCGAAGAGACTGGCCTGAAAGTGCTAAAAATGACCCCTCTTCCTCCTCCTCCTCCTCCTCCTCCTGGGCCACCTCCTCTTCCATCATCGCCCTAAGTGTTTTCTCAAGGAGACATAGAAGTGGTATTGTAACGCTGATAACGGTGTCATCGCCACTGGCCATGTTGGTGGAGTACTCGAAACAGCGCAACAGGGCACACAGGTCTCGCATGGAGGCCCAGTCATTGGTGGTGAAGTGGTGCTGTTCTGTAGTGCGACTGACCCGTGCGTGCTGCAGCTGAAACTCCACTATGGCCTGCTGCTGCTCGCACAGTCTGTCCAGCATGTGCAAGGTGGAGTTCCACCTGGTGGGCACGTCGCATATGAGGCGGTGAGCGGGAAGGCCGAAGTTACGCTGTAGCGCAGACAGGCGAGCAGCGGCAGGATGTGAACGCCGGAAGCGCGAACAGACGGCCCGCACTTTATGCAGCAGCTCTGACATGTCGGGGTAGTTGTGAATGAACTTCTGCACCACCAAATTCAGCACATGCGCCAAGCAAGGGATGTGCGTCAAATTGGCTAGTCCCAGAGCTGCAACGAGATTTCGCCCATTATCACACACCACCAGGCCGGGCTTGAGGCTCACCGGCAGCAACCACTCGTCGGTCTGTTGTTCTATACCCCGCCACAACTCCTGTGCGGTGTGGGGCCTGTCCCCCAAACATATGAGTTTCAGAATGGCCTGCTGACGTTTACCCCGGGCTGTGCTGAAGTTGGTGGTGAAGGTGTGTGGCTGACTGGATGAGCAGGTGGAAGAAGAGGAGGAGGAAGCCGAGAAGGAGGAGGTGGCAACAGGAGGCAAAGAATGTTGCCCTGCGATCCTTGGCGGCGGAAGGACGTGCGCCAAACAGCTCTCCGCCTGGGGCCCAGCTGCCACTACATTTACCCAGTGTGCAGTTAGGGAGATATAGCGTCCCTGGCCGTGCTTACTGGTCCACGTATCTGTGGTTAGGTGGACCTTGCCACAGATGGCGTTGCGCAGTGCACACTTGATTTTATCGGATACTTGGTTGTGCAGGGAAGGCACGGCTCTCTTGGAGAAGTAGTGGCGGCTGGGAACAACATACTGTGGGACAGCAAGCGACATGAGCTGTTTGAAGCTGTCTGTGTCCACCAGCCTAAATGACAGCATTTCATAGGCCAGTAGTTTAGAAATGCTGGCATTCAGGGCCAGGGATCGAGGGTGGCTAGGTGGGAATTTACGCTTTCTATCAAATGTTTGTGAGATGGAGAGCTGAACGCTGGCGTGTGACATGGTTGAGACGCTTGGTGACGGAGGTGGTGGTGGTGGTGTTGGTGGTACATCCCCTGTTTGCTGGGCGGCAGGTGCCAACGTTCCTCCAGAGGCGGAGGAAGAGGCCGAGGCGGCAGCAGCAGAATAGGCCGAGGCGGCAGCAGCAGAAGAGGTAGCAGGGGGAGCCTGAGTGACTTCCTTGGTTTTAAGGTGTTTACTCCACTGCAGTTCATGCTTTGCATGCAGGTGCCTGGTCATGCAGGTTGTGCTCAGGTTCAGAACGTTAATGCCTCGCTTCAGGCTCTGATGGCACAGCGTGCAAACCACTCGGGTCTTGTCGTCAGCACATTGTTTGAAGAAGTGCCATGCCAGGGAACTCCTTGAAGCTGCCTTTGGGGTGCTCGGTCCCAGATGGCGGCGGTCAGTAGCAGGCGGAGTCTCTTGGCGGCGGGTGTTCTGCTTTTGCCCACTGCTCCCTCTTTTGCTACGCTGTTGGCTCGGTCTCACCACTGCCTCTTCCTCCGAACTGTGAAAGTCAGTGGCACGACCTTCATTCCATGTGGGGTCTAGGACCTCATCGTCCCCTGCATCGTCTTCCACCCAGTCTTGATCCCTGACCTCCTGTTCAGTCTGCACACTGCAGAAAGACGCAGCAGTTGGCACCTGTGTTTCGTCATCATCAGAGCCATGCTGAGGTGGTATTCCCATGTCCTCATCATCAGGAAACATAAGTGGTTGTGCGTCAGTGCATTCTATGTCTTTCACCGCTGGGGAAGGGCTAGGTGGATGCCCTTGGGAAACCCTGCCAGCGGAGTCTTCAAACAGCATAAGAGACTGCTGCATAACTTGAGGCTGAGACAGTTTCCCTGGTATGCATGGGGGTGATGTGACAGACTGATGGGGTTGGTTTTCAGGCGCCATCTGTGCGCTTTCTGCAGAAGACTGGGTGGGAGATAATGTGAACGTGCTGGATCCACTGTCGGCCACCCAATTGACTAATGCCTGTACCTGCTCAGGCCTTACCATCCTTAGAACGGCATTGGGCCCCACCATATATCGCTGTAAATTCTGGCGGCTACTGGGACCTGAGGTAGTTGGTACACTAGGACGTGTGGATGTGGCAGAACGGCCACGTCCTCTCCCAGCACCAGAGGGTCCACTAACACCACCACGACCATGTCCACGTCCGCGTCCCTTACTAGATGTTTTTCTCATTGTTATGGTTCACCACAACAACAAATATATTATTTGGCCCAATGTATTGTATTCAAATTCAGCGGGATATAAATTTGAGGCCTAGTATTTAGGCGCTGGGTGACCGGTATGGATTTAGTGACAGAATTAGACTTGGAAATGCACAGAAGCGTGTGTGTGAAGTTATTCTGAATGACCCTATGTGCACCTTCAATATGATCTACCCTTTTAGGGATAGATTTCAAATAGCTCTGATATAGCAGAAACGACTAAATTATGAAATTGCTAAATTGGGAATTGTATTTCAACCCAGAACAAAAAATGTGCTTTGACGGACACTAAATAACTTTCCCAGCCACAACAGGACAGCGGTAACGAGAGATTTAGCGGGATATAAATTTGAGGCCTAGTATTTAGGCGCTGGGTGACAGGTATGGGTTTAGTGACAGAATTAGATTTGGAAATGCACAGTAGCGGGTGTGTGAAGTTATTCTGAATGACCCTATGTGCACCTTGAATATTATATACCCTTTTAGGGATAGATTTCAAATAGCTCTGATATAGCAGAAACCACTAAATTATGAAATTGCTAAATTGGGAATTGTATTTCAACCCAGAACAAGAAATGTGCTTGAACGGACACTAAATAACTCGCCCAGCTACAGCACTAGGGACAGATTTAGCGGGATATAAATTTGAGGCCTAGTATTTAGGCGCTGGGTGACAGGTATGGGTTTAGTGACAGAATTAGACTTGGAAATACACAGTAGCGGGTGTGTGTGAAGTTATTCTGAATGACCCAATGTGCACCTTGAATATTATATACCCTTTTAGGGATAGATTTCAAATAGCTCTGATATAGCAGAAACCACTAAATTATGAAATTGCTAAATTGGGAATTGTATTTCAACCCAGAACAAAAAATGTGCTTTGACGGACACTAAATATCTTGCCCAGCAACAACAGTACAGCGGTAACGAGAGATTTAGCAGGATATAAATTTGAGGCCTAGTATTTAGGCGCTGGGTGACAGGTATGGGTTTAGTGACAGAATTAGACTTGAAAATACACAGTAGCGGGTGTGTGTGAAGTTATTCTGAATGACCCAATGTGCACCTTGAATATTATATACCCTTTTAGGGATAGATTTCAAATAGCTCTGATATAGCAGAAACCACTAAATTATGAAATTGCTAAATTGGGAATTGTATTTCAACCCAGAACAAAAAATGTGCTTTGACGGACACTAAATATCTTGCCCAGCAACAACAGTACAGCGGTAACGAGAGATTTAGCAGGATATAAATTTGAGGCCTAGTATTTAGGCGCTGGGTGACAGGTATGGGTTTAGTGACAGAATTAGACTTGGAAATACACAGTAGCGGGTGTGTGTGAAGTTATTCTGAATGACCCAATGTGCACCTTGAATATTATATACCCTTTTAGGGATAGATTTCAAATAGCTCTGATATAGCAGAAACCACTAAATTATGAAATTGCTAAATTGGGAATTGTATTTCAACCCAGAAGAAAAAATGTGCTTTGACGGACACAAAATAACTTTCCCAGCTACAACAGGACAGCGGTAACGAGAGATTTAGCAGGATATAAATTTGAGGCCTAGTATTTAGGCGCTGGGTGACAGGTATGGGTTTAGTGACAGAATTATACTTGAAAATACACAGTAGCGGGTGTGTGTGAAGTTATTCTGAATGACCCAATGTGCACCTTGAATATTATATACCCTTTTAGGGATAGATTTCAAATAGCTCTGATATAGCAGAAACCACTAAATTATGAAATTGCTAAATTGGGAATTGTATTTCAACCCAGAACAAAAAATGTGCTTTGACGGACACTAAATATCTTGCCCAGCAACAACAGTACAGCGGTAACGAGAGATTTAGCAGGATATAAATTTGAGGCCTAGTATTTAGGCGCTGGGTGACAGGTATGGGTTTAGTGACAGAATTAGACTTGGAAATACACAGTAGCGGGTGTGTGTGAAGTTATTCTGAATGACCCAATGTGCACCTTGAATATTATATACCCTTTTAGGGATAGATTTCAAATAGCTCTGATATAGCAGAAACCACTAAATTATGAAATTGCTAAATTGGGAATTGTATTTCAACCCAGAAGAAAAAATGTGCTTTGACGGACACAAAATAACTTTCCCAGCTACAACAGGACAGCGGTAACGAGAGATTTAGCAGGATATAAATTTGAGGCCTAGTATTTAGGCGCTGGGTGACAGGTATGGGTTTAGTGACAGAATTAGACTTGAAAATACACAGTAGCGGGTGTGTGTGAAGTTATTCTGAATGACCCAATGTGCACCTTGAATATTATATACCCTTTTAGGGATAGATTTCAAATAGCTCTGATATAGCAGAAACCACTAAATTATGAAATTGCTAAATTGGGAATTGTACTTCAACCCAGAACAAAAAATGTGCTTTGACGGACACTAAATATCTTTCCAAGCAACAACAGTACAGCGGTAACGAGAGATTTAGCAGGATATAAATTTGAGGCCTAGTATTTAGGCGCTGGGTGACAGGTATGGGTTTAGTGACAGAATTAGACTTGGAAATACACAGTAGCGGGTGTGTGTGAAGTTATTCTGAATGACCCAATGTGCACCTTGAATATTATATACCCTTTTAGGGATAGATTTCAAATAGCTCTGATATAGCAGAAACCACTAAATTATGAAATTGCTAAATTGGGAATTGTATTTCAACCCAGAAGAAAAAATGTGCTTTGACGGACACAAAATAACTTTCCCAGCTACAACAGGACAGCGGTAACGAGAGATTTAGCAGGATATAAATTTGAGGCCTAGTATTTAGGCGCTGGGTGACAGGTATGGGTTTAGTGACAGAATTAGACTTGGAAATACACAGTAGCGGGTGTGTGTGAAGTTATTCTGAATGACCCTATGTGCACCTTCAATATTATATACCCTTTTAGGGATAGATTTCAAATAGCTCTGATATAGCAGAAACCACTAAATTATGAAATTGCTATATTGGGAATTGTACTTCAACCCAGAACAAAAAATGTGCTTTGACGGACACTAAATATCTTGCCCAGCAACAACAGTACAGCGGTGGGTAACGAGAGATTTAGAGGGATTTAAATTTGAGGCCTAGTATTTAGGCGCTGGGTGACAGGTATGGGTTTAGTGACAGAATTAGACTTGGAAATACACAGTAGCGGGTGTGTGTGAAGTTATTCTGAATGACCCAATGTGCACCTTGAATATTATATACCCTTTTAGGGATAGATTTCAAATAGCTCTGATATAGCAGAAACCACTAAATTATGAAATTGCTAAATTGGGAATTGTACTTCAACCCAGAACAAAAAATGTGCTTTGACGGACACTAAATAACTTTCCCAGCTACAACAGGACAGCGGTAACGAGAGATTTAGCGGGATATAAATTTGAGGCCTAGTATTTAGGCGCTGGGTGACAGGTATGGGTTTAGTGACAGAATTAGACTTGGAAATACACAGTAGCGGGTGTGTGTGAAGTTATTCTGAATGACCCTATGTGCACCTTCAATATGATCTACCCTTTTAGGGATAGATTTCAAATAGCTCTGATATAGCAGAAACCACTAAATTATGAAATTGCTAAATTGGGAATTGTATTTCAACCCAGAAGAAAAAATGTGCTTTGACGGACACAAAATAACTTTCCCAGCTACAACAGGACAGCGGTAACGAGAGATTTAGCAGGATATAAATTTGAGGCCTAGTATTTAGGCGCTGGGTGACAGGTATGGGTTTAGTGACAGAATTAGACTTGAAAATACACAGTAGCGGGTGTGTGTGAAGTTATTCTGAATGACCCAATGTGCACCTTGAATATTATATACCCTTTTAGGGATAGATTTCAAATAGCTCTGATATAGCAGAAACCACTAAATTATGAAATTGCTAAATTGGGAATTGTACTTCAACCCAGAACAAAAAATGTGCTTTGACGGACACTAAATATCTTTCCAAGCAACAACAGTACAGCGGTAACGAGAGATTTAGCAGGATATAAATTTGAGGCCTAGTATTTAGGCGCTGGGTGACAGGTATGGGTTTAGTGACAGAATTAGACTTGGAAATACACAGTAGCGGGTGTGTGTGAAGTTATTCTGAATGACCCAATGTGCACCTTGAATATTATATACCCTTTTAGGGATAGATTTCAAATAGCTCTGATATAGCAGAAACCACTAAATTATGAAATTGCTAAATTGGGAATTGTACTTCAACCCAGAACAAAAAATGTGCTTTGACGGACACTAAATAACTTTCCCAGCTACAACAGGACAGCGGTAACGAGAGATTTAGCGGGATATAAATTTGAGGCCTAGTATTTAGGCGCTGGGTGACAGGTATGGGTTTAGTGACAGAATTAGACTTGGAAATACACAGTAGCGGGTGTGTGTGAAGTTATTCTGAATGACCCTATGTGCACCTTCAATATGATCTACCCTTTTAGGGATAGATTTCAAATAGCTCTGATATAGCAGAAACCACTAAATTATGAAATTGCTAAATTGGGAATTGTATTTCAACCCAGAACAAAAAATGTGCTTTGACGGACACTAAATAACTTTCCCAGCTACAACAGGACAGCGGTAACGAGAGATTTAGCAGGATATAAATTTGAGGCCTAGTATTTAGGCGCTGGGTGACAGGTATGGGTTTAGTGACAGAATTAGACTTGAAAATACACAGTAGCGGGTGTGTGTGAAGTTATTCTGAATGACCCAATGTGCACCTTGAATATTATATACCCTTTTAGGGATAGATTTCAAATAGCTCTGATATAGCAGAAACCACTAAATTATGAAATTGCTAAATTGGGAATTGTACTTCAACCCAGAACAAAAAATGTGCTTTGACGGACACTAAATAACTTTCCCAGCTACAACAGGACAGCGGTAACGAGAGATTTAGCAGGATATAAATTTGAGGCCTAGTATTTAGGCGCTGGGTGACAGGTATGGGTTTAGTGACAGAATTAGACTTGAAAATACACAGTAGCGGGTGTGTGTGAAGTTATTCTGAATGACCCAATGTGCACCTTGAATATTATATACCCTTTTAGGGATAGATTTCAAATAGCTCTGATATAGCAGAAACCACTAAATTATGAAATTGCTAAATTGGGAATTGTACTTCAACCCAGAACAAAAAATGTGCTTTGACGGACACTAAATAACTTTCCCAGCTACAACAGGACAGCGGTAACGAGAGATTTAGCGGGATATAAATTTGAGGCCTAGTATTTAGGCGCTGGGTGACCGGTATGGATTTAGTGACAGAATTAGACTGGGATATGGCCAAAAAATAACCACACTATTGCTGGTTAAATGCACTTGGTGACGGGCGCAGCTTGCCCCTGATGTAGTATATGGCCAAAAAATGAACAGACTATTGCTGGTTAAATGCACTTGGTGTCACAGCTTGACCAACCACACTACTGAGGGTTAAATGCACTTGGTGACGGGCGCAGCTTGCCCCTGATGTAGTATATGGCCAAAAAATAAACAGACTATTGCTGGTTAAATGCACTTGGTGTGACAGCTTCACCCTGATGTAGGCTTTAGCCAGAAAACAACCACACCATTGAGGGTTAAATGCACTTGGTGACAGGCGCAGCTTGCCCCTGATTTTGTATATGGCCAAAAAATGAACAGACTATTGCTGGTTAAATGCACTTGGTGTGACAGCTTCACCCTGATGTAGGCTTTAGCCAAAAAACAACCACACCATTGAGGGTTAAATGCACTTGGTGACAGGCGCAGCTTGCCCCTGATTTTGTATATGGCCAAAAAATGAACAGACTATTGCTGGTTAAATGCACTTGGTGTGACAGCTTCACCCTGATGTAGGCTTTAGCCAAAAAACAACCACACCATTGAGGGTTAAATGCACTTGGTGACAGGCGCAGCTTGCCCCTGATTTTGTATATGGCCAAAAAATGAACAGACTATTGCTGGTTAAATGCACTTGGTGTGACAGCTTCACCCTGATGTAGGCTTTAGCCAAAAAACAACCACACCATTGAGGGTTAAATGCACTTGGTGACAGGCGCAGCTTGCCCCTGATTTTGTATATGGCCAAAAAATGAACAGACTATTGCTGGTTAAATGCACTTGGTGTGACAGCTTCACCCTGATGTAGGCTTTAGCCAAAAAACAACCACACCATTGAGGGTTAAATGCACTTGGTCGCAGCTTGTGCTGGCGCACCACAAGACACAAAATGGCCGCCGATCACCCCAGAAAAATGTGACTGACAAACGGTCTGGGCAGCCTAAAAACAGTGAGCAATTGAGGATCAGCAGCTCAATGATCCACAGCTGCAGATCGATCAGTTAATCAAGTCCTTTGGAGGAGTTAATCTGCCTAATCTCGCCCTACTGTCGCAGCCGCAACCTCTCCCTACGCTAATCAGAGCAGAGTGACGGGCGGCGCTATGTGACTCCAGCTTAAATAGAGGCTGGGTCACATGGTGCTCTGGCCAATCACAGCCATGCCAATAGTAGGCATGGCTGTGATGGCCTCTTGGGGCAAGTAGTATGACGCTTGTTGATTGGCTGCTTTGCAGCCTTTCAAAAAGCGCCAAGAAAGCGTCACAAAAGCGCCAAGAAAGCGACGAACACCGAACCCGAACCCGGACTTTTACGAAAATGTCCGGGTTCGGGTCCGTGTCACGGACACCCCAAAATTCGGTACGAACCCGAACTATACAGTTCGAGTTCGCTCATCCCTAGTCATTACTAATAATATCCCGAGGGTTCCTAAAAGGGACTTTATTTAATAAACACATTTCCGCAAGTCACCGACAGCTTCAGCCAGTCTGTCAACGCTGCAGCAGCGCTTGAAATTGCCATCTCACTGGCTGTTGTGCGACGCGAGCACTCGCTGAAACTCCATGCTCCACATGTTGGCCAGGCTTTGTGAGAAGCATAGGGAAATAGTGGAATACTAGCTGCAACATGGTTGTCACCTTTCCAGTCAGCTTCCGCTATTCACAAGCAAGGAGTGGGCATGGATGTCTGACATCTGTGAGTTTTTAAGAAACTTTGAGGAATCAACACAGATGGTGAGCGGCGATAACGCTATTATCAGTGTAACCATCTCACTTCTGTGTCTACTCAAACGCTCACTGCTCACATTTAAGGCAGACACTTTGCATGTGGAAGAGGTTTAAATGGGGGAAGAAAGTACACAGAGTAATAGCCAGACCACCCTCAGTTCGTCTTCTCAATGCAAATTGGATGATGAGGAGGAGGAGGAGCAGGAGACGGTTGCCTCCGCTACAGAGGATAGCACCCATGGAATTTTTATTCCATCTGTTCAGCGTGGGTGGGTAGAAGAGGAGGAAGAGGATGAGGAGATTGAGAGTCATCCTCCTGATGATGACAGCAAAGTCTTGCCTGCTGGTACTCTGGCACACATGGTTGACTTCATGTTAGGCTGCCTTTCCCACGACCCATGCGTTATAAGCATTTTAGAAAACACAGATTACTGGTTGTTCACCCTTCTCGACCCCCGCTACAAAGAGAACTTCTCATCTCTCATTCCTTTGGTGATGAGGACGATCAAAACGATGCAATACCAGAAGATTCTACTATCCTACGATTACAAGTAGGGAAACATTTTGGAAGATCGTGAAGGAGTACAGAGCAGACTGTGTCAGCGTCCTCAATGATCCCTCAGTGCTTTAAAATTACTGGGTGTCCAAGCTGGACACATGGCATGAACTGGCACTCTACACCTTGGAGGTGCTGGCCTTCTCTGCCACCAGAGTTTTGTCTGAGTGGGTAGTTAGTGCTACTGGTGGCATTATAACAGATAAGCATATCCGCTATTGTTGATCGAGCACCAAAGTGCTCAGGTTCTGTGGCCAAACACATCGGTATGCTTGTGTACTCTACCGAGCACCCGAGCACAATGGAAGTCAATGGGAGAACCCCAGGCACCCCCTGCTTGGAAGAGAAGAGGGTGTCTAGTTCATAAAAATAAAAGGTTAGAAATTGAGGGAAACCCCATCAAAATGGTTTAGAAACATCATTAAGAGGATGGCTGGATGCGTCTTGGACTCCTATTATCTATGGGATACAATAGACAACCACACAAAGGCTAGACGCCAAAAGTCAGGTATGAGGAAGCCAACAATCTAGCCATAAGACAGACAACAGTTGTCATACCTTACAATGTCAGCCTTGTGCACTATGAGACATTCCAAATAGCTTTGAGCGATCCCAAACTGTAAAGTTCGGGTTCGTATCGAACTTTAGGATTTTTGGACCCCGGACCCGAACATTTCAGTAAAAGTTTGGGTCCGGTGTTCAGCACTTTCTTGGTGCTTTTTGAAAGACTGCAGAGCAGTCAATCAACAAGCGGTTAAATGTCTGACCTTAGAAGCAATCACAGACATGCCTACTAATGGCATAGCTGTGATTGGCCAGTATAGCATCTGACCCAGCCTCTATATAAGCTGGAGTCACGTAGCGCTGCACATCACTCTGCTGTGCCTAGTGTAGGGAGAGGATACTGCTGGTGATTTCACAGAGAGAATAGGAGAGACTCTTTGCTCAAAATCAGAATCTAACTCAACCATTCTTTTATCCTTCCCTGAGCCCAGTGACCGAAAAAAAAAAAAAAAAAAAAAACTCTAATAAGTCAGTTAGGTGGGCGGCGGTGGAGGCCATTTTATGCAAGCTCAGTGCACCAGCACTGCATCTGAGCTTTTGGGACATTGAAAATCCCATTTTTATTTTACAATATACAACATCTGGATTAGTCAGTGTGCAATTTAAGCTAGACATACAGCCATCATTTTCTGTTTTTTTTTAGAAACACACCCTTTTGCCAAAAAACTGAATTTTCCTGAACTGCAAGTTTTAAATTCAAGTTTAATATATACAGCTTTCATATTCTGTTACCAAAAAAACACTTTTTTGGCAACATACAACATCTGGATTAGTCAGTGTGCAATTTAAGCTAGAAATACACCAATCATTTTCAGGGGTTTTAAAAACACACATTTTTTTTGCCAAAAAACACTATTTTCCTTATCCGCAGGTGTTAAATTCAAGTTTAATATATACAGCTTTCGTATTCTGCTACCAAAAAAAACACTTTTTGGGCAATATACAACATCTGGATTAGTCAGTGTGCAATTTAAGCTAGAAATACACCAATCATTTTCTGGGGTTTTAAAAACACACTTTTTTGCCAAAAAAAACAGTATTTTCCTGATCTGCAAGTGTTACATTCAAGTTTAATATATACAGCTTTTATATTCTATTACAAAAAAAAAATAACAACTTTTTGGGCAATATGCAACATCTGGATTAGTTTTGCCAAAAAACACTATTTTCAGGCCTTACAGCATCAGTACGTGTGAAATTAAAGGCTTATATACTGCTGTCAAATTCAGTTGTTGAACAAACACTCGTTTGGGCAAAAAAAAAATTCAGTTGGCAGCCTTTGATCCAGATGTCATTGTAAGATACACCCTTAATACATTTGGGTTAGATTCAGATATTTGAAATACCGCCATTTGGTGCACCAATATTTAATTCAGGCCTACTGTGGGTTAGGCCGTGTGAGATACACACTGTATATACAGGGCATATAGTCTTTCATTAATAAAACACCATTTTTGGGTCAAAATAAACAATATTTCTGGCCTTGCAGCATAAGTACAGTACGTTTGAAATTCCTGGGTTATATACTGCTGTCATATTGAGTTATTAAACAAACACCCGTTTGGGCAAAAAAAAACTTTATTTGGCACCCTTAATACATTTGGGTTAGATTCAGAGATTTGAAATACTGCCATTTGGTGCACCAATATTTAATTCAGGCCTACAGTGAGATCAGCCCTTTACATATAGGGGTTTGATTCAGGCATTTGAAATACAGCCATTTTGGGCAAATAAATCTTTAATTCAGGCCTACACTTGTTCAGGCCGTGTGAGATACACCCTTTACATGCAGGGGTTTGATTCACGCATTTGAAATACAGCCATTTTGGGCAAAGAAATCTTTAATTCAGGACTACACTGGTTCAAACCGTTTGAGATACACCCCTTACATACAGGCGTTTGATCCAGGCATTTGAAATACAGCCATTTTGGGCAAAGAAAACTTTATTTCAGGCCTACACTGGTTCAGGCTGTGTGAGATACACCCTTTACATACAGGGGTTTAGTTCAAGCATTTGAAATACAGCCATTTTGGGCAAACAAATCTTTAATTGAGGCCTAGTCTGGTTCAGGCCATGTGAGATACACCCTTTAAATACTGTTGTTCTATTCTACTATTAATTAAACACCCATTTAGGGAAAGATCCTAAATTAGAGAAATATGAGGAGAGCATCAAATAAGGGATGTGGCCCAGGTCGTGGTGCTGCTGGTAGAGCTCCTGTTGCAGGGAGAGGAAGTGGTCGATCTGTGCCAGCTACACGCACAAGTGAAACCTCTTCCTCAGGTGCGAGTAGGCAACAGAACCTGCAGCGGTATTTGGTCGGGCCTAATGCGGCTCTACGAATGGTGAGGCCTGAACAAGTACAGGCGATAATAGATTGCGTTGCTGACAGTGGATCCAGTTCCTTCACGTTGTCCCCCACCCAGTCTCCTGCTGAAAGACCACAGTTGGCACCTGCAGCCGCTGTCCATCAGTCTTTCACCTCACCCCCTTGCAAATCAGCCAAGCAGTCTGAGCCCCAAGTCATGCAGCAGTCTCTTCTGCTTTTCATGACTCTGTTAGCAGGGTTTCCCAGGGCCATCCACCAGAAAGCGGCTGAACATAAAGGCACTTTAAATATGTTGTTCATAATGTACTGAATACACTGTATTCCCATGGTATATGGTTGAATCTTCCTTTTCTCATCCTCCTCCTCCTCTTCCATCATATCAACATACTTATTCATCACATATAATGCCCTTGCATATATGCCCTTCAAATATAATGTTTTATAGCTTCAGCTCACCTGCAGGCCCCTGCATATAATTTTTAGAGGGTCAACTCAGCTGCAGGGCCTCACATATAATTTTTTAGATGATCAGCTCAGCTGCAGGCTCTTGCATATCATTTATTAGAGCGTCAGCTCAGCTGCAAGCCCTTGCATATAATTTTTTAGCGGGTCAGTTCACCGGCAGGCCTTCATCTACAATCATTTACAGGGTTAGCTCACCAGCAGGCCCGCACATAAAATCTTTTACAGGGTCAGCTCACCAGCAGGCCCGCACCTCAAATCTTTTACAGGGTCAAATCACCAGCAGGCCCGCTCCTCAAATCTTTCACAGGGTCAGCTCACCAGCAGGCCTGCACCTCAAATCTTTTACAGTGTCAGCTCACTTGAACGCCGTCACATATAATTTTTTAGGGGGTCGGCTCGCCTGCAGGCCCTTGCATATAATGTTTTACAGGGTCAGCTCACCAGCAGGCGCTCGCATATAATTGTTTACAGGGTAAGCTAAACAACAAGCCCGCACATAAAATCTTTTACAGGGTCAGCTCACCAGCAGGCCCACACCTAATTATACCTAATAGGTAAGTTGCGTGCATGCTGCCTTGCTTGGATGTGGTAGAAGTAGCCATTTCTCCGGAATCAAACACTGATTCCCCGTTACCCATAGTTACAATGGTTTGCGCTGACAATAACGTCGAATTATGATAGGACAGACATCTGAATGGATCGTTGCCATCACGGGGACGTGCTATAGGCCCCAGGTTAACTAGAGTCACCAAAGTGGCAGCAGGCCCTCAGCCATCCCCTCCCTGCACAACCAAGTAGGGGACAAAATCAGGTGTGCACTGCGGAACGCCATCTGTGGCAAGGTGCACCTGACTACGGATACATGGACCAGTAAGCTCGGTCAGGGCCGTTATATCTCCATAACGGCAGACTGGGTAAATGCAATGGCGGCTGGGCCTGAGGCGGATAGCAGTTTGGCGCATGTTCTTCCACCACCGAGGATTGCAGGGCGCTTCAGTTTGCCTCCTGTTGCTTCCTCCTCCTACTCTGCTTCCTCATCCTCTACCAGCTCCTCATCCGAACAGCGTAACACCTTTACCACCAACTTCAGCACAGCTAGGGTTAAACGACAGCAGACAGTTTTAAAACGTATCTGTTTGAGGGACAAACCCCACACCTCGCAGGAGCTGTGGATGGCCCTGAACAACAGACCGATGAGTGGTTTGTGCCAGTCAGCCTCAAGCCCGGCCTGGTGGTGTGCGATTATTGGCGAAATCTCGTAGCAGCTCTGGGACTAGCCGGTTTGACGCAGTGTCTCCGCAAACGACCACCGAGTTGCCCACATTCTAACTTGTGGTGATTACTGGGTGGCCACGCTGCTGGATCCCCGTTACAAGGACAACGTACCGTCCTTAATTCCGTAACTGGAGCGTGATCGTAAGACGCGCGTGTACAAGAGCACGCTGGTAGACGTGCTACTGGTGGCATTCCCACCTGACAGCGGGGGCACAGTAGAAGCACAAGGCGAAGGCAGAGGACAAGGACGAGGTCACCAATGCAGCTGGGGCACTGCCAGCACCTCAGAAGGCAGGGTTAGCATTGCCAAAATGTGGAAAAGCTTTGTCAGCACGCCACAACAACCAGCACCACCAGCTGATATGGAACGTCTTAGCAGGAGGCAGCATTTTACCAACATGGTGGAGCAGTATGTGTGCACACGCCTACACATACTGAATTACGGGTCTGCCCCCTTCAACTTCTGGGTCTCCAAATTGGGCACATGGCCTGAGCTTGCCCTATACACCTTGGAGGTGCTGGCCTGCCCTGCAGCCAGTGTATTGTCTGAAGGTGTGTTTAGCATAAATGGAGGGGGTTATCACAGGTTATATTTGCCAATGTTTTGGGGTGTACCCTAATTTTAAAAATAAAATTTAACACCAAAAAGCAGTGTAGGCTACCTCCTCCTCCACCGACGCTTCCACCTACACCGCCACATCCACCACCTCCTCAACCTCCTACTCCATATGGACCTCGTCCTCCTAGATCAAGATTTATTTTTTTACCTATTTTATGTTATTTAAAGTAATTTCCTCATCCACATTTGTTTGCAGAGCACTTGCCATGCTCTTAACCACATTTTGATGCCATTTGCAGCCCTCTAGCCCTTTCCATTAAATTTGTACAGCCATTTTAGTGCTCAAACGTTTGGGTCCCCATTTCAATGGGGTTCAGGGTCAAATTCAGGTCAAGTTTGGGTCCCGAACTCGAACTTTTTTCTCAAGTTCGGCCGAACCCGTCGAACCCGAACATCCAGGTGTCTGCTCAACTCTAACTTCAAACCATCTCTCAACTGACGGAGAGCCAGTAAGACTCAAAGTTGCTTCACATCTGTTGGATGGCTTGGATGGACCTGCACACCTAGATCAATATCATTAGGGTGACAAAAAGTTTTCTGATTGCCCTAACATAATATTTAATAACCTTTCTGTACAGTTTTGTCATGTAAAAACTCATTTGCATAAACATGGGCATATGGGAAAGCCATGCCAATGAACAGAATTTGCCTTGTTTTTTAGCTGAAAAAATTTGCATGGAAAATTTGCGATCTACACCGCTCATTAACAGTGCCATCTATTGATTTGATATTTATAGTTTTGTCATAAGACTTTGAAACCAATAGATGGCGCTGTTCATCTTGTTGGGGCGCTAGTAAGTGGCGCTTTTGGCATATAGCCTTTGTGTGGTTGTCTATTGTATTTCATAGATAATGGGAATCCAAGACACATCCAGCCATCCTCTTAATGCTGTTTCCAAACCATTTTGATGGGGTTTCCATCAGTTTTTAATCTTTTTTTGGGAACCAGATACCTCTTCTTCAGAGCAGGGGTCGCCTGGTTTTATGTTGGGGTCTCCCATTGACGTACATTGTATTAAATTGTACTTGAGCACCCGCAGTATTCGGCCGAGCACTGCAATGTGCCGAGTATAGCGATGCTCGAGCCGAACAGCAATTCGGCCGAGCATGCTCGCTCGACACTAGTATCCGCCTGTCAACTGAAAATGCTGACAGGTTGACTCTTATAAAAATGAACAAGGCCTGGAATGACCATGACTTCTCGACTCCACCAGAGGAAAGCGGCTGAACATAAAGGCACTTTAAATATGTTGTTCATAATGTACTGAATACACTGTACTCCCATGCACTCCTTCCACCACAAACAAGGGTATATGGTTGAATCTTCCTTTTCTCATCCTCCTCCTCCTCTTCCATCATATCAACATACTTATTCATCACATATAATGCCCTTGCATATATGCCCTTCAAATATAATGTTTTATAGCTTCAGCTCACCTGCAGGCCCCTGCATATAATTTTTAGAGGGTCATTTCAGCTGCAGGCCCTCACATATAATTTTTTAGAGGGTCAACTCAGCTGCAGGCCCTCGCATATATTTTTTTAGATGATCAGCTCAGCTGCAAGCCCTCGCATATAATTTTTTTGTGAGTCAGTTCACCAGCAGGCCTTCATCTACAATCATTTACAGGGTTAGCTCACCAGCAGGCCCGCACATAAAATCTTTTACAGGGTCAGCTCACCAGCAGGCCATGCTGCCTTGCTTGGATGTGGTAGAAGTAGCCATTTCTCCGGAATCAAACACCGATTCCCCGTTACCCATTGTTACAATGGTTTGCACTGACAATAACATCGAATTATGATAGGCCAGACATCTGAATGGATCGTTGCCATCACGGGGACGTGCTATAGGACCCAGGTTAACTAGAGTCACCGAAGTGGCAGCAGGCCCTCACCCATAATGTTTTAGATGGTCATATCAGCAGGCCCTTAATCCAAATGTTTTTGACAGTCACCAGCAGGCTATCAATCATTATTTTTCAAGGCTGTGTATGATGCCCTCCCTTATGTGTAACAAAGGGTGTATTGGAGTGCCATTTCCTTTTAATTTTTGGCAGCCCTTTCACTGAGTGCATAGGCTTTATGAGTGTAGGAGTCCCACTACATAAACAATTGTACCACAATGTGAATGAGGCCCTCCTTTATGTGACATACAGGTTGTATTGGAGTGCCTCTTCCTTGTAATTTTTGGCAGCACTTGCACTTTATATACAAGTAATCATACAGGAAAGAATGTTTCTTATCAATTTCTTCTCTAAAATAATTTTTTTTCTTAGGTTTGGTGCATAATATTGTCAGTCCTTAAAAGTGGCGTACTATTCGGACAACATCGTTCCCATCAGCAACCTGCGAGTCCAAGATGCATCCAGACTAGAGATGGCCTTGCGGTTCGTCCGGCGGTCGTTTCGCAGCAAACTTTGCATGTTCGCAATTCGCCGAACAAGCGAACATATGGAGATATTTGCGCCCGCCATATTCTTTTACATTGTGAAGAACTTTCACCCATGACACATCCATCAGGTGGTACAGGGCAGCCAATTGAGATGTTTCAGCACATGGACTTACCCCCTACCTTATAAATAAACCTGATCTGGCCCCCATTTTACATGCAGTGTTTTGCCAGTGTAGGGAGAGGTTGCTGTTTGGAGCAGGGACAGACTGTTAGGGACACCAAATGCTAGCTAATAGGGCCACAAAAGTCCTTTTAAGGACTGGTATAGGTGTGCTATTGATAGGTGTGATACACAGAGGGCTATGATATATTTATAATATACTTTTATAATGAGTCAAAAACACATGGATCTATATAGTGATCACCTGGAAGTCAGGGGCCTAGGGGCTAGGGGCTTATTAGGGCCAATTTCATATAGGGTAAGATTCCGGATGGGGTCGCTCTTATCAGGGCGGGTGGTCTGTGGTTAGGCTATCAGGGCCAGAATAGCACCCCTCTGTAGGGCAATATCAGGGACAGTTTTTTGCATACCCTGTCCTTCAATACCACATCATCATTTAGTCCAGGGATAGATGTTTTTTGCTTTCCCTCCGGGATTCATGGATGTGCACTGGAACCCCCCCGATTGTGGTAGGACATATGGTTGTGTATGGATGTGCCCCAAGCACATATAGTATACAGATAAGATGCCCCCTGTTCGGGTGCCCCCCCTCCTCCTGCATCCCTGCAGGAGATGAGAAGGTCACCAGATGACTGGACAATTATGTCCAGCCTCTGGTGACCTCAAAAGGCATAGGATCAATAGAGGTCCGATGCCTTTTGGTGTTAACTATCCCCAGCTGCTGGGGATAGTTAACATAACAGAGAGAGGGAAACAAACGTCCCTCCCTCTGTTATCTGCATACCTCCGGCGCAATAATTATCACGCCACAGGGTATGCAGATGCGCTACAGGCGGAGGATCAAAGGAACCCTCCGCCTGGAAGCACGCTCTGGGATGCGCGGGCCGGCGCGGTGACGTCATATCACCGCGCTGGTCCACGCATGCGCGCCCCAGGGCGGGCTGCCTCGGGAGTGAGCGCCGCCGAACCTAAATAGTCCGGCGGCGCTACGCTGGGGCACTTCTGGAACTAGCCCCCAGCCGGAGAGGATCATCCCCTAGGAAAACGAGCACCCCCTGGACAATGAGCATACCGGCTGAGTATCAATATTACCCCCTATACCACCAATGATTCCCCTGCATTAACCCTTACTCCCCCCTATTCCACCAACGAATCCATGGTTCCCCTGCATGAACCCTTACACCCTCTATACCACCAACGATTCCCCTGCATTAACCCTTACTGCTCCTACCTATACCACCAACAAATCTCTTATTCCCCTGCATTAACCCTTACTCCTCCTACCTATATCACCAACGTACCCCAATTCACCCGTGTTATCCCTCATTCCCCTATATCCCCTGCTACCCTAGTTTTGCCCCTCTTACTCTACCCTTATACCTCCCCAGGTATATATTCTACCCCTGATACCCCTTGATACCCCTTCACGGCAGCCCTGCATACCCCAGCCGTGTCTGTATTAACCCCTTGTTATTCCCCGTAGTGATAGTATATTGACAGGATCGGGTGGGCTGCTGTTAACGTGTATGTAAGTGTTAGGTATAGTTAGATTGTGGGGGTGAGTATTATAGTGGGATTGTGACTAGTGTAGTTAATACCATATTAGTGTGTTGTTGTAATATATTGTTGTGTACTGCTGTAAATATATATATCTATTCCATTTGATATAGATATATATAATTATAAGCAGATATCAGACTATAATGTATTGTGTTTTAATAAATACCTTTTATTTAATCACCGTGTGTGGTCTCTTATTGTAATAGGCACTGCAGCAGTAGATGTAGGCAGTTCAGAGTAGAGTAAGGTAATCAGTGGTGTTTGTTGTTTAATTGGTACAAATAATTATATATATATATATATATATATATATATATATATATATTTATAAGCAGATATCAGACTATAATGTATTGTGTTTTAATAAATACCTTTTATTTAATCATCGTGTGTGGTCTCTTATTGTAATAGGCACTGCAGCAGTAGACATAGGCAGTTCAGAGTAGAGTAAGGTAATCAGTAGTGTTTGTTGTTTAATTGGTATAAATAGGCGGAGGCATCATTAGATGACTCACACCTATTTATTAATATTAATTATTGAGATTTACATAAATATCAATAACTAATAGCCCCTTTAACATTGGCCAGCCAGGCCCACTGCTAGGAATTTGTATCTGTGTTTGGTTTTGGTGAGAAAAAAATTGCTTACGCTGTGAACTAGTCAGGTGGGAGGGACGCGGTCAGTGGATTCTGAGCGTCCATAGCCTGATAGTTCGGACAGGTAAAGCGGTTTTCTCAATCAGAACTAGACACAGAGCAATCTCTACAGCAAAGAATCTAAAATATTTTCTGATTTTTGTGTATTAATATTTTCTGATTCCCCTACACGCCCACTGAAGACTGGAGAGAAGTCATCACCTACACCACTGAAGAGAGAACCATCATCATTGAAGCCGAACAGAAGTTGTCTGGCTGGTCGGGAGAAGGCGTTCCGAATATTGAAGAACCCCCTCCACGCAGCAACACAGTACAATGAACAACGGCACCAAGAAAGATGGCCTCTCGTCAAAAAGTGAGTATGAACTTCTCCACACTGCAACACCTCAGCAAACATAGCACATACAACCCCATCATCCCCACCACTTACAAATCCACCGAGCTGCTATGGTCCACTTTATTGTACCAGGCATACTCTCATGATAAACTGTGCATTAATAATAGTGTGTTAAAAAAAAAAAAAACGGCTCCAAATGTTAGCCAAATTGGTTCACACCTTTGAGGATATCATTTGGAAGCCAGAACATTTTGAAACACTTAACAGCACAACAAAGCCAGAGGAAGTTTCCAACATTGCAAACTTTCACTGCAATTGTTGTGTTAAGTGTTGTGTGTTAAGAACATTAAACAGTTACACACATTACAAACACATTTACAAGAGAACTCCCAGTGTACGGTCGAGAGGGGCAGAGAGAATTGCGTGCTAGAGTCTAGACTCTCGGACAAGGAGAGTTTCTACTCTGACATGGACAAGGAACTGCTCTGACTGTACACTGAGATAAATCAGTTTAGGAACAATGCAGTATCTACGGATAGCATGATTGTTCAACTGCGAGAGGATCTGGCTGCGAAAACGCAAACCATTGCGGATTTATAGCAGGTAATCTCAAATCTGTCACAGCCTGGTGGGCAACAGCATGTTGCCCACATAACAGGTTTGTGTTTCGGGAACGGCACAGAGGTAGACAGCGGCGACGGCGCCAAGGTCTCCTACGGATCAAACATCCGACGCAGTAGAGACTAGGGGACAGATGGAACGGACACTACATTTCACCCAAACACCCAGGGAGAAAAGGTATAGCAACCGATTCTAGGAACAGGACATCAATTGGGGAGAGGAAAGACAGGAAGACTTATCCTAACCATTCCAGTATGGAAAGGATAAACTTCCTGTTACAGATTTGCAAGGAGATCCCAAAATACGGTCCCAGTGTAGATTCGTTTACTTCATGTGATATCTTCGAGGGTCACTGTAACAAGTATTCAGTGGCTCCCGAATATTGCATAGAGTTATTCAAGTTATGGTTACCTACAGTCGTAGCCAAAAGTTTTGAGAATTACATAAATATTGAAAATTGGAGAAGTTGCGAGTGATCAGATGAATTACATAGTCCTTCTTTGCCATGAAAATTAACTTAATCCCCCAAAAAACTTTCCACTGCATTTCACTGCTGTCATTAAATGACCTGCTGAGATCATTTCAGTAATCGTCTTGTTAACTCAGGTGAGAATGTTGACGAGCACAAGGCTGGAGATCATTATGTCAGGCTGATTGGGTTAAAATGGCAGACTTGACCTGCTAAAAGGAGGGTGATGCTTGAAATCATTGTTCTTCCATTGTTAACCATGGTGACCTGCAAAGAAACGCGCGCAGCCATCATTACGTTGCATAAAAATGGCTTCATAGGCAAGGATATTGTGGCTACTAAGATTGCACCTCAATCAACAATTTATAGGATCATCAAGAACTTCAAGGAAAGAGGTTCAATTCTTGTTAAGAAGGCTTCAGGGCGTCCAAGAAAGTCCAGAAAGCGCCAGGATCATCTCCTAAAGAGGATTCAGCTGCAGGATCAGAGTGCCACCAGTGCAGAGCTTGCTCAGGAATGGCAGCAGGCAAGTGTGAGCGCATCTGCACGCACAGTGAGGCGAAGACTTTTGGAAGATGGCATGATGTCAAGAAGGGCAGCAAAGAAGCCACTTCTCTCCAAAAAAAACATCAGGGACAGATTGATGTTCTGCAGAAAATATGGTGAATGGACTGCTGAGGACTGGGGAAAACTCAAAATCTCTGATGAAGCCGCTTTCCGATTGTTTGAGGCATCAGAAAAAAGGCTTGTCCGGAGAAGAAAAGGTGAGCGCTACCATCAGTCCTGTGTCATGCCAACAGTAAAGCATCCTGAGACCATTCATGTGTGGGGTTGCTTCTCATCCAAGGGAGTAGGCTCACTCACAATTTTGCCCAAAAACACAGCCATGAATAAAGAATGGTACCAAAAACACCCTCCAACAGCAACTTCTTCCAACAATCCAACAACAGTTTGGTGAAGATCAATGCATTTTCCAGCACGATGGAGCACCGTGCCATAAGGCAAAAGTGATAACTAAGTGGCTCGGGGACCAAAACGTTGACATTTTGGGTCCATGGCCTGGAAATTCCCCAGATCTTAATCCCATTGAGAACTTGTGGTCAATCCTCAGAAGGCGGGTGGACAAACAAAAATCCACTAATTCTGACAAACTCCAAGAAGTGATTATGAAAGAATGGGTTGCTATCAGTCAGGAATTGGCCCAGAAGTTGATTGAGAGCATGCCCAGTCGAATTGCAGAGGTCCTGAAAAAGAAGGGCCAACACTGCAAATACTGACTCGTTGTATAAATGTCATGAAATTGTCGATAAAAGCCTTTGAAACATATGAAGTGCGTGTAATTATATTTCACTACATCACAGAAACAACTGAAACAAAGATCTAAAAGCAGTTTAGCAGCAAACTTTGTGAAAACTAATATTTGTGTCATTCTCAAAACTTTTGGCCATGACTGTACACACCTAAACCAAAGGTTTGAGGTAACGCAGAGGACGCAACCCATGAATGGACAGTTTTATGACAAGGAGGAACGTCTCTCCATACTCATGAGATTGGCAACGGGCCATTGGGACGTCACTCCAGATATCCTGTCCAAGTTTAACAAATACACCCCAATGTCCGCTCCAGTGGTGGCACAGACTCCCGACATCATGTCCAGAATAAGCGGCAAAAGTTGCATATTCTCGACCATAGATGTTGCCGATGGGTTCTTTTCTATTGAACTCACTGAAAACTGTAGGTACAAATTTGCCTTTACAGTGGGGGACAAACAGTACATGTTTGGCGTACTCCCCCAGGGGTTCCACAGTAGTACCACGTATTTTCACCAGGCATTGGCGGCCGTTCTGAGTGTATTTTCACGGCCGGGATGTCTTCTGCAAAATGTGGACGACTTGCTCTTACACACAGAAACCATAGAACACTTGGTTCTGTTAAAAGAGCTATTGGGACTTCTGGCCAAGTCAGGACTCAAGCTGAGTTCCCACAAAGCAAATTTGGCCAGAACAGAGGTGACTTTCCTTGGAATCCAAATTTCTTTTGGAGCCAAGGGAATCGTGGCAGCCAGAGTGGAAGCCATGGTAAAGTTACCTAGGCGGGCACTCTACAGGATTTGAGAAATTCCTGGGAGTTGCTAATTTCATGAGGGAGTTCATTGAAGATTTTGCTGCCAAAGCAAAACCCATCTATGAACTCCTCAGTGGAGAAGACCCCTCAATCAAAGGTTGGTCTAATGCACAGGAAGAGGCCTGTTTGTACTTTGAAAAGGGACCTCTCCTCTGCCCCTGTATTGGCCACTCCCCATCCTGAAGGAGAAATAGCCATACAGGCGCATGCAAGGATGGAGTCTATCTCAGCGGTCCTCCTACAACAGATAGGGTATGACACTAGACCACTGGGATACTTCTCCAGGTTACTTTCGCCCATTGAACGAGGGTTCAATGAGTGTGTCAAACAACTGGCAGCCGTCAAAACCACCAAGCATATTGTAGGCTTCAGGCCCCTCACTTTGCAGACTCCACACTCTCCATTGGCCCTCCTGCTCCGTGATACACTCCATGGAGTCTCCTAACAGAGATTCTGGAGGTGGATTATGGATCTCAGTGACCGGAGTCTGCAGGTGAACCACAAAGCCAAGTATGTTCTGTCCCAGTTACTGAACCTAATGGGAACCGAACATGACTGTGGCCAACCAGCGCATATCAACGCGCCACAAACCGATAAACATCCAGAAGACGGAGTCATCTTTGTTGATGGCTCTCAATTTTACATGGATGGGACCTATGTCACAGGTTTTGCAGTGCTGGATGAGACCACAGGTACCCAGAGTCTTGTCAAGTTACCAGGTCACATGTTGGCAGAGCGGGCAGAACTGGAGGCAGTCAAGGAAGCCTTGCTTCTTCAACACCCAGGGAAACAAACTATATATAGCGACAGTTCATATGTAGTTCGTTCTCCCACCCTGCACCTGGACACATGGAAAAGACAAGGATTTCAGCCAAAACAAACCTCCCTGAAAATCCCTCAAAATCCCTGAGCATCAGAAAGGGGACAAGCCTTTGACGCTAGGTAACAACAAGGCGGATGAATTGGCCAAACTAGCAGCAGTGTCTGGGATCCTTCGGGAAACAGGCACTGAGCCGCTACCAGCCTACCAGATTGCAGTTCGTACCAACCTGAATAAAGGCCCGGTGTCATTTGAGGAGGAACAAGCCAAAGATCCTCTTCTAATGACACACCTCACATCTCCACAGCATCCGTGGTCAATACAGCAAGGGATCCTGTGTTACAATACCGGTACACAGCAACTTCCTCTTCCCATGGTTTCGCAGCATCTGCAAGCAGAGCTAACCAGATTGAACCACCAACTGTTTGGACACCTTGGCCGGCATAAACACTTGTCTCTCCTGAGAGACAAATTATACTGGCCGGGAATGTCCAACACAGTAGAGGAAGTTACAAAACAGTGCCTGGTATGTGCTCAGGTCAACACATACCAGGCCGGTGTTGCAGCGAGTTCCTCCTGCAGATGATCTGTGGTCCGCACTACAAATTGGTTTTATAGGACCTTTACCAACAGGAAGTTGTAGCTATCGCCACGCACTGGTGGTAGTGGATGTCTTCTATAAGTGGGTAGAAGCCATCCCCGCAGTTAATGATTCGGCTACAACCACTGCCCGTGTTCTCTGGGAACAGGTTCTGTCACGATGCGGTATCCCCAGATTGATAGTCAGACAGGGGCACCCATTTCACAGGTAAGGTAATGAAAGCGCTTTGTGGTCTTTTAGACATAAAGCAAAGGTTTCATGTGCCTTACCACCCTCAGTCTGAGGGCATCGTGGAGCGGATGAACCGGACTATTAAGACACAACTTTCTAAAGATAGACCATATCTACAGTGGAAAAAACACTGATGCCCTCGGTAAGAGAGCTGGTGATGGTAAAAATCTTCCGTCGGGCCGGCCCCTGGGATGCAAACTGGGAAGGACCCTATCAGGTCCTTGAAGTAATGGGTGACACAATGCTGAAGGGGCAAAGGCCGATGACTCTGACCCTACTCCTATGAGATCTTTAAGATGGGTGTCTAGGGACCCTCACTTGCATCCTTACAAGCAAGTGGAAGCCAATACTACCACGGTGTTCTGTACCAAGGAGGGGGTTCTGAGTCCTGAGGATGTCACAGGGGCAGAGTATAGTGGCTGGTATATCCTTAAAGCTACCTTCATAAGGAGGGATAGTCCAAGATGGGCTGAGGGTAAGGACATATTTTTGACAGACCCATTCTGGTAAAAGCTTATTGTATGTTAAGGGATTCCCAGATAATTATCACTAGGGAATCCAGTTATCTTCAGGGAGATGTGTCCACACATTACATACGAACCAGTATAATGATGCTAAAGTTAAACTGCAGTAACTCTGGCCAGGCCCTATGGAATGACCAGAGTGGTCTGGTAAAACTGGAAGGCTATTACCGAGCCACCGTTTTAAAAGTACGGACAGATGCCAAGGATCCCAGGTATATTCAGTTAAAGGGATCTCCATCCATATGGTCTTTTATGATCACCATCATGAGAGACAATTGTGTTCAGGAGGTGACTGGATACTATTTTGTCACCTATGCCCACTGGGAACAAGATACCCAGATGGTAACATTGGACACTAATCCCTGGAGTTGGGATTTAGTGTGCAATGTAGTGGATACCCCTACAGTGGATGTATGGATGGACGGTACCCCTATGACTGAGGAATACCGGGGTAGGTATGTGTCTTCCGATTGGAAAGACCCCAGTGGCAGGGATATTAACTTTGACATCAATATAGATGGTTCGTTTAGATGGCCTTTTGTGAGGCAGTAGATGAAGGGTGCTGGACATTTACACAATAGGTCTATCTGTCTAAATCCAAACCCATAGGAAAACTAGTGTTACAGGCTGGAGAAAGTGACCAATAGTATCCATTCAGAGGTAGAGGGCAAGTTTGTGTAACGGTGGTGAGGATCCACTATGAAGCGACAGGTCTCCAACCTGTAAAAATGCATTCAGACTCTTGCAACGCCCCTATCCATCAATTGGCAGATCCTATAGCTCCTCAACTGTCATCCCCATGGAAGATCATCATGGAGACAAAATTCGTCCTATTTACTTGGAGAATTTCCGTAGATGACTTCAGAGTCGATCAATGGGATCACAGATGTGGGGAGTTTGTGAGGAACCAAATTGGCATGATAAGAGGTTGGATAGAGGCAGGGCAAAAGGTAAGAAAGGACGATCTCATACACAGGAATCGCAGGGGAAGAAGAGATCTGATAGCCATGGGACTAGGCAGAGGTGCATTGGGAGTGGGCACCCTGAACACTATGGATATGGAAGTCCTGAGAGGTAAACTTGGGGATGTTGCGTGACACGCCGGGGAAGGATTTGAGACCCAGCTTGATGTAAACAACGTCTTAGAGGGTTTGCAGCATTCACACATAGATGCCACTACCTCTCTATCTTCTGCTCTACAAGAGGAGTTGTGGGTCTCTTGGAGGAACAGGATAGAGCAAGTCAAAAGTGTACTCTCCTACAACCATCATTGTACGGCGGCCACTTCCCATTCAACCTACGCCAACGGGTAAGTCCTCTTATATCTCCTTTTGCAGCCAATCACACCAACTGGTGGGTAGTCCAGTGGCACGGATGTAGGAATCTCACTTGCACTGCTTCATCATTGGCTCCTGGATCTGGCCATCTTAGACGAAGGTACGCCGAAACGCGCATCTGGGTAACACCATCCCAGGCATTCAGGTCGCTGCTATTTTTTGGTGAGTCCATGTCATTTCCATCTATATTAATGGTTTCTGGTATATAGGCAGGATATAGCCCCAGTGGGCTCATACAGCCGCTTTTGGTCGCTTTTTTTTGTGTGTACACCCCCTGGACACTACCTGTTATAGTTATATTGCTTGACAATCGCCATGATGTTTTCATATTAGGACTCACTCTTACCAATTTTCATGCTTATTACTGCTGATGCTATATATGTCGACATTGTAATGCTGGGATGGTGTTTTGTGCTCCCTATCCCCCTTGTTTTATGGTATTTATTATCCATTTGATCTTTTGTAATTAATAAAGTATACTATTTTTCATCATTGGACGCCTATGAGTTTTAGTTCTCTTATTTTTTCCTTGTATTTAAAAGCTTGTCCAGTTATATATAATGTTGGGAGGTCTGCTTATATAGCCACACTACTGCAGTGTACATTTAATTGGCTTTTGACACCCATGGTTGTATTTTGTGTTTTTATTCCTCTGTCAAGGTAGTCAGGATCGGGTGCTAAGACACCAGTGTTGGAGCACCGAGGGGTCCTGTGAGATGAAGGCCAGCCCAATACCCTCCTCCCCTAAATACTTGGGACAGGGGTATTGGTGTTGGTACGAAAGGCAAAATATGTCTTATGTAATTTATGGGACTAATTGCACCGAGAGAGGAGAACTCCTCCCTGGAGCGTATTGCACCCTTAGTCCCGTCCTAGGTTTAGATGTCGCAGAGCTACAAGGAAGGACACCAATCACCACAGAGAAGAGACTCGACATCCGCCCTGATGTTCCTGTGAGACTCCAGAAGATTCCTCTTGGCTTTGGGATAGAACTCAAACATCTCCTGCTAGACTTCAGCCAAGAAGACAAAATACTTCAGAATCTTCGAGAAACAGAGAAACAGGCCACCATCCAACTGACGCACGACAAGAACAAAATAACGGCAATCACTACCGCCTTAGACAAGGACTCCAAGGTTTCCTGGTGGGAAAGTCTGTTCGGCTACAGTCCAAAGGCAACATCCTTCTTCAACCTATTGATAAACCCGGTGATAGTTCTTCTGGTTCTGGTAATCGTCATGTACACGGGACTGTGTCTAATCTACAGGAGGGTCAAGAGACTTGCGGACCAACTAAACCAGAACCAGACAGAACTGCACAAAGTTAATTGTAGGAGGCTCAGGACTTAGCTACAACAAAGTCCTGAAGCCAGCAATTGTATGGACCTACTGTTTCTTATGAGGGTTCAGGATGAAAATCCAAAAGCCATCCTGTGACCTCATAGTATTGTGTGTATGTATATATTATATTGTAGTAGGTTTTCCTATGAGGGTTCAGGATGAACATCCAAAGCCATCCTGTGACCTCATAGTATTGTGTATAGATATATATTGATTATTTGCATATGAGTTCCTTGTGTACCCATGGACACTCTAGGTGCAAGTGTGTGACAGCCATACTACAATATGGCTGGACGCACACTTGCATCCTATAGTTATTTCCCATTGACACGGGGGTCTGCTACCTACTGGCGTCTTTGGAGGTGTAGAGAGATAGGCCAGGGTGCATGAGACTCTATGGGTACACATTAAATTGAATTGGGCTGTATTGGGAGGGATGTGACCTGTTTGTGTGAGTGGGGAAGAGTAGATTCCCTAGGGACAGGCCCCTCATTTACTAAGGTATTTGCAACTTTAACATTGACAATGGTGACTTTTGTAAGGGTTGGACTGAATGGTGGTAGTGCGGGGTTCTTTCCCGCAGTTAGAATTTAGGTACTATGACATCACCTCTTACCAGAAATTCTGACTTGCCTTGAAAAAACCTACGTATCTGTCCATGGGAGAACCTCTTCAACAACTGAGTCTTCAATCAAGATGAAGGTTTTTCAGGTTCGCCTGCCATTAAAATGAATGGGACCCACCGCGAATTTGCAGTTCGCGAACATTTGATCGTGTTTGCGCAATCGAACTTGCGAACCGTCCCGGCAGATGTTCGTCCATCACTAATGTTCCAGATCTATTTCTGTGGTGTTTCCATCAATTTCTGACATTTTCCTATGAACCAGGCACCCTCCCCTCTTCAAAGCAGAGGGCACCTGGTTTAATGCTTGACTTCTCCCATTGACTTCCATTATACTCGGGTGCTCGGTCCAGGACCCGAACATCCCGATGTGTTCGGCCCGAGCCCCCAAGCAACAGGGTGCTCAATCAACACTAATATTGCAACATTTTGCTCGTCCTCTCCACCACAGGAATGAGAGATGAGAAGTTCTCTTTGTAGCGGGGGTCGAAAACAGTTGACAACCAGTAATCAGTGTTGGCCAAAATGCATTCAACGTGAGAGTCACATGAAAGGCAGCCTAACAGAAAGTCAGCCATGTGTGCCAGAGTCCCAACAGACAAGACTTCGCTGTCCTAATCAGGAGAATGACTCTCAATCTCCTCATCCTCTTCATCCTCTTCTACCCATCCATGCTGAACAAATGGAATAAAACTTTCATGGGTGCTACCCTCTGTAGCACCGTCTCCTGCTCTTCCTCCTCATCATCCAATTCATGCTGAGAAGACGAACTGAGGGCGGTCTGGCTACCACCCTGTGTACTTTCTTCACCCATTTCCACCTCTTCCACATGCAAAGCGTCTGCCTTAATTGTGAGAAGCGAGCATTTGAGTAGACACAAAAGTGGGATCTGTGTTGATTTCTTGAAGTCGCTTAAAACCTCACAGAGGTCAGACATGAATGCCCACTCGTAGCTTGTGAAGAGCGGAAGCTGACTGGAAAGGCGACAACCATGTTGCAGCTAGTATTCCACTACTGCCCTCTGCTGCTCACAAAGCCTGGCCAACATTTGGAACGTGGAGTTCCAGCGCCTGCTCACGTCGCACAACAGTCGGTCAGCTGGCAATTGCAAGTGCTGCTGCAGCGTTGCCAGACCGGTGGAAGCTGTCTATGACTTGCGGAAATGTGCACACATGAGGTGCACTTTCACCAGTAGCTCAGGCAAATTGGGGTAGGTTTTGAGAAACCGCTGAACCACTAGGTTGAACACGTGGGCTAGGCATGATATGTGTGTGAGCTTGCCGAGCTCCAAAGCCATCACCAAGTTACGGCCATTATCAGACACAACCATGCCTGGTTGTAGATTGAGTGGCAAAAGCCACAGCTCAGTCTGATCCCTTATCCCCTGCCACAGCTATGCGGTGGTGTGCTGTTTTGTCACTTTGTCACCTAAACAGATCAGTTTAAGTGTGGCCTGTTACCGCTTCCCCACTGCAGTGCTACACTGCTTACAGCTACTGACTGATGGCTGACTGGTGCTGCAAGATGATAATTCAGAGGTGGAAGTGGAGAGGGATGTGGAGGAGGAGAAGGGGGGGTTGCGCCCACTAACGTAGGTGGAGGCGGAAACCCTGATGGAAGTAGGAACTACAATCCTTGGCGTCGGTAGCACCTGTGCCATCCCAGGATACAACTCGCTCCCAGCCTCCACAACATTCACCCAGTGTGCCGTCAGGGAAATGTAGCATCCCTGGCCAAAAGCACTTGTCCATGTGTCAGTCATTAAGTGGTCCTTCCCAATAACTGCATTGGTCAGGGCACAGGTGATGTTACAGGACACATGCTTGTGTAAGGCTGGGACTGCACACCGTGAAAAATATTGGCAGCTAAGAACAGAGTACCGCGGGACAGCTGCCACCATCAGGGTGCGGAAAACCTCATTAAGCCTAAATAGCAACATTTCCAGGGCCAACAATTTGGAAAGGTTCCCATTTATTGCTATTGTCTGTGGGTGGGTGGCTGGGTATTTGCACTTTTGTTCAAAGGCCTGGGGTATAGACATCTGTATGCTGCGCTGGGATACAGAAATGGATAAGCTAGCTGATGGTGCTTACAGGGGCATGGCGGGAGGCATCCGGGCCTGTGTTTTTGACAGGGGATTGGCGGGCATTTAACACAGGGGAAGAGGAGGCAGTGGTGTGACCCGCAGACACTGGTTGTGGACCCAGGCATTCGGCCCACCTATTAGGGTGCTTTGATGCTATGTGGCGGATCATGCTGGTGGTGGTGAAGTTGCTAGTAGTGATGCATGAACATCGGCCGGGACGTTAGCGAACGCGATTACGCAAACGTGATCAGATGTTCGTGAACCACAAGTTCGCAGCGGGCCCCATTCACTTTAAAGGCAGGTGAACCTAGAATACCTTCAGGTCATATTTGCAGCCACCAAATACTTACTAGAAGTGCACAAAAAGTCCCACAACATGGACAGTGACATACCAGATGTATTATTCCAATTTGCGATCTCCATTCATTATTTTTTTCAATGCGAAATATCGGCAATGTAATTTTCGCCTATGTGCATGCGCAAAATATGCACGGCCTACTAAAGCTACTGGGTTTCCACCAGACTGAAGTTGGATGCGATCAGAAAAGATGGTTGCAACAATTTTCACGACATTGAGGAAGAATTTCTGATCACTGTAAGTAATTTTACATTAAAGCAGTGAATTTGATTACATTTCACATGCATGTTATAACAATCACTGTATATGCAGATTGAGTGTTTAAAAAAAAACACCATTGCGAAAATCCTTAATGATGCGATGAATTTTTTCACGGTACACACAACTTCACATTTTATAAGGTCTCATGAGATATAAGTGATTGGTGCACTAAGTATTGTTGTGAGAACTTGCCACTCCAGTACAGGCACCAAGAATTTGCCAATAGGCATTCACCTGACAGAACACAACTTTGTAGGATTCTGTGGCTGGAGGGACATTAGGCGATTACAGGATAAAAATTTAACTGTAGGCCCCAAAACTTAGCCAATAGGCATTCACCTGACAGCAAAGAACTTTGGATTTTGCGGCTGGAGGTACGATAGGCGGTCACAGGACAAAAATTTAACTGTCGGCCAGTGCAGGCCCCAAATATTAGCCAATAGTCATTCACCTAACAGCAAAGAACTTTGGATTCTGTGGCTGGAGGTACATTAGGCGTTCTCAGGACAAATATGTAACTGTTGGCCAGTACAGGCCCCAAAAATTAGCCAATAGGCATTCAACTGACAGCAAAGAATTTGGGATTCTGTGGCTGGAGGTACATTAGGCGGTCACAGGATAAATATGTAACTGTTGGCCAGTACAGGCCTAAAAAATTAGGCATTTGACGGACCCAAAAGGCCTTTTATGCCGCTTTATTTACCTAAGATAGGGAACATGATTTGTTCTGTGTGGTGGCGGATATTTGTGGGCTGTCATGAGGAATTTAAATTAAACATGGTTGACTCATCACATGTGTTGAATTCCTCCGAGATCTATGCCTCATTTATTTTTAGAAATGTGAGGTAGTCCACACTGTCGTGAGCTAGGCGAGTGCACTTATTGGTCACGATCCCCCCCTGCTGCACTGAACATCCTTTCGGACAGGACACTGGACGAGGGGCAAGCCAACAATTCCATGGCAAATTGTGCCAGCTCTGGCCACAAGTCAAGCCTGCACACCTGGTAGTCCAGGGGTTCATCGCTTCTCAGAGCGTTCACATCGGCCGTGAACCCAATGTAGTTGGACTCCTGTCGGTCTAGGTGTTCCCTGAGGCTGGATCCGGAGTATGGCTGTCGATGGGTTGGCTGCAAGAATGATCTCATATCCGAAGTGACCAGCACATCTTCAAACTGTCCACTTCTTCCATGCGCTGTTGGATTGGTACCAGCAACTGTTTCTCTGTGAATAGAAATTCCTCTGCCTGCGCCTGCAAAAGCAGAATGCAGGATTTCTCGAAGCAAGGCATGGAAGTGCTGCATTCTGACAGCCCTCTGTGATGGTGGTAACATTTCCACCATTTTGTGTTTGTACCAGGGATCTAAGTATGTTGCCACCCAGCACTGGTCCTTGCCCTTTATCCTTTTTATACGGGGGTCCCTCTTCAAACACTGGAGAATGAAGGCCCCCATTTACACTAAACTGGAAGTGGTGTAGTGGCCTGGCTCCTGCTCATCATCCAAGATGATGTCGTCCTCGTTCTCCACCCCCCATCCACGGACAACACCAGGGATCCCAGAAAAGTTAAAAGCATGCTCTTCTTGCTCCTCCTCCTCCGCCACGGCACCATCCTCCTCTGACTCCTTTTCAGACTCCTTTTGTTTACTTGTCTCAGATGGAGTAGCCGCCCTGGGAATTCATCCAGCATTGCGACTTCCTGCTCCTTGACGATTTGACCAATGACACAACGCAATGCATGCTCCAGAAAGAAGACATAAGGTATGATGTCACTGATGGCGCCCTGGCTGCAACTGACCAGTTAGGTGATCTCATCAAATGGCCGAAGAAGTCTGCATGTGTCGCGCATGAGGGAAAAAAACTAAGCTCCCAGAACCTGTCCTGCCGCAGAGTTCGTACAAGTAGTCAATAACTGCAAGTTTCTGCTGGAGCAGCCTATCAAGCATATACAAGATGGAGTTCCATCGCTTCGGGCAGTCACAAATAAGACATTTGACGGGCAGGTGGTGTCGCCGCTGAATGTCAGCAAGGCGAGCCATAGCCGTGTAAGATCTTCTAAAATGGCCAGAGATTTCCCCGGCCTGCCGCAAGATGTCTTGGACCCCGCGGTATTTGGCAATGAATCGTTGCACGACTAAGTTCAGGACATGTGCCATGCATGGCTCGTATGTCATTTTGCCCTGTTTCAGCGAGCTCAGCAGATTGGCACCGTTGTTGCACACCACTTTACCAACTGTCAAATTGAGCAGGGTTATCCACTGATCTGCCTGTGACTGCAAAGCTAAAAGTAGTGCAGGACTGGTTTGGCTTTTGGCTTCCAGGCACAACAGATGCAACACAGCATGGCAACGTCTCACCTGGCACGTCAAATAGGTTCTGGGAATCTTGGGCGGCGCAGTGGAAGAGACAGTAGCAGCAGAAAAGGAGGAGTCAGCTGAGGAGGAGATGTAGGCTGGAGTAAGAGGAGGAGAAGAAGAGGCAGGGCTGCATGCAATCCGTGGCGGTGACACCAAATCTACACGGGTGCCACGGGTTGCATGCTTGACGGCCTTCAGAAGGTTCACCCAGTATGCAGTAAACGTTATGTACCTTCCCTGCCCGTGTTTGATAGACCACGTGTCTGTGGTCAGATGTATTTTGGCACCGACACTGTGTGCCAGAGATACATTCACTTGTCGCTTAACGTGGCCATATAACTCTGGGATGCCCTTCTGGGAGAAATATTTCATTCTGGGGACCTTCAATTGTGGTGTTCCAATGGCCACAAATTTTCTGAAGTCCTCCGAGTCCACCAGTTTATATGGCAGTAGTTGGCAGGTTAGCAGTTCTGACAAGCCAGCGGTCAGCCATTGGGCAAGAGGGTTATCCGGCGTTATCATCTTTTTTCGCTCAAACATTTGGTGCAAGGAAGCCTGCCTTTTGCCAGATGAACGCGACAACGGTACGGTGGAAGGTGGAGTGGAAGAAAACTGGGAGGAGAGAGGAGAAGAGGCAGGACTGTCAGCATCGGGAGTGTGGCTTTGTGGGTTCTGACGGTGTTGCTCCCACTGGGCTCAGTGATGGGAGGCCAGGTGCCTTCTTAAGGCGGTCGTCCCTAGGTGAGTATTGGGCTAACCGTGACTTATGCGTTGACAGCACAGGCTGCAGATGGCAACACTATTGTCAGCAGCGGACACATAAAAAAATGCCCACACTGCGGAGCCATGTGCCGGCATCCTGGGAGCACCAGATGTGACCGTGGATGGTGGATGTTTTTTTCCAGATACATTAGCAGTCTGGTTTTTGCCTCCTGTGCACTGTAAGTTCTGCCTGCTTCTCCTCCCTATCTGCTTCTCCTCCCTATCTGCTGCTCCGTCTCTCCCTCTGAAATCCCCTCCTCTTCCTCTCTTGTTGGCACCCACGTGAAGTCCATCAACCTGTCATCATCGGATTCTTCACCTTCACCACCACTGACATTAGAGATCTTGGAGTAGGCAGCAACAGTGGGGCACACCCTCCTTGGGCTGATCTGGGTACTGTCATCAGACTGCTGGGTGGCGACTGTTGATACCTCCTCTTCCTGATCCGATGCCAAGAATGGCTGCACATTGGTAAGGTCTTGGAATGTATGGGAAAATAATTCCTCTGACTCGAGCGGAGGGAGTATGGGGGTGGTGGTGATGTCTTTGGGGGTGGATACAACAGAGAAAGAAGAGGGTGCAGATAGAGAAGATGAGGAGGGTGAGGAAGCGGAAGGCTGAGTGAGCCACTCAACCAAGTCTGGTGCGTCCTTTGAAGTAATTGTACGCACCTTCTGCAACTTCCCACTTAGGCTCTGGCCTGGTGCACCTGCCTGACCCCTACCACCCCTGCGTAATGGCCTGCCATTTCCTCTGCCTGTCTTTTTTTTAAATGACCCTGTGACAAAAGTCCCTATAGAAGATCAGTATGTGGAAGAAGGTATATCACATCCCTGCTTTAATCAGTTTTTTGGGGGGCAACTGGTAAGTCACACCAGTAGAAATTATTTCTTAAAATAGTGTTTCTCACTCTGTGTAGAAACGGTGACGCAGCAAAACCGCAGACAAATGCTGCGCTACGTAAATACACTATATAGAATGTATATTATTGGTATATAAAATTCCTGCTTCAATTAATTTTTTGGGGGGGGCAACTGGTAAATCACACCAGTAGAAATTATTTCTTCAAATAGTGTTTTTCACTCTGTGTAGATGTGGTAAAACGTAGCAAAACCACAGACAATTGTTGCACTACCTAAATGCACTATATAGAACGTATATTATTGGTGATATAAAATCCATGCTTCAATCAGTTTTTTGGGGGGCAACTGGTAAATCACACCAGTAGAAATTATTTCTTCAAATAGTGTTTGTCACTCTGTTTAGATGTGGTAACGCAGCAAAACCGCTGACAAATGCTGCACTACCTAAATGCACAATATAGAACATATATTATTGGTATATAAAATCCCTGCTTCAATTAGTTTTTCTGGGGGCAACTGGTAACTCACACCAGTAGAAATTATTTTTACTCTGTGTAGATGTAATAAAACACAGCAAAACCGCAGACAAATGTTGCACTACCTAAATGCACTATATAGAATGTATATTATTGGTATATAACACCCCTGCTACAATGTTTTTTTTGGGGGGGGACAATTGGTAAATCACACCAGTAGAAATTATTTCTTCAAATAGTGTTTGTCACTCTGTGTAGATGCGGTGACGTAGCAGAATCATACACAACTGCTGCACAATACAACTGCACTATAATACACTTTCTACGTTAAAAAGTATAAGTGTATTACACCCCTCAGTATGTCACGCCTATCGATAGCACACCCATACCAGTACTTAAAAGGACTTTTGTGGCCCTATTAGCTAGCGATTTGTGTCCCTAACAGTCTGTCCCTGCTCCAAACAGCAACCTCTCCCTACATTGGCAAAAGACTGAATGTAAAATGGCGCCCAGATCAGGTTTATTTATAAGGTAGGGGGTATGTCCATGTGCTGATACGTCTCAATTGGCTGTCCTATACCACCTGATGGATGTGCCATGCGTGAAAGTTCTTCACAATGTAAAAGAATATGGTGGGCGCAAATATCTCCATATGTTTGCATGTTCAGCGAATTGCGAACGCGCAAAGTTTGCCACGAACCGACCACCGGGTGAACCACAAGGCCATCCCTAGTGACAAATGCAACAAAGGCCACAAATGTATTATCTTGCCCAAAATGGGTGTTTTTTTTTTTAATAACAGAATATAACAGCGGTATATAATTCTTGTATTGGACTGCAACAAATGCAGCAAAGGCCCCAGATTTAGGATCTTGCAATAAATGGGTGTTTTAAAAAGAAAAACTGAATATAATTGCAGTATTTCAAGCTTGTATTTCACTGTCACAAATGCAACAAAGGCCACAAATGTATTATCTTGCCCAAAATGGGTGTTTGTTTGTTTTTTTAAACCAGAATATAACAGCAGTATCTAACGCTAGTATTTGACTGTGACAAATGCAGCAAAGGCCCCAGATGTAGGGTCTTGCAAAAAATTTCAGTTTTTTTAAACCCAGAATATAATTGCAGTATTTCAAGCTTATATTTGACTGTGAAAAATGCAGCAAAGGCCCCAAATGTAGGGTCTTGCAAAAAATAAGTGTGTTTTTTAAACCCAGAATATAATTGCAGTATGAGTTAACAAGCACTTCTGATAACTGATTCTTTCCTATTCTCTCCCTCACAGCAGCAGCATCCTATCCCTACACTAATAAGAGCAGAGTGACGTGCAGCGCTAGGTCACTCCAGCTTATATAGCGGCTGGGTCACATGCTGCACTGGCCAATCACAGTCATGCCATTAGTAGGCATGGCTGTGGTGGCTTCTAAGGGCACACAAGTTAAACACTTGTTGATTGGCTGCTCTGCAGCCTTTTAAAAAAGCGCCATTAACTCGCCGAACACAGAACCCGAAACCGAACCCTTACTGAAAAGTTCGGGTTCGGATCCAGGGTCCAAAAATCCTAAAGTTCGGTACAAACCCGAACTTTACAGTACGGGTTCGCTCAACCCTAATGGCCAGGAAACTTTGCATGCACTTCAGCCACTCGTACACCGCAAAGCACACCCTCCTTGAGCTGCAGCGGCAGAAGGGCGTACCCCAACATAGGCTCATATGCAACATTTCTACCCGTTGGAATTATATATGTTGGACCGATTATATGAACAGAGAAAGGCCATAAACCATTGTTTTATGATACAGGCGGACAGAGGTACTCTCCTGTGTAGCTTCGATGTTAGGCAGTGGCAGCTCATGCATGACACCTACCGTTTTCTCGGTCCCTTTGAGGAGGCCATTTTATTTGTCAGTCACCAGGACTACAGGATGAACAATGTCATTCCACTGATTCATGTCCTGGAACAGATGCTGCTAAATCTGGCTGGCCAGGGGACAGGAGATGTGGCAACTTCATCTCATGGCCACATGAGCCCTGTGTAGGCTAAACTAAAGGAGGAGGAGGAGGACATTCAAGCACAAGCAATGTGTAAATAAATGGGTGTTTTTTCTACACGGGTGACAGGAGAGGAGTAGCAGGAGGAGAAGAACCAGACAGAGAAGCTACAGGGTTATGAGGAAGACGAGGCAGATAACTCAGACACACCTTGGCAGTATGCAGTTGAGATGGAGGCAGAGAGTGCATCCGAGTCACTTGCGCAAATGGCCTGCTACATGCTCAATTGCTTGGGTAGTGACAGCCTAATTGTCACCATTCGTCAGAGAGATGACTACTGGCTCTCCACCATGTTAGACCCTCGCTAACAGTCAAAAATTGGGGCCTTTTTTACACCCGAGTGGACAAACTGAACTATTATCGAGGCATCCTATGTAGTCAGTTGGCCACTGCCTATGTACGCCATTGCCCATCCTCACGCAGGTCTGACCGGGGGGGGCCCACTGTGCTCACGTTCCACTGTCATGGCTGCTGGGGGGGTAGGGGGGCAGGAGCAGTACCAGCTCCATCAGCAGCAACTTAAATCTAGAGTTGCTGATGAAAGGTTTTCTTCACCCTCCTAATGAATAAACTACTTACCAGCAGCAGCAGTTAGACATAGAACAGAACCTGAAACAGCAGGTTGTGGCATACTTGAAGTTCACCCTACTACCCCACACCAAAAATCCTCTGGACTACTGGGCAGCCAAACTCGATTTGTGGCTGCAACTGGCTGAGTTTGCCCTGGACAAGCTTTCCTGCCCAGCCAGCAGTGTGTCATCAGAGTGGGTGTTTAGTGCAGCGGGGGCCATACATAGGTACCTCAAGGAGAACTTGCCTGTCCACTCAAAATGTGAAGGAACTGAACTTTGTGAAGATGAATCAGGTGTGGATCAGCCAGAATTTTTAAACACCAGTGCCTGATGCATCAGACTAGATCATCCATGGTCTACCAACCTATAAAGAAAAATTCATATTGAGTGTACAAAATGCACTGGGGTCTAATATAATATACTGAACCAACCAACAAAAGAAACCAATAACCCCATAGAAATGAAAAAACACACATATAAAATATATATGTAATGAAAACATGACACAAAAGGCACAAGGTAAGGGAGGGTGGGACGCCCCAATGTGGTGGGATCATCAACAAACACCCTCACACAACAAACACCCAGGAAGGGGGGTCACAAACCCTGGGTATAGAGCTGCATAAAAGTTGGGAAAATAGTACATTCACCCAAAGTAACTAATGACCATATGTATGTTGCATGCTAAAAGAAGATAAACACGGTCACACATAGCAGTCTTGCCTACCAATAATCACATAGAGGGTAACAACAGGCATGAAATAGCCAAGTGTAACACAATTAGGTAAAGCAAAAGTGCTTTGAGTAAGCGGTAACGCTAAAGTAACAAGCTAACCAAACATGAGAACAAACATAAATTACCCATGGTTTGCTGGACCCAGAGTCAGTGACCGGAGCTGCACCTCGATGTACGTTTCGCCTGGAGAGGCTTCTTCCTGTACAGTGTACAGTGCGTGCTTTTCAATCCAAAGAAATGTGACTGCTCTCACACAATTGTCAACATAGAGGCTGTCTTCACTATCTGTCATAGCAAATGGTATACTGATTTCGGACTAGTATTTCACATTATCACTCAGAGATATAAACTGCTACCCTCTGTATTGTAAGACACATGTATCTGCTATTTTCTCAAATCCAAACAACAACAAAATATATTTGAACTGTCTGGGAGTGTACCGACATGGATTTTGGTCTAGTATTTCACTATTACTCAGAGATGTAAATCGCTGCTCTCTATATTGTAAGGCACACACATGTGGAATTTTCCTAAACAAAAAATTTATACATTTGAACTGTCTGGATATGACCTGACACAGATATATATATATATATATATATATATATATATATATATATATATGTATATGGTCTCAGTGATTTAAGTCCAGGAACTATTTTGTGACCAGTAATGCTAAATCACTGAGAGCTGGATTTTGGGTTGGGATTTAGGAGTGACTGAAGAGCTTGGGTGGGAAAGTCGCTCCGATACTCCATCCAGGGTGCTTTCTGCCTCAACCAGGTGCCAAACTAATAAAAAGGAAAACTTCCACTGAGCAGTGTATATGTGCTTGTCTGAGAGTAATACCCACTGAGAAGACCACTGTGCCAAGTGGAAACTCCAGGTGAGCCTAAAGCGGGTGAGAAATCTGCATTGTGGATACCTGATTGTAAGGACATTTCTTTGTCACAAAGTTTTACTTGATGCTGAAGCAAGCTTGTATAATTTGCCAGTTGTGACCAATAAATTATGGACAAGGAAAGTGTGTCTTTACCAATGTGTGCCTGTATTGTCTGACTGTCTGAAAGGGTCTAATTTCACTAAATAAATAAATATATATATATATATATATATATATATATATACAGATATATATTTTCTATGAAAAATTAGATTTAAAAATGTCAGGACAGCTACAGAAATAACCCAAGGCAACTGCCACAAAATGCTAAATCCAGATGCTGATCAATCTGTTTTACTGCTGCAGGGGAACCTTTGATCAAATGACATATTACATTAATGAATTATGGCTTTTGCTGCCTCATTTCCAATGTATTTAATAATATTGTATTTTTTAAAGGATAGAAATGTGCTATAATTTAATTCCATTTAGTGTTCATAATTTAGTATAACATTTCATGTTTTGGGATCTTTCAGCTATTCACTCATCGCTGTAGAATTTACTTATATAAATATATATATATATATATATATATATATATATATATATATTATTTTTTTTTTTATAGTGACAGGACCAGGGTGAAAGTGGTAGAAGGAGTCTACATTTCACCCGACTTGCCAGTCTCCGTTGATAACTTTGGGACAGCTCAACTAAGAGACCCTACATTAACCCATGCATGGCAAAGTGTGAAGGTAGTCAATGGGGTGTCTCAAGAAACGGGGTAGAGAAAATATTTCCCCATTTTTCTTTAGAGAATGAACTCTTTTATAGAGTTGATGAGCAAAATGGACAAGTTGTGGACCAACTTGTGGTCCCAAAATCACATTGCCAAAAGGTCATGGATCTAGCTCATTCACATATGCTAGGACACTCGGCCAGTTGCAGCCACAAAACAAAGACTGGATTTTGCAGACGATTTATTGGCCTGGGGTACATAAAGAGATAAAAGAATACTGTGATTCATGCAACCCGGTAGCGACCTTTAGGAGTCCATTAGTACCACTCCCGATTATTGAAACACCCTTTTAGAGGATTGCAATGGATTTGGTGGGAGCTCTTGTTAAGTCTGCCAAAGGTCATTAATACATTTTGGTTGTCCTTGATTATGCTACCCGCTATCCTGAAGCAATACCTCTAAGGACCAGGGGACACCCTTTATGTCAAGGGTTACAAAAGAGTTGTGTAAACTGTTGAAAATAACTCACTTGCGTACCTAAGTTCATCATCTCCAAACGGATGGACTAGTCAAAAGGTTCAACAAAACCTTAAAAGGAATGCTCAGAAAAGTCATGGCACAGGATGGGAAAGACTGGGATTGTCTTTTACCATATCTTATGTTTTCTGTACGGGTGGTGCCACAAGCATCTACCGGGTTTTCTCCCTTCAAGCTAATGTATGGGCGGCACCCTCAGGGTCTTTTGGATATTGCCAAAGAGACCTGGGAGAGTGAGGCTACACCCTACAAAAGTTTGATTGAACACTTGTCCCAAATGCAGGAAAGGATTGAAAAAGTAATGCCCATTGTAAAAGAACACTTGCTGCAGGTCCAGGAGAGTCAGTCCAGGGTTTATAACACCTTGTCCCACAGTAGAAAGTAAATTTTTGGCCAAATGGCAAAGACCTTATGAAATAGTTGAGAAGGTCGGAGAGGTGAATTACCGGGTTCACCAATTAGGTAGACGTAAGCCCTACGAAATTTATCACGTGAACCTAATCAAACCCTGGAAGGACCGAGAGGTGTTAGCAGCTTACAGCAGTTGAAAAAGGGGATGTAGTATTGTGATACCAGAGGTAAAAATTGCAGACACTTTGTCGGGATCTCAAACCCAAGAGGCAAAGGAATTTGTACAGAAAAATAAAGATGTCTTTTCTAAGTCTTTTCTAAGCTACCTGGTCAAACAGATATAATTAAACATGATATTTGTCACAGCCTTTGGTGTGTGCCGTGACACTTTCGCCGCGCATGCTGGTTGCCGATACCAACTTGTTGATATGCATGTGTTTGTGCTTTCCCTTTAAGGATGTTTCCTTTTCCTGCTTTGGTGTGCACGGGGTTAAGGTGTGCTTGGAAGGTGTGGTGGGTGTGACCTCAGGCCTCCTTATATGTTGGTGTGGTGGAGCCTGAAGGTCAGTTTGATTTTGCTTTAGTCTGTGTACATATTTGTTATTTTGTTTACCTTGCTCTGTCTGTTGTCCCCTCCGGTCTGTTTCTGTCATTCCTCTCCCACCTGGTGTATGTAGTTATGGTGTGTGTTTTGCTTGGAGGTTTGATTGTGATATGTGGCTCTGTTGTGTTGCTGTTACTTACCTGCCGTACTGTTTTGCCCATGGTCTTGCATCCTGTTTGCCACTGGGCCACTGGAGACACCATTCATCCGTGGTGTAGGATAAATGGGTGGTCTATGCCCTGTTATAAGGCCTAGGGCTTTGCAGGGATGGCAGGGTCAAAAGTTGGTGAGCATGAGCCCCCTTACCTTCTGAGGCGGCTCATGCGTTAGGAGTCTAGGGAGATTTCAGGGTTGCACTAGGAGGTGACCTGCTCCCTTTTCCCTGCTATCTGGCTTTGCAGCAACTGTCATTTCACTGTGGGGGGGTTTTCCCCACTCCCCACCGTGACAATATTGTAACCGAACCAGGGGTCAGAGTCAAACCAAAAGCCTAATAGAATACCTGAGGCTAGACGTAAAGCTGTCTTCCAAGAAGTCCAAACGATGCTTCAGTTAGAGGTTATAGAGGAGTCCATAGTGACTGGTCTAGTCCTATAGTCTTGGTTCCCAAGCCTGATGACACCATATGTTTCTGTAAAACTTCAGGAAATTGAACACTGTCTCAAAGTTTGATGCTTACCCAATGCCTCAAGTGGATGAGCTGATTGATAGGCTTGGTAATGCTAGGTTCTTTACCACATTCCAGAGGATGATAGAGAAAATTTTAAGACCACATTGTAGATACGCAGCGGTCTATTTAGACAATGTGATAATCCAAAGCACAGATTGGGAAAGTCATCTACCCAGGGTACAAGCCGTCCTGAATTCTATTAGGGAAGCGGGTTTGACAGCGAATCTGAAAAAATGTGCCATTGGGCAAGAAGAGGCAAAGTACTTGGGGTACACGATTGGGCGAGGGGTTAGAAAAAACCTCAAATAAAATAAGTGGAAGCCATCCAGAGCTGGCCAAGGCCTTTGAACAAAAGACAAGACAGAGCATTCCTGAGTTTAACTGGTTATTATAGGCGTTTTATAAAAAATGTTTCCAGCATTGGGAGCCCTTTAACAGAACTTATAAAAGGGAAGGATTCAACCATGGTCATATGAACCACGGAGGCGGAACAAGCCTTTCAGAACATGAAGCAGGCTCTATGTGCCCACCCAGTGTTAGTCACACCAGATTTTAAAAAGGAGTTCATTGTGCAAACAGATACCTCAAATGTTAATATAGGGGTGGTTTTGTCGCAAGTGAGAGATGGTGAAGACCATCAAGTAATGTACCTGAGGAAAAAGTTAAATGAACATGAAATCAAATATTCCATTGTAGAAAAGGAGTGTTTGGCAATTAAGTGGGCTGTAGAAGCTCTCAGGTATTATTTGGTAGGGAGAACATTCAAACTGGTAACTGACCATGCCCCCTTTAAATGGATTTCAAAACCGTGTAAAAAACAGGCGAGTATCAACATTCTACGTTTTCCCACAGGCGAGTGACCCGATGGCTCATGTCTCTTCAAGATTATAGTTTTACAGTTGAACATAGGCCCGGGCATCAGCTTGGAAACGCTGATGCCCTGTCCAGGGTGTACTGTTTAAGGGCACAGTGTGTTCCTACCCCAAGGTTGAAACAGGGGGGGAGGATATGTGACAGGACCAGGGGTAAATTGATAGATGGAATCTACATTTCACCTAGGTTCCTGTCCTATATGTTCTAAAAAGCAGCCAGGGAAATGACAGCAAGGAAAACTAGGTTTTCTCTTTGCAAGGGTTTTGTTAAAAAACCTGGTTAGAAGGTCCTGGCTGCTTGGAGCAGGGAGAGTTGGGTGGGTCCCTGCTCCAATTAGCCACTCCAGGTATTTAGGGTAACTGTGGCTAATCACCTTGGAACCTGGGTGTGCTATAAAAGGGCAAATAGCTCACTAGCTCATTTCTCTGTGCCTGGAAAGAACCTGCTGTGTGAGTAAAAACAACCATATGTTTTGTTGATGGAGCTGGGCACAAGGCTCAGTTTCATGTAGTAAGGGACTACTGCCAGGGGCATACATAGAAATCACTGGGCCCCATAGCAAGAATCAAAATTGGGCCCCCATTCCCCGTTTATAGCCCTTCCCACTACCCATTTCAGGCCTCTCTCTTTGTTCCATGAACTATTCTTGCTGCTGCATTTTATAATTTATGCCTTCAGGGCCGGATTGGGATTACAAAACAGCCCTGCCACACAAAATAGGTATAATAGATGCAGTGTGTACAGATGTATAGAGTATACAGCAGTGTACTGTTATGTGAGGTAAGAGGTATAATAGATAAAGTGTGCACAGGTATATAGTATATACAGAAGTGTACTGATATGTGAGGTACGGGATATAATATATGCAGTGTGTACAGGTATATAGTATATACAGTAGTGTACTAATATGTGAGGTACGAGGTATAATAGATGCAGTGTGTATAGATATATAGTATATATAGTATATACAGCATTGGACGACCTGTAATTTATACCTCCTACCTCACGTCAATACACTGCTGTATTTACTCTATACCTGTACACACTGCATGTATTATACCTCATACCTCACATATTACACTACAGTATATACTATATACCTGTACACACTGCATATATTATACCTCGCACCTCACATACCAGTACTCTGCTGTATATACTATAAATCTATACACACTGCATCAATTATACCTCCTACCTCACATATCAGTACACTGCTGTATATACTATATATCTGTACACACTGCATCTATTATACCTCGTACCTCACATATCAATACACACTGCATCTATTATACCTCCTACCTCACATATCAGTACACTGCTGTAGATACTATATATCTGTACACATTGCATCTATTATACCTCGTACCTCACATATCAGTACACTGCTGGATATACTATATATCTGTACATATTGCATCTATAATACTGTGTAATATATGCAGTGTATGTGTATATACATATATATATATATATATATATATATATATATATACACACACAGAGCAGTGTATTGATGTGAGACATACAAAGTATAATACTATAGATGCATTGTTTACAGAAATATGTGGTCAGTTATACCTTATGGTCACTGTGTGTGTGAGGTACATGAGGTAGCGGTCACTGTATCTGTCTGAAGTATTATACATGAGTGATCAATGAGTAAAAACAGGGCATGGAGGGGGGGGGGGTAAATGATGAGAAGTGGAGGGCCTCTCTTAGCATTCCATTCCAGTCTGTATGGATCAATGCAGAGCTGATTGTGAACTTCTAATACTTGCTGTTAGGGGTTGAAGGACCTGTGATGTACTGCACTTAATACTTGCTGTTAGGGGTTGAAGGACCTGTGATGATGTCGTCATAGGTCCTGGCAGATGTACCTTTCAAAACTAGGAACTACACCATTTTTGGTGCAGTTTCTTTGCTACAACCTGCAGGACCTGTGATATTGAAGATTATGTCATCACAGGTCCTGGCAGATGCACTGTTCTAACCTGGGAACTACACTTTACACTGTGCAGTTCCCTTACAGGACCTGTGATGACATCATCAAAGGTCCATTAGCTTTAGAAAGATAGACAGAAGTAATTAGGGGGCGGGGCCTCTCCTCCACTGCAGGCCCCTCTTCCTCACGGGCCCCATAGCAGCTTCGTGGTCTGCCTATATGGTAGGTACGCCACTGACTACTGCCTGTTTAGACGTCCAGACTGCCAGGTATTTAATTTGTTTTGAACTGTTTTTGTTAAATACGTTTATATGCAAAAGTCAATAAAACTGTCTGATGCCAGTTGCACCATACTTGCTTGGACTGGACTGTGTTTTATGTGCCTATAGTGCCGTCTATCCCAGGAGACGGCGGTCCCATGAGCTAATCCCGTTATATATATTGTAAAGGACGCCAAGGTTGGGTCCTCAGTGACAGATATGTATCACCAATATTTGGGTTGTGGTGCCTTTAAGAAGGCACTACCTAGGATCCGGTAACCACAGGGTTAACTCACTCTCCTGATAAGAGGAAAAGGAAGTGAGTGAGGGTGGTGTGGAGTGTGTGGTGGACACACTGCTGTGGCTGGCTGTGAACAGAGCTGGAAACTGAGGACATGTGGAAAGTTTGGCAAGAAAGCCGACTGGAATCTACCACGGACTAAAAAGAACCCAGGGTAAAAATACCTTTATTTTGAACGGACTGTTCTATTGATTGTGTTGTACTGAACTAAGCGTACTTTAAGTTGGGTTTGTTTGGACATTGGCTGCTGGAAGCTGTACCTATTTTTGTTTTGGAAAATAAATATCTGTTTTCTTTAACCCTGGGCTGGCTCATGCACCTGGTTTATTGGAGCGATCTTCCCCCATATTACAATTGGTTTTGGATGCGGGCAGGGCATGAAAGCCACAAAAGCCGTTTAAATCCTAAAAAGTGACATTTAAAGAGACAGTATCCTGTTTTGCATGTCTTGGGTGAAATCTCTGCAAGTTGCAGGAAAAGACATGGAGGAGGTTATGGAAGCCCTGCTGCAAGCCACTGCAACTCAGCAGAAAGCTTCGGTGGCTCAGCAGCATGCCACAGTAGAGGCAACCCACCACCATGAAGAAGCAATGGCGGCGCAGCAAGAGACAAACCGTGTGCTAATTGCTCAGCTTACGGCACATCAGGAAGCTACACAAGCTCAGGTAGCTGCGTTAAAGGAGGCTGTACAACAGTTGGCTCAAGGACAAGTGCAAGTGAACAATGCCCCTGGGCCCCAAGTTGCTGTAAGAGCCAGCCACCTATTACAAAAACTGACATCTGGTGATGACGTTGAGGCCTTCCTGTTGACTTTCGAGAGAGTAGCAGAAAGAGAAGGGTGGCCTCAGGACCAATGGGCCAGCATCATCGCACCCTTTCTTACGGGTGACCCTCAACAGGCCTATTTCGACCTGCCAGTCAAACTCGTTAAAAACTATGAGCAGCTAAAGGCAGAGATCCTGGCTCGACTGGGGGTAGCTATGGCTGTTCGGGCCCAAAGAGTGCACCGCTGGGGTTACCAGGCTGGCCGTCCACCAAGAGCTCAAATGCATGACCTGGTGCAACTAATAAAAAACTGGCTGCAGCCTGAGAAATTGACGGGCCCGCAAATTGTAGAACGGGTGGCAATAGACCGGTACCTGCGATCGCTGCCGCATGACATGCAGCGCTGGGTAAGCCATGGGGACCCTGCGACGGCTAATCAGTTGGTGAAACTAGTAGAGCGGTACACCGTAGTGGAGGACTTGCTCGGACCAGTCAAGCATCAGGAACCCACGTCGAGAGCAGTACGACCAGTTACCACACCCAGGAGGGGAGCCATCTTGGATTCTGGACCAGAGGTCCCTACAACAGTGCCCTCAGAACCGTGGAGGCTAACTACTGTAAGAAAGATGGGTGACATACAGTGTTGGCGTTGTCGTGCCTATGGCCATACCCGGACCCAATGCCCTCTTCAGGACGAGCCCATGGAATGTGGGACAGGACGGAGATTCTCCCTGTACACACAGCGAGCATGCGTCACACATCTTGATGTAACTGCCGATCAGTTTGAGTGTGAAATTTGGGTGAACCATCTCCCGGCCAAAGCTCTCTTAGACCCTGGCAGCATGGTGATGCTAGTCCACGCCAGAATAATCGGGAGACTCGGCCCCGTAAGTAAGACTCTTCGTGTTGTTTGTATTCATGGGGACACTAAGGAATACCCCTTAATACCAGTGACTATTGCCCATGGCTGTACTTCCGTGACCCAGGAAGTTGGGATAGTGAACAGCCTGATCCATGATGTTTTTGTGGGGCGAGACTGTCCGATATTTCTAGACCTGTGGAAACAGGCGCAAAGTGGGTTCCCTGAACAGTCAGAAAGACTAGAGACTTTGACCTCTGATGGGTCAAATCAGGAGAGTAGTGGTCCCGAACTGCCCAGGACCCTTCTCCCCAATATGGACATGCCTAGTGGCAGTAAGAATGGTAATGGTAACATGTATGATGGGGGTAATGTTCAGGATGTGCATGATTTAGCATCCAGAGCTGAGCTGACCACTGAGGGGGGGAAGGCTCCCTGTTGCAAGTGATGTTGGGGGAGGATAAGGAGGAACTCTCCCCACCACAGGCCCCAGTCGAGGAAGACGAGGGGGAGACCTCACCCGAACCAACATACCCAGACCTAAATGTACCCAAGGGTGCGTTTAGCTCTGCCCAGTTACAGGATCCCTCCTTAACACATGCTAGAGAGCAGGTGGTGGTTATAAATGGAGTCTCACAGGTTCCCGAGGCAGAACTCAAGTTCCCTCATTTTGCTCTAAACGGGGACTTGCTGTACCGAGTGGCAGAAATCCGAGGGGGAATTATTGAACAGCTACTGGTGCCTCACTCATATCGGAGACAGCTCCTCGATTTGGCGCATAATGATGCATTAGGCGGACACCTGGGAGCAGAGAAGACAGAGACCAGGATAACAGACAGGTTCTACTGGACTGGGGTAAAGGCAGAGGTGAAGAGGTATGGTGCGTCCTGCCCCACGTGCCAGCTAACAGCCCCAGTGTCACACTATCGGAACCCCCTGGTACCTTTGCCCATAAGCGAGGTACCGTTTGAGCGGATTGCCATGGACCTGGTGGGGCCGTTGGTAAAATCGGCACGGGGACATCAGCACATACAAGTCGTGTAAGATTACGCAACTAGGTACCAAGAGGCGGTTCCATTAAGGAACACCTCCTCTAAGGCCATAGCTTGGGAATTGTTTCAGATGTTCTCCCGCACGGGGCTGCCCAAGGAGATCTTGACAGACCAGGGCACCCCGTTTATGTCAAAGGTCATGGCGGACCTCTGCAAGCTGATTCAGATCCGACAGTTGTGGACGTCCATCTATCACCCACAGATGGATGGCCTTGTAGAGCGATTCAACAAAACATTAAAGCTCATGTTAAAAAGAGTAGTCCAGAAGGACGGAAAAGATTGGGACATGTTGCTACCAGCCTTGTTGTTGATCATATGGGAGGTTCCGCAGGCCTCCACGGGATTCTCGCCATTTGAACTCCTGTATGGGCGGAGACCCCGTGGACTTCTGGATTTGGTGAAGGAAACCTGGGAAGGTGAGTCCTCACCGCACCAGATCCTGGTAGAACACATCATCTCCCAAATGAGAGAGAGAGTGGCTAAAGTGATGCCGCTGGTTAAGGAACATCTCCAGAAGGCCCAGGATGCCCAGAGGCGGGTATATAACCGGTCAGCTAAATTTAAGGCAGTTTTCAATAGGAGACCGAGTAGCGGTTCTGATTCCCACTGTGGAAAGCAAGTTCTTAGCCAGGTGGCAGGGTCCATTTGAAGTGGTAGAAAGGGTAGGTGAGGTGAATTATAAGGTACACCAGCCTGGGAAGAGGAAACCCTACCAGATCTACCACGTAAACCTGTTGAAATCCTGGAAAGATCGAAATCAAGTGACCGCTATGGCAAGGGTCATGGTAGAGGACCCTGTAGGAGCCGACCAGGTATTTGTGGCTGACACACTGTCCAAGTCCCAAAGGCAACAAACAATAGAGTTTCTTCTGAGAAACAGAGATAAATTCTCAGGTTTGCCAGGGCTCACTAATGTCGTTAAACATGACATTGTCACAGAGCCCAATGTGATAATCCGGCTGAAGCCATACCGAGTTCCAGAGGCCCAGAGGAAATCGGTATCTGAAGAAGTAAAAAGAATGCTTGAGCTGGATGTCATTTAAGAATCGCTGAGTGAATGGTCAAGTCCGATTGTCTTGGTACCGAAGCCCAACGGCACACTGCGATTCTGCGATGACTTCAGAAAACTAAATGAGTAGGGATGAGCGAACTCGAACTGTATAGTTCGGGTTCGTACCGAATTTTGGGGTGTCCGTGACACGGACCCGAACCCGGACATTTTCGTAAAAGTCCGGGTTCGGGTTCGGTGTTCGTCGCTTTCTTCGCGCTTTTGTGACGCTTTCTTGGCGCTTTTTGAAAGGCTGCAAAGCAGCCAATCAACAAGCGTCATACTACTTGCCCCAAGAGGCCATCACAGCCATGCCTACTATTGGCATGGCTGTGATTGGCCAGAGCACCATGTGACCCAGCCTCTATTTAAGCTGGAGTCACATAGCGCCGCCCGTCACTCTGCTCTGATTAGCGTAGGGAGAGGTTGCGGCTGCGACAGTAGGGCGAGATTAGGCAGATTAACTCCTCCAAAGGACTTGATTAACTGATCGATCTGCAGCTGTGGATCATTGAGCTGCTGATCCTCAATTGCTCACTGTTTTTAGGCTGCCCAGACCGTTTGTCAGTCACATTTTTCTGGGGTGATCGGCGGCCATTTTGTGTCTTGTGGTGCGCCAGCACAAGCTGCGACCAAGTGCATTTAACCCTCAATGGTGTGGTTGTTTTTTGGCTAAAGCCTACATCAGGGTGAAGCTGTCACACCAAGTGCATTTAACCAGCAATAGTCTGTTCATTTTTTGGCCATATACAAAATCAGGGGCAAGCTGCGCCTGTCACCAAGTGCATTTAACCCTCAATGGTGTGGTTGTTTTTTGGCTAAAGCCTACATCAGGGTGAAGCTGTCACACCAAGTGCATTTAACCAGCAATAGTCTGTTCATTTTTTGGCCATATACTAAATCAGGGGCAAGCTGCGCCTGTCACCAAGTGCATTTAACCCTCAATGGTGTGGTTGTTTTTTGGCTAAAGCCTACATCAGGGTGAAGCTGTCACACCAAGTGCATTTAACCAGCAATAGTCTGTTTATTTTTTGGCCATATCCCAGTCTAATTCTGTCACTAAATCCATACCGGTCACCCAGCGCCTAAATACTAGGCCTCAAATTTATATCCCGCTAAATCTGTCCTTAGTGCTGTAGCTGGGCGAGTTATTTAGTGTCCGTTCAAGCACATTTCTTGTTCTGGGTTGAAATACAATTCCCAATTTAGCAATTTCATAATTTAGTGGTTTCTGCTATATCAGAGCTATTTGAAATCTATCCCTAAAAGGGTATATAATATTCAAGGTGCACATTGGGTCATTCAGAATAACTTCACACACACCCGCTACTGTGTATTTCCAAGTCTAATTCTGGCACTAAACCCATACCTGTCACCCAGCGCCTAAATACTAGGCCTCAAATTTATATCCCGCTAAATCTGTCCCTAGTGCTGTAGCTGGGCGAGTTATTTAGTGTCCGTTCAAGCACATTTCTTGTTCTGGGTTGAAATACAATTCCCAATTTAGCAATTTCATAATTTAGTGGTTTCTGCTATATCAGAGCTATTTGAAATCTATCCCTAAAAGGGTATATAATATTCAAGGTGCACATTGGGTCATTCAGAATAACTTCACACACACCCGCTACTGTGTATTTCCAAGTCTAATTCTGGCACTAAACCCATACCTGTCACCCAGCGCCTAAATACTAGGCCTCAAATTTATATCCCGCTAAATCTGTCCTTAGTGCTGTAGCTGGGCGAGTTATTTAGTGTCCGTTCAAGCACATTTCTTGTTCTGGGTTGAAATACAATTCCCAATTTAGCAATTTCATAATTTAGTGGTTTCTGCTATATCAGAGCTATTTGAAATCTATCCCTAAAAGGGTATATAATATTCAAGGTGCACATTGGGTCATTCAGAATAACTTCACACACACCCGCTACTGTGTATTTCCAAGTCTAATTCTGGCACTAAACCCATACCTGTCACCCAGCGCCTAAATACTAGGCCTCAAATTTATATCCCGCTAAATCTGTCCCTAGTGCTGTAGCTGGGCGAAGTTATTTAGTGTCCGTTCAAGCACATTTTTTGTTCTGGGTTGAAATACAATTCCCAATTTAGCAATTTCATAATTTAGTGGTTTCTGCTATATCAGAGCTATTTGAAATCTATCCCTAAAAGGGTAGATCATATTGAAGGTGCACATAGGGTCATTCAGAATAACTTCACACACACGCTTCTGTGCATTTCCAAGTCTAATTCTGTCACTAAATCCATACCGGTCACCCAGCGCCTAAATACTAGGCCTCAAATTTATATCCCGCTGAATTTGAATACAATACATTGGGCCAAATAATATATTTGTTGTTGTGGTGAACCATAACAATGAGAAAAACATCTAGTAAGGGACGCGGACGTGGACATGGTCGTGGTGGTGTTAGTGGACCCTCTGGTGCTGGGAGAGGACGTGGCCGTTCTGCCACATCCACACGTCCTAGTGTACCAACTACCTCAGGTCCCAGTAGCCGCCAGAATTTACAGCGATATATGGTGGGGCCCAATGCCGTTCTAAGGATGGTAAGGCCTGAGCAGGTACAGGCATTAGTCAATTGGGTGGCCGACAGTGGATCCAGCACGTTCACATTATCTCCCACCCAGTCTTCTGCAGAAAGCGCACAGATGGCGCCTGAAAACCAACCCCATCAGTCTGTCACATCACCCCCATGCATACCAGGGAAACTGTCTCAGCCTCAAGTTATGCAGCAGTCTCTTATGCTGTTTGAAGACTCCGCTGGCAGGGTTTCCCAAGGGCATCCACCTAGCCCTTCCCCAGCGGTGAAAGACATAGAATGCACTGACGCACAACCACTTATGTTTCCTGATGATGAGGACATGGGAATACCACCTCAGCATGTCTCTGATGATGACGAAACACAGGTGCCAACTGCTGCGTCTTTCTGCAGTGTGCAGACTGAACAGGAGGTCAGGGATCAAGACTGGGTGGAAGACGATGCAGGGGACGATGAGGTCCTAGACCCCACATGGAATGAAGGTCGTGCCACTGACTTTCACAGTTCGGAGGAAGAGGCAGTGGTGAGACCGAGCCAACAGCGTAGCAAAAGAGGGAGCAGTGGGCAAAAGCAGAACACCCGCCGCCAAGAGACTCCGCCTGCTACTGACCGCCGCCATCTGGGACCGAGCACCCCAAAGGCAGCTTCAAGGAGTTCCCTGGCATGGCACTTCTTCAAACAATGTGCTGACGACAAGACCCGAGTGGTTTGCACGCTGTGCCATCAGAGCCTGAAGCGAGGCATTAACGTTCTGAACCTGAGCACAACCTGCATGACCAGGCACCTGCATGCAAAGCATGAACTGCAGTGGAGTAAACACCTTAAAACCAAGGAAGTCACTCAGGCTCCCCCTGCTACCTCTTCTGCTGCTGCCGCCTCGGCCTATTCTGCTGCTGCCGCCTCGGCCTCTTCCTCCGCCTCTGGAGGAACGTTGGCACCTGCCGCCCAGCAAACAGGGGATGTACCACCAACACCACCACCACCACCTCCGTCACCAAGCGTCTCAACCATGTCACACGCCAGCGTTCAGCTCTCCATCTCACAAACATTTGATAGAAAGCGTAAATTCCCACCTAGCCACCCTCGATCCCTGGCCCTGAATGCCAGCATTTCTAAACTACTGGCCTATGAAATGCTGTCATTTAGGCTGGTGGACACAGACAGCTTCAAACAGCTCATGTCGCTTGCTGTCCCACAGTATGTTGTTCCCAGCCGGCACTACTTCTCCAAGAGAGCCGTGCCTTCCCTGCACAACCAAGTATCCGATAAAATCAAGTGTGCACTGCGCAACGCCATCTGTGGCAAGGTCCACCTAACCACAGATACGTGGACCAGTAAGCACGGCCAGGGACGCTATATCTCCCTAACTGCACACTGGGTAAATGTAGTGGCAGCTGGGCCCCAGGCGGAGAGCTGTTTGGCGCACGTCCTTCCGCCGCCAAGGATCGCAGGGCAACATTCTTTGCCTCCTGTTGCCACCTCCTCCTTCTCGGCTTCCTCCTCCTCTTCTTCCACCTGCTCATCCAGTCAGCCACACACCTTCACCACCAACTTCAGCACAGCCCGGGGTAAACGTCAGCAGGCCATTCTGAAACTCATATGTTTGGGGGACAGGCCCCACACCGCACAGGAGTTGTGGCGGGGTATAGAACAACAGACCGACGAGTGGTTGCTGCCGGTGAGCCTCAAGCCCGGCCTGGTGGTGTGTGATAATGGGCGAAATCTCGTTGCAGCTCTGGGACTAGCCAATTTGACGCACATCCCTTGCTTGGCGCATGTGCTGAATTTGGTGGTGCAGAAGTTCATTCACAACTACCCCGACATGTCAGAGCTGCTGCATAAAGTGCGGGCCGTCTGTTCGCGCTTCCGGCGTTCACATCCTGCTGCTGCTCGCCTGTCTGCGCTACAGCGTAACTTCGGCCTTCCCGCTCACCGCCTCATATGCGACGTGCCCACCAGGTGGAACTCCACCTTGCACATGCTGGACAGACTGTGCGAGCAGCAGCAGGCCATAGTGGAGTTTCAGCTGCAGCACGCACGGGTCAGTCGCACTACAGAACAGCACCACTTCACCACCAATGACTGGGCCTCCATGCGAGACCTGTGTGCCCTGTTGCGCTGTTTCGAGTACTCCACCAACATGGCCAGTGGCGATGACGCCGTTATCAGCGTTACAATACCACTTCTATGTCTCCTTGAGAAAACACTTAGGGCGATGATGGAAGAGGAGGTGGCCCAGGAGGAGGAGGAGGAGGAGGAGGAAGAGGGGTCATTTTTAGCACTTTCAGGCCAGTCTCTTCGAAGTGACTCAGAGGGAGGTTTTTGGCAACAGCAGAGGCCAGGTACAAATGTGGCCAGCCAGGGCCCACTACTGGAGGACGAGGAGGACGAGGATGAGGAGGAGGTGGAGGAGGATGAGGATGAAGCATGGTCACAGCGGGGTGGCACCCAACGCAGCTCGGGTCCATCACTGGTGCGTGGCTGGGGGGAAAGGCAGGACGATGACGATACGCCTCCCACAGAGGACAGCTTGTCCTTACCCCTGGGCAGCCTGGCACACATGAGCGACTACATGCTGCAGTGCCTGCGCAACGACAGCAGAGTTGCCCACATTTTAACCTGTGCGGACTACTGGGTTGCCACCCTGCTGGATCCACGCTACAAAGACAATGTGCCCACCTTACTTCCTGCACTGGAGCGTGATAGGAAGATGCGCGAGTACAAGCGCACGTTGGTAGACGCGCTACTGAGAGCATTCCCAAATGTCACAGGGGAACAAGTGGAAGCCCAAGGCCAAGGCAGAGGAGGAGCAAGAGGTCGCCAAGGCAGCTGTGTCACGGCCAGCTCCTCTGAGGGCAGGGTTAGCATGGCAGAGATGTGGAAAACTTTTGTCAACACGCCACAGCTAACTGCACCACCACCTGATACGCAACGTGTTAGCAGGAGGCAACATTTCACTAACATGGTGGAACAGTACGTGTGCACACCCCTCCACGTACTGACTGATGGTTCGGCCCCATTCAACTTCTGGGTCTCTAAATTGTCCACGTGGCCAGAGCTAGCCTTTTATGCCTTGGAGGTGCTGGCCTGCCCGGCAGCCAGCGTTTTGTCTGAACGTGTATTCAGCACGGCAGGGGGCGTCATTACAGACAAACGCAGCCGCCTGTCTACAGCCAATGTGGACAAGCTGACGTTCATAAAAATGAACCAGGCATGGATCCCACAGGACCTGTCCGTCCCTTGTCCAGATTAGACATTAACTACCTCCCCATAACCATATATTATTGGACTCCAGGGCACTTCCTCATTCAATCCTATTTTTATTTTCATTTTACCATTATATTGCGAGGCTACCCAAAGTTGAATGAACCTCTCCTCTGCCTGTGTGCTAGGGCCTAAATATATGCCAATGGACTGTTGCAGTGGTGGCTGACGTGAAGCCTCATTCTCTGCTATGACATGCAGACTGATTCTCTGCTGACATGAAGCCAGATTCTCTGTTACGGGACCTCTCTCCTCTGCCTGGGTGCTGGGCCTAAATATATGCCAATGGACTGTTGCAGTGGTGGCTGACATGAAGCCTGATTCTCTGCTATGACATGCAGACTAATTCTCTGCTGACATGAAGCCAGATTCTCTGTTACGGGACCTCTCTCCTCTGCCTGGGTGCTGGGCCTAAATTTATGACAATGGACTGTTGCAGTGGTGGCTGACGTGAAGCCTGATTCTCTGCTATGACATGCAGACTGATTCTCTGCTGACATGAAGCCAGATTGTCTGTTACGGGACCTCTCTGCTCTGCCTGTGTGCTAGGCCTAAATATATGCCAATGGACTGTTGCAGTGGTGGCTGACGTGAAGCCTCATTCTCTGCTATGACATGCAGACTGATTCTCTGCTGACATGAAGCCAGATTGTCTGTTACGGGACCTCTCTGCTCTGCCTGTGTGCTAGGCCTAAATATATGCCAATGGACTGTTGCAGTGGTGGCTGACGTGAAGCCTGATTCTCTGCTATGACATGCAGACTGATTCTCTGCTGACATGAAGCCAGATTGTCTGTTACGGGACCTCTCTGCTCTGCCTGTGTGCTAGGCCTAAATATATGCCAATGGACTGTTGCAGTGGTGGGTGACGTGAAGCCTCATTCTCTGCTATGACATGCAGACTGATTCTCTGCTGACATGAAGACAGATTCTCTGTTACGGGACCTCTCTCCTCTGCCTGGGTGCTGGGCCTAAATATATGCCAATGGACTGTTGCAGTGGTGGGTGACGTGAAGCCTCATTCTCTGCTATGACATGCAGACTGATTCTCTGCTGACATGAAGACAGATTCTCTGTTACGGGACCTCTCTCCTCTGCCTGTGTGTGTGCTGGGCCTAAATATATGCCAATGGACTGTTGCAGTGGTGGCTGACGTGAAGCCTCATTCTCTGCTATGACATGCAGACTGATTCTCTGCTGACATGAAGCCAGATTCTCTGTTACGGGACCTCTCTCCTCTGCCTGGGTGCCGGGGCCTAAATATCTGAGAATGGACTGTTCCAGTGGTGGGTGACGGGAAGCCAGATTCTCTGCTATGGAACCTCTCTCCAATTGATTTTGGTTAATTTTTATTTATTTAATTTTTATTTTAATTCATTTCCCTATCCACATTTGTTTGCAGGGGATTTACCTACATGTTGCTGCCTTTTGCAGCCCTCTAGCTCTTTCCTGGGCTGTTTTACAGCCTTTTTAGTGCCGAAAAGTTCGGGTCCCCATTGACTTCAATGGGGTTCGGGTTCGGGACGAAGTTCGGATCGGGTTCGGATCCCGAACCCGAACATTTCCGGGATGTTCGGCCGAACTTCTCGAACCCGAACATCCAGGTGTTCGCTCAACTCTATAAATGAGGTTTCAAAGTTTGATGCCTACCCGATGCCCCGGGTAGACAAATTAATTGAGAGATTAGGGCCTGCCCGATATATCACTACGCTGGATCTCACGAAAGTGTACTGGCAAATTCCTCTCACCCGGGAAGCCAGAGAAAAGACAGCATTCTCCACTCCGGAGGGCCACTGGCAATACAAAAGGATGCCCTTCGGCTTACACTCTGCCCCTGCCACGTTTCAAAGGGCTATGGACAAGATATTGCGTCCCCATGGACGGTACGCATCAATATACCTGGATGACATTGTCATTTTCAGTACCGATTGGGAATCCCATCTCCCTCGGGTCCAGGCAGTCCTAGACTCTTTGAAAGGGGCAGGGTTTACAGTGAACCCGGAAAAGTCCGCCATTGGGATGGAGGAAGCAAAGTACCTGGGATACACCGTAGGCAGAGGGCTAGTAAAGCCACAGATGAGCAAGGTAGAAGCCATACAGAACTGGCCTCACCCTCTTGCCAAGAAGCAGGTTCGGGCGTTCTTGGGGATAGTGGGCTACTACAGGAGATTTGTCCCTAACTTTGCCACTATTGCGGCCCCTTTGACGGACTTAACAAAAGGAAAGAAATCTGTCATGAGCAAATGGAGTAGGGAGGCTGAGGAGGCTTTTCAGAAACTTAAAAGGGCCTTATGTGAGTCTCCGGTGCTTGTCGCACCAGATTTCTCAAAAGAATTTGTGGTCCAGACGGACGCTTCAAGTGCAGGTCTAAGTGCCGTCCTGTCTCAGGTGGTCAATGGGGAGGAACACCCTGTGGCATTTCTCAGCAGGAAGCTGACAGCGGCAGAGAGGAACTATGCTGTGGTAGAACGAGAGTGTCTGCGATATTTCCTGCTGGGTAGGAAATTCCGCCTGGTGTCCGACCATGCCCCATTGACCTGGATGAGACAGCACAAACAGACCAATGCCAGGGTCACGAAATGGTTCCTCTCTCTCTAGGATTTCAACTTTGTGGTCAAACATAGGTCAGGGAGTCAACATCAGAATGCTGATGCTCTCTCCCGGGTGCATTGCATGTTATCCACAAATGCCTCCGCCGCCCCTGCATCGGGGCGGGGGGGGGGGGGGATATGTAAGGACGCAAAGGTTGGGTCCTCAGTGACAGATATGTATCACCAATATTTGGGTTGTGGTGCCTTTAAGAAGGCACTACCTAGGATCCGGTAACCACAGGGTTAACTCACTCTCCTGATAAGAGGAAAAGGAAGTGAGTGAGGGTGGTGTGGAGTGTGTGGTGGACACACTGCTGTGGCTGGCTGTGAACAGAGCTGGAAACTGAGGACATGTGGAAAGTTTGGCCTATAGTGCCGTCTATCCCAGGAGACAGCGGTCCCATGAGCTAATCCCGTTATATATATTGTAAAGGACGCCAAGGTTGGGTCCTCAGTGACAGATATGTATCACCAATATTTGGGTTGTGGTGCCTTTAAGAAGGCACTACCGAGGATCCGGTAACCACAGGGTTAACTCACTTTCCTGATAAGAGGAAAAGGAAGTGAGTGAGGGTGGTGTGGAGTGTGTGGTGTGGTGGACACACTGCTGTGGCTGGCTGTGAACATAGCTGGAAACTGAGGACATGTGGAAAGTTTGGCAAGAAAGCCGACTGGAATCTACCACGGACTAAAAAGAACCCAGGGTAAAAATACCTTTATTTTGAACGGACTGTTCTATTGATTGTGTTGTACTGAACAAAGCGGACTTTAAGTTGGGTTTGTTTGGACCTTGGCTGCTGGAAGCTGTACCTATTTTTGTTTTGGAAAATAAATATCTGTTTTCTTTAACCCTGGGCTGGCTCATGCACCTGGTTTATTGGAGCGATCTTCCCCCATATTACAATATACAGTACAGACCAAAAGTTTGGACACACCTTCTCATTCAAAGAGTTTTCTTTATTTTCATGGCTATGAAAATTGTAGATTCACACTGAAGGCATCAAAACTATGAATTAACACATGTGGAATACTATACATAACAAAAAAATGTGAAACTGAAAATGTCATATTCTAGGTTCTTCAAAGTAGCCACCTTTTGCTTGTATTACTGCTTTGCACACTCTTGGCATTCTCTTGATGAGCTTCAAGAGGTAGTCACCTGAAATGGTCTTCCAACAGTAATTAAGGAGTTCCCAGAGATGCTTAGCATTTGTTGGTCCTTTTGCCTTCACTCTGCGGTCCAGCTCACCCCAAACCATCTTGGTTGGGTTCAGGTCTGGTGACTGTGGAGGCCAGGTCATCTGGCGCAGCACCCCATCACTCTCCTTCATGGTCAAATAGCCCTTACACAGCCTGGAGGTGTGTTTGGGGTCATTGTCCTGTTGAAAAATAAATGATGGTTCAACTAAACGCAAACCGGATGGGATAGCATGCTGCTGCAAGATGCTGTGGTAGCCATGCTGGTTCAGTATGCCTTCAATTTTTCAATAAATCCCCAACAGTGTCACCAGCAAAGCACCCCCACACTATCACACCTCCTCCTCCATGCTTCACGGTGGGAACCAGGCATGTAGAGTCTATCCGTTCACCTTTTCTGCGTCGCACAAAGACACGGTGGTTGGAACCAAAGATCTCAAATTTGGACTCATCAGACCAAAGCACAGATTTCCACTGGTCTAATGTCCATTCCTTGTGTTCTTTAGCCCAAACAAGTCTCTTCTGCTTGTTGCCTGTTCTTAGCAGTGGTTTCCTAGCAGATATTCTACCATGAAGGCTTGATTCACACAGTCTCCTCTTAACAGTTGTTCTAGAGATGTGTCTGCTGCTAGAACTCTGTGTGGCATTGACCTGGTCTCTAATCTGAGTTGCTGTTAACCTGCAATTTCTGAGGCTGGTGACTCGGATGAAATTATCCTCCGCAGCAGAATGACTCTTGGTCTTCCTTTCCTGGGGCGGTCCGCATGTGAGCCAGTTTCTTTGTAGCGCTTGATGGTTTTTGTGACTGCACTTTCAAAGTTTTCCCAATTTTTAGGACTGACTGACCTTCATTTCTTAAAGTAATGATGGACACTCGTTTTTCTTTACTTAGCTGCTTTTTTCTTGCCATAATACAAATTCTAACAGTCTATTCAGTAGGACTATCAGCTGTGTATCCACCTGAATTCTCCACAACGCAACTGATGGTCCCAACCCCATTTATAAGGCAAGAAATCCCACTTATTAAACCTGACAGGGCACACCTGTGAAGTGAAAACCATTTCAGGTGACTACCTCTTGAAGCTCATCAAGAGAATGCCAAGAGTGTGCAAATCAGTAATCAAAGCAAAAGGTGGCTACTTTGAAGAACCTAGAATATGACATATTTTCAGTTGTTTCACACTTTTTTGTTATGTATATAATTCCACATATGTTAATTCATAGTTTTGATGCCTTCAGTGTGAATCTACAATTTTTATAGTCATGAAAATAAAGAAAACTCTTTGACTGAGAAGGTGTGTCCAAACTTTTGGTCTGTACTGTGTGTGTATATGTGTATATATATATATATATATATATATAACATCCCATAAAAGGGGTTAACAGCCGTTTAAGAGATATTCCCTATCCAGATGCAAAGGCACCAAACTCCCGAATGGAACCTCACCAATAGCTGCTAGCAGACGAATAGGAAACACACCGAAGCGGCTTACACTCCTAGCAATCAGTCTCTAACAGCATACAGTGAATCCTCCTAAGAACGAGACGAAGCTCTGTGTTGAGGGTAAAGCAGTGGTCAGCCAGAGCTGTGTGTTTATTGTTCTTACATACACATTAGTACCACCCACAGGGTTTTGTAAAGCAACCAGTATCCATGTACAATACACTCAGACGCTCCCACACAAAATCCTCGCCTCTGCCTGTGATACAATTACCTTACAAAATAGGTTAATGTAATTATCACAGTTTTACACAAGTCTTCTGTCCTGGAGACAATTGGGAAGTAATCCAATTTATCTCCAAGGGCAGAGGCAAAACTTAATTAGCCACATGGTAGCAAAAGACAATTGTTATATTGATTATGACATACGCACTTGTTACCTTGTGTGAGATGTCTATTGTGGTACTTGTGGTTCGCCGCGGGCATCCTCCACCGTATGCATTTTGCTGGGGATCGCCATTAGCAACGGGCCACAAGTGCAGGATTTGCTCCCCTGTATATATGCACGACTGCATGTGGGTTTGAGCACCTCCTGCTAATGCCACCCTGTCTTTTTGTTTGTATATATAGATTCCTGGAGGTGTATAAACTCCAATTTAAATTTGCCTGTTTTCCATCTACAGGCCACATTTAGGTGCACCTGTGAGGCCTGGGCCATATCAGTCAGTCTTGAGTGGGACTCACAGACTCCTCCCTCCTCCCATTGCAAGCATGGTTACATGCTGGAGGTAACAGGTGAGCTGTTTGTGAGTCGGCCTCATGCTCCTGTAATTTGCCCACTGGCTCCTGGTATCGCCCATACGGCTCAGGTAGGAGAGCGTTAGGTCTCGGGCTACTTGAGAAACCTTGACGTGGTGCCCGGGCTTAGACATGTTCTACACCGTAGGACATGTTGACTAATCTCTCAATTTTAAAATCAGTTTGAGGGTTTAGTGAGACTGCAGAGTGCACTTGTATTTGTTATTGTTTTGTTATATTGTCAAAAGACAATTAAAGACATAAGAATATTTAACTGTGCACCTATTGCATAAAACATAGACATTTAACATGTCCCCAGATAGCTTGGATCTGAGCGCATTCAATTATTAAGTGAATGGCACTCAGACTACACAAATACAGTTCAATTGCCATAGAACCAAAAAAAAAAAAAAAATCTGTTGTGTTTCCATTCCCTGAAAGCCATATTTTATTTTTATTTTTGGGGCTATTTGCCTAATAGAGTATCATTTTTTGTGTGATGAGAAGGTTTGATTAGTACCATTATGGGGCACATATGACTTTTTGATTGCTTGGCATTACACTTTTTGTGATGTAAGATGATAAAAAAGGATTCTTTTTTGGGTACTTTTTTATGGTGTTCACCAGATGGGTTGGATCACATTACATTTTTATAGAGCAGGTCATTACGGACATGACAATACCTAATAATATGTGCATTTTTTTAACTTTATTGTATTCAATAAAAGCATGTTTAAAAGAAAAATCGTTTTTTTGTCTCCATTTTCTGAAAGCCATTTTTTTATTTTTTTCTTGGACGATTGGCTTATGTAGCTCATTTTTTATGGGATGAGGTCATGGCTTAATTGGTGCTAATTTTGGATACATATGACTTTTTGATAACTTTTTATACAATTTTTTGGGAAGTGCGGTGGGCAAACATACAATTCCATCATATTATTATTATTATTTTTTTTTTTTTTTTTATGGTATTCACCATGCATTAAAAGCAATATGATCCTTTTATAGATCAGGTATTTATGGACGTGGCAATATCAAATATGTTTAGTGTTTTGTATTTTTTACATTTTTAATCAATTATGTGTGGATATAGGAATGTTTTTTTATTTTTTTATTTATTGCTTTACTTTTTTTGGACCCAGACACACTTGGTTCTTGAAGATCCAGTGGGTCTGATGGCTTACAATACACTGCGGTACACTATGTAGTGTACTGCAGTGTATTGAACTCACACTAAGCCAAATCAGGCTCCTGCCTTTATATTATGGCTATATATATATAAAAAAAATCCAAGGCAGCACACAAAAATCCATGAAAAACAGGGTGTTTATTCCCCCATGTGAAGATCGCAACGTTTCAGCTCTCTCTATGGAGCCTTTGTCAAGCCATAACAGTCAGTGCACACACAGGTGTTTATAAAGCATACCAAATTACAATATAATTGACATGACTATACAAGAATTTTTACCAAAAAAGTGAAAAATACATGATTCAAATTCATAACATATATATGATCGATCATTATACAAAATTCATATCAGTGTTCAATTTGTGATATTACATAAAATCCATAATTCAGTTAATTCTGATCTATAAACATGATTAACAATAATTACATACAGGTGCCCATGATTATTTAAATATTAAAAAAATCAAATGGAGATCTCACATACTGGGGGAGAAAGCAGGATTCACTCGTCGTCCGGAACTTGAGAAGACGCATGCGCGGGACATCGCTCGTACTGCGAGATTATCTATGGAAGGCAGAGATCGGAGGCCCGCAACCCAGATGGCCGCAAGGCAGCAAAAGCGCACTGCGCACGCTCATTCCCAAACATGGGTGGACACAATCGGCAGACCTGACAATCATGTGACCAGTCACATGATACACACATAAGCAGCACGTAGCAGGCTTACAGCGATCTATGATCACAAACTGCAATATCATGAAGCAAAAAACGGGGGAGGTCCAGCAGTTTTCTATCAAAACGGTGGACAAACCACTCTCATATTTTACTGCCTCATCCCCATATTATTAAAAATTAATTATCAATGCCCTGCTTGATCGTGCTTCACATACATTCAAATTGGTGTCTCTTGTGCCAGAGGACTGAGATCGGTACCAATCGGTGGTCACCCATATCACACATGTGTCAAGTCACTGTCCACTCTCCAACCTCATGTCTGGCGGGGAGAGCCATGTCTCAGATCGCCACCGATGCCCAGCCCCTAAATTTCCCAGGCCCCAGATATCTGCCCATAAACCACACATTATTATAAAAAGATCGAAAATAACAATTATTTGATGCCGGTAGGTCCTGCCATCCTCCAGTATTCCTAGAGATGCTCCAATAATAAGATGTAACTTCACGTACATCTAAAAAAATAGAGAGGCAATATTACTAATCATTTTGATTAAACAAATGCACTTAAAGACAGCCTTACAGTTGGGATAAGGAGAATTTATCAGAACCCCACATTTAATTCACAAAACAGGGTAACAAAGGGTCACCTACACTAACGACAGACATACAAAAAAGGGAGAAACATGAGACAAGACCAAGAGAGTCAAACTACCCTGAAATCTACATTGAGCCCCCTTGGTTTAAGAGTCTTCAACTCAAAAATCCAGTGGAGCTCTCTTCTTTTAAGACGTACCGTCCTGTCCCCACCCCGTCTGGGTAAGGGCACTTGTTCAAGTATCCTAAATTTTAAATCATGCTCTAAATGGCCTACTTCAGTAAAATGTTTAGGTACAGGTAAATCCAGCCTCTTTTTTCTAATGGTATACCTGTGCTGATTTAATCTGGTTTTGACATCCCAGGTTGTTTTCCCAACATACCATAGTCCACAGGGACACGATAATAGATAAATTGCATATGCTGAATCACATGTCAAATACTGTTTAATTCGAACTGTCTTCCCAGAGGCTGGATTTACAAATGAATCACGCCTCAGCATATAGGGGCAATTCACACAATTGTGGCATGGAAAACAGCCCTTACGAGTAGAGCCAAAATACGTGCCACAATCAATCCTTGCAGATCCAACGTCAGATCTAATTAATTTGTCTCCCAAATTTTGGCTTCTCCGAAAAGAGCATAGAGGAGGGACTTTAAATTCATCTATAGTGTCAAAACCACTAGCTAAAATTGGCCAGTGTTTCCTGACAATAGAGGAAACTTGGGGGCTACTAATGCAATAATCGGACACTAACGGGATCCTTTGTATAGACTCCCTCGGTCTCATCTGGTCTCCATCTCTCAACCTAACTCTGGTTTTCTGAATGCTCTCTGTAACAGGTTTATTGGAGTACCCCCTGACCCTAAATTTACTGGCCATTTCTGATAACCGCTGATCCCTCACTGGGCCTTCACCAACTATCCTAGCCACACGCAGCATCTGGCTCAGGGGAAGAGATTCAATCATCGGCCTCGGGTGGTGGCTCTCGTATCTAACAAGAGAATTTTTGCCTGTAGACTTTACATAGAGGTCAGTGGCCAAAGTGTCACCCTGAATCACCACCTCCGTGTCAAGAAATTGTAATTTGTCATGAGAATACATTACCGTAAATTTGACACTAGGGTCAATCCCATTCAAGAATGAGTGGAAAGCCATGAGGTCCTCTGTGGCACCCACCCATATCAAAAAAAATTAATCTATGTAGCGCCACCACCCCAGCACATGGCTGAGGTGGTGGCACCCATAGATGTAAGAATCTTCCAATAACTTCATATATATGTTTGCATAGGTGGGTGCCACATTGGACCCCATCGCAGTCCCTCTTAGCTGTACATAGTAATCATCCCGAAATAGGAAATAATTCTTACATAAAATAAACCTTAATAGACCAAGTAAAAACAATCTGCATTCCTCTGTATAGTTCGTCCGAAGCAGACATAGTTCCACAGCATGGAGACCTAATTCATGCTCGATTGACGTGTACAAACTGCACACGTCAAAAGAAGCAAGAATGGCACAATCTGGGGCCCTCAAATCATTGATCTTCATCAAAAAATCATTTGTATCTCTGATATAGGATCTGGCAGATGCCACAAGATCCTATCCAGAAAAATAGCTGGGTTACAAAAGAAACCCCCTGCCAGATACAATGGGCTGACCAGGGGGCTCCCGCAGGTTCTTGTGTATTTTTGGAAGAGTATATAGTATAGGGGTTATTGGTTTTTCACATAACAAATAACTACACAATTTCTCATCAATAATGCCACCAGATTTGGCCTGTATTAAGTTCCCTCAGCAGATTAAATTTAGGGTCATTGGAGACCTGTTGATATTCATTATTGTCGGCCAGTTGAGATAAAATTTCTTGCACGTAATGATCCGTGTCCATTACCACAACCCCACCACCTTTTGTCTGCAGACTTGATGGTGAGGCTGTGGTCCGCAGACAGATCATTAACGTCCTTGATATCATCAGAAGTCAAGTTCCCATAACTCAAGGAATTCACCCTCATATCCTATTTTAATTTTTCTATGTCCTGCCCAACCGCTAGAGTAAAAGCCTCAATAGCGGGATGGTGTGACACAGGATGAAAATCACTCTTCAAAAACAATCCAGTATCTTGTAAACTTAATTGGACTAGATCCAATTCAAATATGTATAGAAAAAATCCAAGGCAGCACACAAAAATCCGTGAAAAACAGGGTGTTTATCCCCCCCCCTCCAGAATAAAAAAATAAATAAATGGTCCAGGGATATGGATGATTATGCTACAGGATATGTATACAACTGGCAAGGTGACTTGCGAAAAAATCGGAGACCACTGTGAGATAAGAGAAATCCAACTATGGGGGGTGACAGCAGAAATGCAAATCGAGGTCCCAAGGATAAAAATACAGCACATTCTCCCAACACTAGAGTCCCCTGTCCTCCTTTTCCAGAACAGAGCACAGGTCCAGGAGACTCTGGCGGGGCGGTCGGCGTCAGCACAAATGGCGAAAGAGAGAGGACACCAAGGTCCCAGAGACCAAGGACTGTGAAAGAAAAGAAGAAAGCACAGTGGTAAACATCTCTTCAACCAACTTAACTGATGCTCAGATCCATATTTTAAATAAGGGTTTGTCCTTTTGCCCAGTTGCCAAAACCAATTGGTTTAATGTGGAACTAGACCTACAGAGGTTTTATCGTAGGATCAAATGTGGGCATCTGAGCATCAGGACAGTTCCAGGTCTACTAATGTAAGAATTAGTGAATTAAGTTTACAAGATACTGAATTCCTTGAGTTATGGGAACTTAACTTGATATCAAGGCCGTTAATGATCTGTCTGCGGACCACAGCATCACCATCAAGTCTGCGGACAAATGTGGTGGGGTTGTGGTAATGGACACTGATCATTACGTGCAAGAAATTTTATCTCAACTGGCCAACAATAATGTATATCAACGGGTCTCCAATGACCCTAAATTTAATCTGCTGAGGGAACTTAGAGAGATGTTAATACAGGCCAAATCTGGTGGCATTATTGATGAGAAATTGAAATTGTGTAGTTATTTTTTATGTAAAAAACCAATGACCCCTATACTATATACTCTTTCAAAAATACACAAGAACCTGCGGGAGCACCCTGGTCAGCCCATTGTATCCGGCAGGGGGTCTCTATTTTGTAACCCGGCTATTTTTCTGGATAGGATCTTGCGACCTTTTGTGGTATCTGCCAGATCCTATATCAGCGATACAAATGATTTTTTGATGAAGATCAAGGATTTGAGGATCCCAGATTGTGCCATTCTTGCTTCTTTTGACGTGTGCAGTTTGTGCACGTCAATCGAGCATGAATTAGGTCTCCATTCTGTGGAACTATGTCTGCTTCGGACGAACTATACAGAGGAATGCAGATTGTTTTTACTTGGTCTATTAAGGTTTATTTTATGTAAGAATTATTTCCTATTTCGGGATGATTACTATGTACAGCTAAGAGGGACTGCGATGGGGTCCAATGTGTCACCCACCTATGCAAACATATATATGACGTTTTTGGAAGATTCTTACATCTATGGGTGCCCCCACTTCAGCCATGTGCTGGGGTGGTGGCGCTACATAGATTAATTTTTTTGATATGGGTGGGTGCCACAGAGGACCTCATGGCTTTCCACTCATTCTTGAATGGGATTGACCCTAGTGTCAAATTTACGGTAATGTATTCTCATGACAAATTACAATTTATTGACACGGAGGTGGTGATTCAGGGTGACACTTTGGCCACTGACCTCTATGTGAAGTCTACAGACAAAAATTCTCTTGTTAGATACGAGAGCAACCACCCGAGGCCGATGATTGAATCTCTTCCCCTGAGCCAGATGCTGCGTGTGGCTAGGATAGTTGGTGAGGGCCCAGTGAGGGATCAGCGGTTATCAGAAATGGCCAGTAAATTTAAGGCCAGGGGGTACCCCAATAAACCTGTTACAGAGAGCATTCAGAAAACCAGAGTTAGGTTGAGAGATGGAGACCAGATGAGACCGAGGGAGTCTATACAAAGGATCCCGTTGGTGTCCGATTATTGCATTAGTAGCCCCCAAGTTTCCTCTATTGTCAGGAAACACTGGCCAATTTTAGCTAGTGGTTTTGACCCTATAGATGAATTTAAAGTCCCTCCTCTATGCTCTTTTCGGGGAAGCCAAAATGTGGGAGACAAATTAGTTAGATCTGACGTTGGATCTGCAAGGATTGATTGTGGCACGTATTTTGGCTCTACTCGTAAGGGCTGTTTTCCATGGCACAATTGTGTGAATTGCCCCTATATGCTGAGGGGTGATTCATTTGTAAATCCAGCCTCTGGGAAGACCGTTCGAATTAAACAGTATTTGACATGTGATTCAGCATATGCAATCTATCTATTATCGTGTCCCTGTGGACTATGGTATGTTGGGAAAACAACCTGGGATGTAAAAACCAGAGTAAATCAGCACAGGTATACCATTAGAAAAAAGAGGCTGGATTTACCTGTACCTAAACATTTTACTGAAGTAGGCCATTTAGAGCATGATTTAAAATTTAGGATACTTGAACAAGTGCCCTTACCCAGACGGGGTGGGGACAGGACGGTACGTCTTAAAAGAAGAGAGCTCCACTGGATTTTTGAGTTGAAGACTCTTAAACCAAGGGGGCTCAATGTAGATTTCAGGGTAGTTTGACTCTCTCGGTCTTGTCTCATGTTTCTCCCTTTTTTGTATGTCTGTCGTTAGTGTAGGTGACCCTTTGTTACCCTGTTTTGTGAATTAAATGTGGGGTTCTGATAAATTCTCCTTATCCCAACTGTAAGGCTGTCTTTAAGTGCATTTGTTTAATCAAAATGATTAGTAATATTGCCTCTCTATTTTTTTTAGATGTACGTGAAGATACATCTTATTATTGGAGCATCTCTAGGAATACTGGAGGATGGCAGGACCTACCGGCATCAAATAATTGTTATTTTTGATCTTTTTATAATAATGTGTGGTTTATGGGCAGATATCTGGGGCCTGGGAAATTTAGGGGCTGGGTATCGGTGGCGAGACACGGCTGAGACATGGCTCTCCCCACCAGACATGAGGTTGGAGAGTGGACAGTGACTTGACACATGTGTGATATGGGTGTTAATATGTGTTCCCTTAATTGGGCAACTATGGTACAGAGTCAGCCTTTGGTTACATCTCTGTCCTTATTTGCCTTAATTACCGGTGACCTCCGATTGGTACCGATCTGAGTCCTCTGGCACAAGAGACACCAATTTGAATGTATGTGAAGCACGATCCAGCAGGGCATTGATAATTAATTTTTAATAATATGGGGATGAGGCAGTAACATATGAGTGGTTTGTCCACCGTTTTGATAGAAAACTGCTGGACCTCCCCCGTTTTTTGCTTTATGATATTGCAGTTTGTGATCATAGATCGCTGTAAGCCCGCTACGTGCTGCTTATGTGTGTATCATGTGACTGGTCACATGATTGTCAGGTCTGCCGATTGTGTCCACCCATGTTTGGGAATGAGCGTGCGCAGTGCGCTTCTGCTGTCTTGCGGCCATCTGGGTTGCGGGCCTCCGATCTCTGCCTTCCATAGATAATCTCGCAGTACGAGTGATGTCCCGCGCATGCGTCTTCTCAAGTTCCGGACGCCGAGTGAATCCTGCTTTATATATCTCCTCTATTTCTGAAAGAGTTTGACAGGATTTAAACTCACAGCTTCTGAATCACAGCCCAGAACTTTAACCACTTCACTATATAGCTGCATAGCCAGTCCAGTCACTAAAAAAAGAGACTTCTACTGAATAGGTCTCAGTAGAAGTACAGTACAGTAGAAGTCTAATATTTTTTATTTATTTTTTATTTATTTATATATGTTAAGTAACTGGCTATGCAGCTATTAAAGCTGAGTGGTCAAGTGCTTTTCTTCTAATACAGCAGGTCATGAGTTCAAATCCCAGCAGAAATTTTTCTAAAATATAGGCTAAATTAGATTTAAATACACTGGGGTGTCCGAAAGCACTGACTATATATATATATATATATATATATATATATATGTACATAGGTATATATGGAGTCAGAGCAGGGACTCCTATGCCGAACTAGAGTCCCAACAGCCTCGCCTCTTTAGAGCAGGGGGTGCCTGGGTTTCTTCCATTGATTTCCATTGTGCTTGGTAGAACACTCGAGCATCGCTCGAGAAAAGCAATCTGAAAGATATGTAGACTGTAAGATAAGGTAAGTAACAGATTAGTAGTATTGGTATTATTAGTGGCTAACTTTTCCAAGCCCTTATTGTATAATCTATTACTGTATAGTTTGATGTTAATTAGTATTGTTATACTTCATTATTATTTGGTGCTGATCATTTTTCTTTTGTTATCATTTACTTGCCTATTTTAAATCATTTATTAAATGTATTATTAATTTAACCCTTTCCCAATATCCGCTGTACATGCAGTGGGAAGTGACTTCCTGACAGCCGCCATTCAGTTGCAGCAAACTAATCAGGCAGGTGCTGAAGCTGCGCCTGCCCAAACAGTTTTAGGGATCCAGCTGTCCCTGACAGCCAAGACCCTGCTGTAAACACAGGCATCAGTGTATACACCGATGTTGGCACTTTAACTCTTTATGCGACATGTATGAGCTGTGTGAAGGGCGGTGGCTCCCTCCATGCCTGTATCGGGTCCCCGTGCTGGTAATTAGTGATGGACAAACATCTGATGGGACGGTTCGCAAACGCCATCGCTCGAACTCGCTCAAATGTTCGCGAACCGCAAGTTCGCAGCGGGTCCCATTCATTTTAATGGCAGGTGTACATGAAAAACCTCCAGGTCATATTTGCAGCCACAAAATACTTACTAGATGTGCACACAATCTCACAACATGGACACTGACATACCAAAAGTGTTAAGTGAATCTGCAATTGACAAGCATTTTTTTTATCGCCAATATTTTGTCAAAGTATTAATCGCAAGAGCACATGCGCTAGGAAGGCGTGGCCTACAGCAACTGGTTTGCACTGACTAGAAATTAGATGGCTGCGATGGTTGGAACAAAGTTCAGTGTCGAAGAGGAAGAACTCCTGGTGACTGTGTAATCTTACATTAAAGTAGTGTATTTGATTACATTTCACCTGCATGTCTAAACAATCGCTTTATGAATAAAGTGTGCTATAAAAAAATTGTCAGTGCAACCTTCTGCTATTCTAATTTTCCTTAAGTGCACCAAACTTCACATTTTATAAGGTCTCACTAGATATTAGTGATTGTTGCACTAAGTATTCCTGTGACATCACACCCACTATGTTAGTAGCCTATTTGTATGGAAAGCATAGAAATATATTTAACATGCACTTTGCACATCCATTGTCATGCCACACACTATATACCGCACACACACACTCTATAGATCATAGTATGTATCCTGTTGGTCAGGACTCAGGAGAAGCTTTCTTTGTCAGACTGCCAGTATTTGCTGGTTCATTTAGAGTTACCCAGGGTACAGCCCGGGGAGAAGAACCAGCTGTACACCCCATACCGTACCGTCACTTCACTAGACAGGTACATCTCTGCTTAGCTGGACAGTATCTGTTAGCTCAGACCCCACCCACATACAGTCATATTACAATCCCATCTTCTAACCGTAACAGTAAGGCCGCATGCACATGGGAGTGTTTTTTCAAAACTATGAACCGTACAAACCCGTCGTCCAGAGTGGACGAGCACACAGCATCATTGGTTGCTAACTCGCTATGACGCTGTGCGCTTGTTGCTGCCACCGCTGTACATTAATACACTTGTATAGATCATACAAGTTTATCACAGTACAGCAGTGGTGGCCAGAAGCACACTGCATCATACTGAGTTAGCAACCAATGACACCGTGCGCTTATCTACTCTGCAGGACGGGTTTGTACAGTCTGTAGTTGTGAAAAAACACACCCGTGTGCAGGAGGCCTAAATCTAATATTTCCACTTCAAAGCATTAAATACTTTTTGAAGTTTACTTGAATAAATTATTTTCAATACTATTGTTAAAAATTGTGATTATATGCTTGCATTTTTATCCTGCAGTAGATGTTGGGGTGTGGATATGACCGCACCAGATCCCACACCGAGAAGCAGCGGATTGTGTGGGAGCTGGCCTATGAGATCTTGTGCCAAACGGGTCTCAAACACCGCCGTCTGACCATCATAAAAAATGGTCAGACATGGAGCAAAGACACCTGCGGTTTATAAACAGAATCCAGGATGAAAAATGCCCAGGTAGATGCATAAATAACTTTTGTATGTTTTGCCAACACTCTGTAATGTATACAATGCTAAGCAAAAGTATTCACCCCCTTGACTTTGTTCTTTTTTTTGTTGCCCCTGGAATTAACATAGATTGTTTGAGGATTTGCATCATTTCATTTGTAGAACATGCCCTCAACTTTGACCTTTTCTGTTATTTTGTCCTATTAGTTGTAGGCTTTACAATTAACCAATTTAAATAAAGGTCTATGTGAATAACTATTCAACCCCTAAAGTCAATACTTTGTAGAGCTACCTTTTGCGTCAATCACAGCTTCAAGTTGCTTTGGATAAGTCTCTATGAGCAGTTGATTTTTGTCCATTCTTCCTTGCAAAACTGATTCAGCTCCTTCCAATTGGAAGCAATCTTTAAGTCTGACCACAGATTTATTTTTATTATTGGATTGAGATCTGGGCTTTGACTAAGCCATTTCAACACATTTTCATGTTTTCTCTTAAACCACTCAAGTGTTGCTTTAGCAGTGTGTTTGGGGGCATTGTCCGGCTGGAAGGAGAACCTCCGTCCTAGCCTCAAATCACGCACAGAGTGGGACAGGCTTTGCTCAAGAATATCCCTGTCCATGTTTCCCTCAACTCTGACCAGTTTCCCAGTCCCGGCTGCTGAAAAACATCCCCACAGAATGATGCTGCCACCACCATGTTTCATTATGGGGGTGGTGTTTTTTGGGTGATGGGATGTGTTGGCTTTGTGCCAGACAAGTGACGGACTGAACCATCACTGTCTGCAGTAGAAGGCTGAGGGCTAGCCTCCTTCCTACGGGCTATTGAGCCAGGACTATGGAGACCCCACTCTGACCGATTTGGGTTAGAGTAAACTATAAACCATGATTTTTTTAAATTGAGTTTATAGGCCACATCTTTCCTATTCCCCATTAAAGTTGCATGGTGTGAATCCATAAACGCAATAAGGGTTAACTCTGCTCTGAAACTCCCAATGAATGTGTTTATTTGTCCCTTTGTTCTATTGGATTAGTGATGGGATTAAGAAGTAGCCAACTCTGGTGTAGAGAAGTAGATCATCCTATGATACACTCAGGAGATAATTCCATCCCATGGGTCTCCTCTCGCCCTATTGTTTCATCAAGACACTGTGGAGGGGATGTCTTTTTGCATGCTGTTCATTTTTTATTGAGTTATGCGTCATAAAGCTGGCAGCCACTGCAATTATATATATATATCTCTCCATATTGGAATTTCTTTATATCTAATGTTCTTAAGATTTTGGAGTTGTTTATCTAAAATCTGAACATTCTGTGATTACAGAAGTTACTATTCCCTCCATTCGGAGACAGCTATCAGCAGAGGCCGTGGAGGTTGAGAAGGAGGAGAAGGCCAGACCCTCCCAGCCTATTGAGCCACCCCCACCAAATGTGGGAGAAGTGAAGGAGGTGGAGGTGGAAAGTGCTGGACCCTCCAGCACCGCCCCATCTCAGGACTCTGAGGAAGAGGAGGTGATCACCAGCCCCTGCCAAGAGGGTAATTATGTGCACATAGCAATATGATTATGTATCCATAACTTGTACATAAACATTAAAAGGGCCAACAAAGAGGGGACAACATACACTATAGTAATACAAAAAAAGAACACTGGACAATAACTTTCTAATCTAAATTAAAACAATTAATTTAACAAATAAATAATATTCAACTCTATAGAACTATAACTAACAAACAAAATAAAATTATACTGTACTGAAATATTACTAACTAATGTATTGAGATTTAAATCGTCAATGTGTATAAAGACTTAACTTTTTTTTTTTTAAGTGAAAAAATAGATAAACATATTTTGTACCGCGGTGTACAAATAGACCGTCTCTATAAAAATATCCCCCCGGTGAACACTTTAAAAATAAAAAAAAACAATAAAAAAAATACTAATTTAGTCACCTAACATCACTAAAAGTGCAAAACCAAGCTATCAAAAAAGGCATATTCCCCCCAAAATAGTAACAATCGGTCATTTCATTCTGCCAAAATGAGACACTATCATTAGACAATTGCTAAATAAAAACAATAATATGGCTCTCAAACTATAGAGACAGTAAAACATGAATTGTTTTTGGTTCAACAATGCTTTTATTGTGCAAAATAGAAATAACTAAAAAAATAAGGAAAAATATTAGGTCTTGCCGCATCTGTAACAACCATCTGTATAAAAATATTATACCAACTAACTCCTCAGGTCGACACCTTTTAAAACAAAAATGTAAAACTCTCCCAAAATATTTTTTTTTTACTTTTATCACAAAAAGGTGTAATGCACCACAAAATAAAGGTTTAATAAGAATTGCAAATGTGTTATATATATATATATATATATATATATATATATATTTATATTTATATATTTTTTATTTTTTTTATTTTTTTCAAACAGCACTGAAGACATTGAAGGCCAAATTGGCCAAAATGCAGAAGGAGCAGCGCAACGATATGCGGGCCATTCAGGAGCGCATGAAGGCCATAGAGGAGAGGCAACGCCAGGCCATGAAGGGTGCAGGAGATGATCCTGCTATTGGAAAAGTTGCCATTTATTTATTTTTTCTAATCAGTTATATAAATCGTTTATACAGTTATAACGTGTATTTAGTTTTTTGTAATATTGCTCTGTTTTAGTGTAATAGCTCGGCCTAAATCAGCCAGAACTGACAGCAGCCGGTAGATACATGTCAAATACATATAGGGTCCATTCACACGTCTGTAAAATGGCTCCGCATCCGTTTCACAATTCTAGAGGAACTTCTACAGACCCATTGATTTTCAATTCCAGTCCGAAAAATTAGGCATTCACAGGATAAAGAAGTAAGTGTTGACCAGTACAGGCCCCAAAAATTAGCCGACAGGCGTTCACCTGACAGCAAAGAACTTTGTATTCTGTGGCTGGTGGTAAATTAGGCATTCACAGGATAAATAAGTGTTGGCCAGTACAGGCCCCAAAAATTAGGCATTCAACGGACATAAAAGGCCTTTTATGCCAGTGTATTTAAATTGTTATGGGTGGTGGCGGATATTTGTGGGCTGTCATGAGGAATTTGAATCAAACATGGTCTACTGGTCACATGTGTTGAATTCAATCTTCACCCCCTCCATAATGAATGAATAGGGACAGTGGAGACAGATGTGATGGGATTATCTCCTGAGTGTATTGTATGGTGATCTACTCATCTAGGAGTCGGCTGCTATTATAATCAACTATCTTAATCCCATCACTAACACAACCAGTGGGAGTCTCAGTGCAGCGTTAACCATTTTTGTGTTGCTGAATCCACACCATGCCTTTTAATGGGCAAAAGGAAATATGTGGCATATAAATTATACACATAAATCAGGGTTCATAGTTCCTTGTAACCCCAAAAGGTCTTAGGGGGTCTCTATAGTTCTCGGTCCATAGTCTGTAGGAAGGAGGCTGGCCCTCAGGCTTCTCCAGCAGTCCCAGTGACGGTTCAGTCCGTCACAATGTCGTCCTCCTCCCCCCATTCACGGACAACACCATGGATCCCAGAAAGGTTTAAAGCATGCTCTTCTTGCTCCTCCTTATCCACCTATACAATCCTTCTCTGACTCCTCTTCAGACTCCTGTTGTTCACTTGTCTCAGATGGAGTAGCCCCCCCTGGGAATTCATCCAGCATTGTGACTTCCTCATCTTCCTGCTCCTCGACAGTTTGATCAATGACACCACGCAATGCACGCTCCAGAAAGAAGGCGTAAGGGACAATGTCACTGATGGCGCCCTAGCTGCGACTTACCAGTTTGGTGATGTCATCAAATGGCCGCAGAGGTCTACATGAGTCGCGCATGAGCACGGTGAAAAAAAACAAAAACAAGCTCGCTAGAACCTGTCCTGCCGCAGAGTTCGTACAGGTAGCCGTTAACTGCACATTTCTGCTAAAGCAGCCTATCAAGCATATACAAGGTTGAGTACCATCACATCGAGCATTCACAAATAAGACGTCTGACGGGCAGGTTGTGTTGCCGCTGAATGTCAGCAAGGCGAGCCATGGCTGTGTAAGATCTTCTGAAATGGCTCAAGATTTTCCTGTATACAATAAAAATGGAAATGTCAGTCCTGTGTCCCAAAACACAGACACTTATCTGCGCTGCTGGTTCTGGTGTAGTGTGGTGGGTATTCACACTGAAAGTCAAGTAGTTAAAGGTTTGAAACCGCGCTGCTAATGGTTCAGTCAGACGCTGCACAAGTGACAGAAATAGGGTATTAGCCTTCGTCCTCCTCTCTCAAGGATTCGATCCTCCTCAGACCGCCTCCTCTGTAGGATTAAATGACCAGCATATAGTGAAGTACCCTCTTAGTTGTTAATAAAAAAAGGTTTTATTCTACTCACAAACAATGGCAGATCATAGGCATATCCCAATTAGTGAAAACAACTTGAAGTCCTGCCCAACCCGGGTTTCGCTCTCTGGCTTCCTCAGGGGCGACAACTGCGCATGTCCACAGCTGGGCCCTTTAAATAGCCCACTATTATTGACAAACAAATGGATCCCACGGGAGGTTGCCACGCTAATAAATCGGACAAGAAAAGAAAGATCAGGTGGTCTCTAGGACCTTAGCGTGTTTTTGCAACCTCACCGGCAGTACGTTAAAACTAATCTTTATTGTTTATACTAAAAAGAACATATAAGTCTAGGGATCAAACAATTAAAACTATCAGGAAGCGAAACATGTAGGGAAGCAGGCTTCAGTTTTTAGGCAGGAAGGCTGTGTAGGGATTCTGAATTGACATATGTTGGCATTAAGTGTGCGATCCAAACCCCTTTAGGGTCACATTAGTGTAAGAAGTGAAGTACATCTTAGCCACAAAGACTGATATCCCGTTCATGACCGCTTCCTGATAGTTTTAATTGTTTGATCCCTAGACTTATATGTTCTTTTTAGTATAAACAATAAAGATTAGTTTTAACGTACTGCCGGTGAGGTTGCAAAAACACGCTAAGGTCCTAGAGACCACCTGATCTTTCTTTTCTTTAAATAGCCCAGTCTCCCATTATCAGACCGTGGGAATCACTCCCAATAATTTTTTTTTATTTTTTTTAAATACATGATAAAAGCAGTATTCATAACATATCCTTAATAGGAACATTCATATCCTTATAAAACAATATCAGCCATACACCAAATTGTATCAAAAATCGATTAGAAAATATCTTAAATATACAATATACTTTTCCATCTATCTCACATAGCTGTGCCGCAGCTTTATCTTATATACAACCTTGTCACCATATTTCAACTTATCCCCTTTCTTACTCAACCGCATTTTTGTATTAACATGCTTCCTTTTTCACAGTTATATGACCGCATCTTATTAAAAGCTTTTAATTCACAGTATTCTTACTTTTCTTGTGTGCTTCACCACATGCTCACCTGATTACATCTCCACCCACTATTGGTCACGTTACTCTAAACGTTATTACCCCGCCCCTTTCCCATTCATAAAACTCAGATCACATGTTTCAGCTACCCAATCCCTAGTTACTACTCATGACTTCTCCTGAAAGGTCCTCAATACAAGGTAGAAGTTATTACTATTTAATTTCCTATGGGCACTTCTTCTCCTTTTTGCACTTTATATTAAACATGGCTTTAGATCAAACTCTATGTTTAAACCGCTCGGCTGCAAGGTGCCCAATTGATAAATCCATTGTACTTCTTTTCGGTTAATTTGTGCTAAAAAATCGCCTCCACGCCAATGTGGTTTAACCCCGCGGGTTCTTGCCATGCATCAGCTTGAAGTGGGCTGATACACTATGACTCATCAGTCCTCTCTTGATATTTCCTATATGCTCCTGGATCCTCACTTTTAATTTCCTCACTGTTCTACCTACGTATTGGAGTCCACAAGGGCACTCCAATACGTAGATAATACCCTCATTTTCACAGGAACATTTTCCCTTTATTTTAAATTCCTCTCCATTCTTTTTAGATACAATACAGTCAAGTGTTCTCATTCTCCCTTTTGTATTCCGATTCTTGCACCCGATGCAAAATCCACACCATGTGAACTTCCCTCCCTCCCTACCCCGTTTTATATCTGCTGGGGGAATGGCACTATGTACCAGCTTAGTTCTGATACTTGGAGCCTTTTTAAAGGTGAACATCGGGTTCTCAGGAATAGCCTTTCCTAATATGGGGTCATTTTTAAGTGTTCCCCAATTTTTTCTAACAGCCTTTTTAACAATATCGGACATTGAGCTATATCTTGTAACAAAGGAGAATCTATAGTCTTTCTCATCTTTTTTTATTTTTGCTTTCCCCTTTTCCCCTTTTTTCTCTACTTCTACAGTCTGGATATATTCTTCCAGGCTCCCTTCTTCATATCCTCGTTCCAGGAATCGATCTTTCAACACCTTGCATTGCAATCTATAGTCCTCCACTGTAGTGAAGTTCCGGGCCAATCTTTTAAATTGCCCTTTTGGTATACCTCTAAGCCATGGTTGATAGTGGCAGCTTTTCATGTCAATATATGAATTGACATCTGTCTCTTTAAAAAAGGAACTGGTTTTATACCTGCCGTCCTCAATTTTTATGCACAAGTCCAGAAAGTTAATAGCGACATTACTAATCTCCCCCACAAACCGCAAGTTCCATGTATTATTGTTGAGCTGATGGATGAAGGTCTCAAGTCCCTCCCTCTCTCCTTCCCACACTAGGAGACAGTCATCGAAAATTAAATAGTAATAACTTCTACCTTGTGTTGAGGACCTTTCAGGAGACGTCATGAGTAGTAACTAGGGATTGGGTAGCTGAAATTGAAATGTGATCTGAGTTTTATGAATGGGAAAGGGGCGGGGTAATAACGTTTAGATTAACGTGACCAATAGTGGGTGGAGATGTAATCAGGTGAGCATGTGGTGAAGCACACAAGAAAAGTAAGAATACTGTGAATTAAAAGCTTTTAATAAGATGCGGTCATATAACTGTGAAAAAGGAAGCATGTTAATACAAAAATGCGGTTGAGTAAGAAAGGGGATAAGTTGAAATATGGTGACAAGGTTGTATATAAGATAAAGCTGCGGCACAGCTATGTGAGATATATGGAAAAGTATATTGTATATTTTAAGATATTTTCTAATCGATTTTTGATACAATTTGGTGTATGGCTGATATTGTTTTATAAGGATATGAATGTTCCTATTAAGGATATGTTATGAATACTGCTTTTATCATGTATTAAAAAAAATAATAAAAAAAAATTGATTGGGAGTGATTCCCACGGTCCGATAATGGGAGACTGGGCTATTTAAAGGGCCCAGCTGTGGACATGCGCAGTTGTCGCCCCTGAGGAAGCCAGAGAGCGAAACCCGGGTCGGGCAGGACTTCAAGTTGTTTTCACTAATTGTGATATGCCTATGATCTACCATTGTTTGTGAGTAGAATAAAACCTTTTTTTATTAACAACTAAGAGGGTACTTCACTATATGCTGGTCATTTGTCATTTAATCCTACAGAGGAGGCGGTCTGAGGAGGATCGAATCCTTGAGAGAGGAGGACGAAGGCTAATACCCTATTTCTGTCACTTGTGCAGCGTCTGACTGAACCATTAGCAGCGCGGTTTCAAACCTTTAACTTCAAGATTTTCCTGGCCTGCCGCAAGACGTCCTGGACCACGGGGTATGCACGGCACATGTGTAATTTTGCCCTGTTTCAGCATGCTCAGCAGATTGGCACCACTTTACCAACTGTCAAATTGAGCAGTGTTAGCCACTGATTTGCCTCTGAATGCAAAGCTGAAAGGAGTGCAGAACCTTGGCTTCCAGGCAAAGATGCAGCACAGCATGGCAACGTCTCACCTGATATGTCGAATAGGTTCTGGGGATCTTGGGCGGTGCAGCAGAAGAGACGGTAGCCGCAGAAAAGGAGGAGTCAACCGAGGAGGAGAAGGAGGATGGAGTAGGAGGAGGAGAACAAGAGGCAGGTCTGCATGCAATCCATGGCGGTAAAACCAAATCTACACGGGTGCCACGGGTTACATGCTTGACAGCCGTCAGAAGGTTCCCCAAGTGGGTAGTAAAAGTTATATACCTTCCCTGCCCGTGTTTGCTAGACCACGTGTCTGTGATGTATCTTGGCACCAACACTGTGTGCTAGAGATGCATTCACTTGCCGCTGATTGTGGCCATATAGCTCTGGGATGCCCTTCTGCGAGAAATATTTCCTTCCTGGGACCTTCCATTGTGGTGTTCCAATGGCCACAAATTTTCCAAAAGGCCTCCGAGTCCACTAGTTTATATGGCAGTAGTTGGCGGGCTATCAGTTCCGACAAGCCAGCGGTCAACCGTTAGGCAAGAGGGTTATCAGGCGTCATAATTTTTTGATGCTCAAACATTTGGGCCACGGAAGCCGGCCTTTTTTCAGACAAATGTGAGGACGGCATGATGGAAGGTTGAGTGGAGGACAATTGTGAGGAGAGAGGAGAAGAGGCTGGACAATGAGAGCCTGGAGTGTGGCTTTGTGGGTTCTGACGGCGTTGCTCCCACTGGGCTCGGTGATGGGATGCCAGGTGCCTTCTTAAGGCGGTCGTCCCTAGGTGAGTGTTGGGCTTACCGCAACTTGTGCGTTGACTGCAAAGGCTGCAGATGACAACACTATTGTCAGCAGCGGACACGTTAAAAAAAGCCCATATTGCAGAACCATGTTTCGGCGTCCTGGGAGGGCCAGATGTGACTGTACATGGTCGATGGCTCGCTCCTGATACATTAGCATTCTGGTTTGTCCCTTCCTGTGCAATGTAAGTTTGGCCTGCTTCTCCTCCCTATCTGCTGGTCCATCTCTCCCTCTGAACTCCCCTCCTCTTCCTCTCTTGTGGGCACCCACGTTACATCCATAGACACGTCATCATCGACGTCACCCTCCCCACCACTAACATTAAAGATCTTGGAGTAGGCAGCAACAGCGGGGACCAACCTCCTTGGGCTGATCTGGGTACTGTCGGCAGACTGCATAGTGGTGGCTGTTGCTACCTCCTCTTCCTGATCCGATGCCAAGAATGGCTGCACATCGGAAATGTCTTGTGATGGATCGGAAAATAATTCCTGTGACTCAAGCGGAGGGTATATGGTGGTGGTGTCTTTGGGGGTGCACACAGCAGAAAGTGAAGAGGGTGCAGATAGAGAGGATAAGGAGGGTGCAGAAGCGGAAGGCTGAGTGAGCCACTCAACCAAGTCTGGTGCGTCCTTTGATGTAATCGAACACACCTTCTGCAACTTCCCACTTAGGCTCCAGCCTGGTGCTCCTGCCCTACCCCTACCACCCCTGCGGAAGGGCCTGCCTCTTCCTCTGCCTGTCATTTTTTAAATGACCCTGTGACAAAGTCTCTAGAGAAGCGCAGTGTATGTGGAAAAAGGTATATAACACCCTGCTTCAATATGTCGTTTTGGGGGGCCACTGGTCTATCACACCAGTTATAAAAAAAAAAAAAATCCTGTAACTTTTCTCACTGTGTGTAGCAGAGGTAACGCAGCCAAAGAGGATACATTTCTGCAGTACCCAAATACACTATTATAAAAGTATATTCTTATATAACACCCCGCTTCAATATGTCATTTTGGGGGGCCACTGGTCTATCACACCAGTTATAATACTTTTTTCTAATTGCATTTGTGACTCTTTGTAGTTGTAGTATCGTTGCAGAACCGATCACCAGTCACAATTCTGCACAATACGTATCCACTATAATATGCTTTCTATATTTGAAAGTATATTATAAGTGTATTACACCCCTATATACTGCACTCCAAACAATAGTACCTATACCAGTCCTTAAAAGGACTTTTGTGGTCCTATTAGCTAGTGATTTGTGTCAGTCTGTCCCTGCTCCACACAGCAACCTTTCCCTACACTGACAAAAGGCATAATGTAAAATGGTGGCCAGATCAGGTCTATTTATAATGTAGGGGGTATGTCCATGTGCTGAAATGTCTCAATTGGCTGTCCTGTACCACCTGATGGATGTGTCATGGGTCAAAGTTCTTCACAATGTAAAAGAATATGGCGGGCGCGAATATCGCCATATGTTCGCATGTTCGGCGAACAACGAACGAGCAAAGTTTGCCGTGAACCGACTGCTGGGCGAACCACAAGGCCATCTCTACTGGTAATACACTGATAGTCAATGCATTACAATACACTTATATTTGTAATGCATTGTAGAGAGGATCAGACCCCCAAACGTTGATGTCCCACAGTAGGACAAGAATATGTATTTTAAAAAAAAAACTTGTAAAAAGTGTTTTCCATAATAATTTTTTAAGTAAAAAAAAAAACGCTGTGAGGGTGCCTTAGTGTGCCCTCAAAAGTAACATGCGCCTAAGAACCCTTCCACCAAAAACCATATAGCACTCCTTTCCTTCTGAGCCATTTTGTGTACCCATACAGCAGTTTACGAACACATCTGGGGTGTTTATGTAAACTGCAGAATCAGGGTGAAACATATTCAGGTGTGTTTGGCTGTTAATCCTTTCTTAAAATGTAAAATCTTCAAAAAAAGTAAAATTTTGCCTCCATTTTCCCTTAATTCTTGTGAAACATATTACGTGTTAACAACGTTTATAAAAACTGTTTTAAATAACTTGAAGAGTGTAGTTTCTAAAATGGGGTCATTTATAGGTGATTTCTACCACGTAAGCCCCACAAAGTGACTTCAACTCTCCACTGGTCTTGGAAATTTCCTTAAAAATGTGAAGATTTGCTTCTAAAAATCTAAGCCTTCTAATTACTTTTTAAAAAAAATGACAATTACAAAATGATGCAAACATAAGGTAGACCTATGGGGAATGTTGAAAGATAACTATTTTATGAGGTATCCGTATCGATCTTAAAATCTGAGAAATTCTAATTTAGAAAATAGCAGATTCTGTAAATTTTGGATTATTTTTATAAATAAAAGTAAAACATATCGACTAAAATTTTCCTTTAGCATAAAGTTCATTGTGTCATTTAAAAACTATCTCAAAATTGCTTGGATGAGTAAAAGCATTTCAAAGTTATTACCAGATAAAATGACATATCAGATTTGCAAAAATATGCTCTGTCAGTAAGGTGAAAAATGGCCTGAAGGGGTTAAAGTGTCTGTGATTATTGAATTACACATCCAGAGGTATCATGAAGGAACCTTCAGGGGGTAAGCTTGAAAGGTTCACTTCCTCATTCACTTGTACTTCAATAGCCATTTTCTAGATCCCTGTTTGGCAGGAAATAGGAACATTTTTGATTTGTTTACATCCATAGGATGAAAACCTGTACAGATCCAATTCATTTGACAGCAGCTCCAATCTATTTCCTGATCTGTTACAATGTATCATTGTAAGTGAAATGCAGCAGCCTGGAGTTCAGCCTGTTAACGCACAATAGATTGCTTAGATTCTATGTAATTGTAACATACGTCAGGTGTGATAAATAATAAGTCTGTACAGGATTACAGCCTGTAGATGTTCTCATTCAATGACAGTATATAGAGTTCTTGAAAATGGTGAAAAATTGAGGCAAAACATATTTGAAGGTTGCAGTACTTTTCATTAAAACTTGATTTAGGTGTATTCCTAAAATGAAAACGCTATGTAATATATGTCATGGGAGTGATAGGAATGGAGAACAAGACCAAATTTTATCAAACAGAAAAAGTACTCTGCCGTATCACTGCTGCAAAAATTATTTATACTGCTGTGGGGCAGATTTACTGAGCCTCCAGCAGTGGGGTAAATAGAGCAGTAAGGGCTCCATAACAGGGATCAAACCAGCCCCTCTCATAGGAAAGAGGCGTTTCTGCCTAAACCTTTTTCAATAACCCATGGGACATTTTTCCATTTGCTAAAAGTTGTTCCTTTAGAGGGTAGAGTCCTGACCAAGTTTTTACCTCCAGTAGAAGAGGATATGATTCCAGCTAAGACTGGGCCCCCACTTTCCCTGGGCCCCATAGCAGTTGCATGGTCTGCCACTATGGTAGTTACGCCCCTGGCTTGTAGATGACGTAAAAAGGCTGTCCAGGCCTGCACCAGTTTTACCTCAGAATCTAAGACTGGATGATACTGAATGCTATAACTAATGTTATATTAACTACTTTATTGGTTAGCTTAATTTCTGAATTAAATTTAGGTCAGAATTGTGGCCTAAAATGTCACCTCTTAGAGTATGCCTCTGTCAATGACGTTACATCGCCTTATTGGGCTCATCCCCCATAATTTATCCAAACCTACTGTAGGATTTGCCAACGTGCCCCACATTTTGGGGCAATTTAGGCCAAAATCAAGGCACACTCACATTGGTAAATGTGTTCCATAGTTTTCTTATGCTTTATGAAGCTGCAATTTGTTTGAATTCAGTTCAGTTAGTAATCTATTAGAGAACTACCATTTCCTCTTACAAAAAAAATAGAACTGGAGTATCTTTTCTCAGACCTTTTAGGGTCCTTTGTGTCACAATCTGTGACTTCTTCCAGTTCACAAGAGGTCTAAAGAAGTGGACATGGTGTGGGAAGGGGGAGGGTGTAGAAAATGGTCTAAATGTAAGACAGCTAGGACGCTGTCTAACATTTAGAAGCAGCAGGAGATCCGCCAAAGTTATTTAGAGGCCAGTGCTTCTTCATCACCTCCGTGCAGCACTGCCATCTGCCAAGTGCCAACTCCTGATCCCATGCTTTACATAGGCTCCAGGCGAGTGTACTGAAGCCTATGAGACAGTAGAGCCCTAGAATGGATTTGCTCCAGGGAGGTATGCTGATCGGAGGAAGAGGCGGAGTCTCGTCATACAGGGGGCGGGGCCTCAAGAAATGCAGGAGATTCAACAGAGCACGTTGGAGAGAGGAGCAGAAGCTACAGGTCCGTATGTGGAGGAGAAGATTGGCTGTTTCGTGTACTTGGGGGGCTTTTTGCAGGGGCTGAAGGGAGGAGGAATAATCCTTGTATTGGAGACTGTATGTTAGAGGGGTCTGAAGAGAGGGGGGTGAAGTGATATTATTTACATGGGGACTGTATGCTGGAGGGGCTGAAGGCAGAGAAAGTGATGTATTTTACATGAGACTGTATGCTGGAGGGACTGAAGGCAGGGGGAGTTTTGTATTTTACATGGGACTGTATGTTGGAGGGGCTTAAGGTGGGGAGTGATGTATTTTACATGGGACTGTATGCTGAAGGGGCTGAAGGCAGGCAGCGAAGAGAGGAAGGGTGATATTATTTACATGGGACTGTATGCTGGAGGAGCTGAAGGCAGGGGGAGTTTTGTATTTTACATGGGACTGTATGTTGGAGGGGCTGAAGGCAAGGAGTGATGTATTTTACATGGGACTGTATGCTAGAGGGGCTGAAGAGCGGCATAATTATTACTATTAGGGTCCATTCACACGTCCGTAGTGTTTTGCGGATCCGCAATACACCCGGCCGGCACCCCCATAGAACAGCCTATTCTTGTCCGCAGCTGTTCTATTTTTTTCCAGAGCCGCGGACCGGAAGTTCGGCAGGCCGCTCCGGAAATGCAGATGCGAAGAGCACACTGTGTGCTTTCCACATTCATTCCCTCCCCATAGAGAATGCATGGGTCCGCACCCGTTACGCACAATTGCGGAATGGATGCGGACACATTCTGCGGACGTGTGAATGGAGCCTAATGCAGAGGGGGCCATTATAATATTAAGAATAATAATAACACAGAGGGGCCAGTATATATTATAATTATACAGAGGGCACTACTGGGGGAGGGGAGGTCTGTTATCTGACGATGATAGTAAAGTGAGAAATGTAAACATTTTTCTGTGAAACTCTGCAGAGACACGGCTGAAAGAAGGTATCATGGCGGTCTTATGTCCGAATGAAGACGTTGAGGAAGGTCTACATCACAGGAGACGTCACTGGATGTAACAGGTATGTGCTGCTGTACTCTACTGTATAGTGTGTACCATTATATGTAATGTCCATCCACATATCTGTTTGGGGGGGGGGGCTCTAGGATTTGGCCCACACTGTCTAAGCCTGGCCCCAGACTTGAGGTCACACTGTGTGTGTTCTGAATTCTGGGGCCTCACACCCATCTACTACATTATCTGTACTCAGAGTTACCACTGTGTCATCTGTGGTATTACATAGGACTGCAGGTGACATCTGCTACATTATCTGTACTCAGTTATCACTGTTATCTGTGGTGTTACATAGGACTGTAGGTGACATGTACTGCATTATTTGTAAAAAGGGGCGTGTCCACAGGTTGGGGGGGGGGGCAATACTTGGCTTGCTCTGGGTGCTGGCAACTCACTCTAAGCCACTGGAACTCTGCCCTGTATGTTCCCTGCTGCTTGCTACCCCCGTCATTTACACCCCTGTATAATGTACCCTGATACCCCTCAGTTATATGATGCTGTATAACTGAGGAGTATCAGGGTAAATTACAGGGGGTAATATAACTGAGGAGGGCTATCGGGGACATTATACAGGGGATAATATAACTGAGGGATCAGGGTAAATTATACAGGGGGTAAAACTAAGGGGTATCAGGGTACATTATTATACAGGGGTAATATAACTGAGGAGGGCTATCTCAGGCGACATGATGAAGGGGAAATATAACTTATATAATATAAGTTATATTACTCCTGTATAATTTACCCTGATACCCCTTAGTTATATTACCCCTATATAATAATGAATAATGTACTCTGAAACCCCTTAGGGTATTTGTGTGTGTGTGTGTGTGTATATATATATATATATATATATATGTATATATATATATACACACACGCACGCGGTGTGTGTTTGTGCTTTAGGGTGCACACCCTAATGCAATAGGCTGCGCACGCCTATGATAGGGGTTATTAAGACCAGCGTCTCAAACGCCGGCTTGGTAAATATATCTCTATATGTGCAAAAAATGTCTGCAAATGGCATTTTACTTTCTGAAAAGAGGTAATAGTGTGGGCATAGTATAGGTGGGACCATTGGCCCTGGCAGAAAACTGGCATAAATAATGATTAAGATTTCCACATTTCCACATAGATTTATTTCTAGGTACACAGACTACTGGAGTATAAATTTATGATGAGGCTTGGCCTTGTCATAAATCAAGCACATCTTCCGATGGCTCAGGAGATATCAAGACCTGCATAGAAAACGTTGGTCTTGAAAAATCCATCCCCCCCCCCCCCCCATTCACCCTTTGTTGTCTTCTGTATTTCTTCTAGAAATAAATGAATACAATGCAAGTCTGTTGATACTGTTTCCCTTTGGGGTGTAGACCTATGCATTCTAAAGGCCCCTTTAGACTGCCCGATGTTCTGGCATATTATCACTAACAAGTGTTCATACAAACGGTCAATAGCAATAATCTGCCGATGTAAAGATGCCGCCTTTCATTGGGTAACATAATAAATCGTGTGAACACCTAAATCCTTTTTTGCCAGTAGCAGATGGTGCCATCTAAACAGCACTTTAACGCCTGCAAATAATGATTCTGTATGGAGACAACCAACAGCATACTGTGGAGGAGATCACTGCATGTAAATGCAAATCTCTCCTTCACTGACGCGCAGGCGATTGCCAGGAAGGTACACTTCATCAATTGTCAATCGCCTGCTCAATTGAGTAGTGTAAAGGGGCCTTAACCTTTTGATGACCTCCACCGTACATGTACGGATAAAGTCATCACTTTAAAGATGGTGCCCATTCCTGAGTGCAGCAGGCGACATAGTAGCTGGGTTTCTGCTGCTTCAAATAGCAGAGGCCCTAGCAAATTTAGCCCCTCAGATGCCGTAGTCAAATGTGACCCCAGCATCTGAGCGGTGCAGGCACAGGAACCATGTGCTCCACACACCTGTAACAACATTCCCAGCCTGAGATTGGGCAAGCTATAATATGCCCATGATGTCTCAGGGCATCTTTGGTGTGTCTGTATTTAATGGAAGACAGAAAGAAAATGCTCTTGAAATTAATTTTCATGTGAGCAATTGCAGACCGCTATTTGCACAGGCACGGAGCCCTTACGTTCATGTGAATGAGCCCTAAGGCAATGAATGAGGCAGACAACCAAGTAGATATAGCAGGTGTTGATTAACACATTACAGCATTGCAGCAGAACACAAAGAGTTTAACCCTTGCATTATTGCCAGAATAAGGAGATGTCGCGTTTTAGTCTAAAACATCCAAGGTTTAACAAAATTTTGAAAAATTAGCAAGTTTCACAATTTGAAAATGTATGATTTTAAGTCACATCGTCATACTACACTAAAAAGTTCATTTTTAACATTTCACTATTTTTTTCTCCTCTTTCCCTATACTAATTCAGTTCTTAAGAAGCTTGGAGAGGTCTATATATTACAATCCCCCATAAATAACCTCATTTTAAAAACTGCACCTCTCAAAGTATTCAAAAAGTAATTTAAGAATTGGTTTCACATGAGTTAATGCACAATATAGGTGAAATGGAAAATGTATATTATTATTATTTTTTTTTTTTTCACATTTAATCCATTTTAGTGAACATAGCTGGTGATAAAATGGAACTAATGAGCTAAAGTTATTGATTCCTAATTGTGCCGTTTTTAGAAATATCCCATGTGTGGCCATAGAGTGCTACTTAACTCAAATTGTAGAAATAATCAGCACTCTGGAAGGTGGTGGTGCTCATATCCTGGGTTGCAGGCCCATACATCCAAGTAGAAGAAGTTGATTAGCACTCACTTTTTGAAGCTAATAATTCTTCACTTTATTGACATAAACAATACAGGCAGATGTGACGTGTGTCTGCTACACAGCCTTTTTCAAACAAGCATGTCACATTATATAGCATGGTACTGTCACAAACTCACCTGACCGGGCTCCAGCGGCATGATCTTCGGCTTAACCACACACCCTGGTGACATGACAACATCGTTAGCAACAGGATGCAATGCTCTGTTTCTCCAGACAACGGGTGTGAGACTAGCAGTGAGTTGATTGCTCAGCTGCTTTATTCCTACGTCCTAGTGTTCTGTGACTAATGGAGCTCTGAGTTATGACTATCAGGTTCTGATCCTTGGACTTGGTGCTTTATTTAAACCCCTTTTTGGCCATGTGCCAGTGATAGTCTCTGACTCACTAGCTGTGTTTCTGGTTCCTGTGCTTATTGGATTGCTCGTTCCTCTGACCCCAAATTGTCTTATGACCACTATCTGTCTCTCCTTTGGTACTGCATTGTCCATCTGATTCTGATCTCAGCTTGTTTTCTGACCTCTCTTGTTTGGTACTGCATAGCCTTTCTGGTTCGGATCCATTTAAGTACAACCCTGTTTCTGTATTGTGTCTCTTGGTGTATCTTTGTCTCTGCATGTAAGTAGGACAGGGGCTGTAGACCAGTTGCGGTGCAACTTAGGGCTTGTGCAGCAAATGGGTAGTGAAAGAGAGCTGGGTTCTAGGTCAGGGCTCACTCTCTGTGTCTGTCCCTACTTTCAGGCGTTATATATACATTTAAGATGGAATCTTAGTACACTGCCCTATGGGGCATATACCCCCCTGATTGGTTCGACAACAAGATGTGACTAGACTCCAGCATAGATCACATGCTTCATGTCATGTTGTAAGCATAAGAAATAACATGAAAATAAATAAAAACAATAACAGCAAAAACAATAACATAGGATACTAATTTGGCTACAGATGCGATGCATCTAGAATAAATCAATATAACATGCTAACCGGATACAATAACAAATAGTGGCACTGGGAATATGAATGTAGACAGTCTTGTAGCCATAGAGATGAATATGCACCTGGTTATGAACGGTAGGTAGATGTTAGTCCAACATGTGCAAATCCTTGCTGAGGAACAGTTTATCAATAATAAACTGTTCCTCAGCAATGATTTGCACATGTTGAACTAACACCTACATACCATTCATAACCAGGTACATGTTCTTGTCTATGGCTACACGACTGTAAGCATTCCAATTCCCCATGTCATTATTTGTGATTGTATTATGTTAGCATGTTATATTGATTTATTCTAGATGCAACATGTGAACTATGGTGGAGTCTGGTTATATGTTGTTATAGCACCAGATTGGTGTATGCCCAATAGTGGAGTGTCTTTATACTAGGACCCTATCTTGATTCGCACAGGTATATTTAATCTATTTCATTTAATGTTTGTGTGTGTGTCGTTAAAAGGTATCGACAGTATCCACTATAACAGTAACATCTACAGTACCCCGACTCATTAACACTGCCCCCCACAATGCCCCGTCTTCTTAAAATGGGACCTCCACAGCAGCCGACCCCCTAAACTTTGACCTTCACAGTAGCCTGCCCCTTTAACAGTGAATTCCACAGCACCCCACCTTCTTGACAGTGACCTCTACAGCATCTGCCCCTTAACACTGACCATAGGTTACAGTCCCCTTAACTGACCTCCACCGTTCCCTGCCCCCTTAACAGAGACCTCAACAGTGCCCGCCACTTTAACATTGACCTCCACAGCATCGCATCCCCTTAACAGAGACCTCCACAGCAGCCACCCCTTTATTAGTGACCTCCGCAGTTCCTGAACATCCCTGTTCCAGTCCAGGCTGTGTGCTGGATGGAGGACAGGGAGTCTGAAAGCCGGACTGTCCGGCCAAAAATTGGACCTCTGGCTACGCTAGGGGCAGACTGCTGGGGAGGTCACAGTTAAGGGGACGGTCCGCTATGGAGGTCAGTGTTAAGGGGCAGGGTGCTGTAGAGGTCTCTTTTAAGGGGCAGAATGTTGTGAAGGTCACATTTTAATGGAACAGAGCTCTACGGAAGTCATTGTTAAGGGGGCAGGATATTGTGGAAATCACTGTTAAGAAGACAGGGTACTGTGGAGGTCACTAATAAAGGGGAGGCCGCTGTGGCGCTCACTGTTAAAGGGGAGGTGTCACGCTTCGGTGTGGAAGGGAAACACCACACCGAGTATAGGAGGGAAGGGGGAAACGGGGAATCAGGCCTGAGAACTAGGGAAGGAAGATGGACATCTCCTAGTGAAAACCCTAACCAAAATCCTGACTGACTATCAGTATGAAAAGACGCCAAAGGTAGGTGAGTTCTGTTATAGAAATATTGATAGTTGTAATCAGCTCGCATCAAAGTTTGTGTAAGGAAAAAGGTAAATCCATTTTCCATCAGCTGCAGTTAGAGACAGACCCAGGTGCTACCATCTTGATTGAATTCTTGCTGAGCACTCCCCCCGCCTTGCCCAGTCTCCGTCCTTTATTTACTAACAAAAGGTGTATAAGGGGCAGGCCCAAGACAAGGATGCAGGAAGTGATGACATACAGGAAGTGATGACATAGGAAGACAAGACACCATCATTTAGAATAACATAGCCAGCTAACAAACACATGTATACAATAATCTACCATTACCACTGAGCGAACTTTATCCAGCCTTGCTCAGTGATCAATGCCAGATAAAGTTACTATGATCCACATGCATGTTTATTTACAGTACAGCGTCATTATCTCCAGCGGCTGATCAGGCGCACTAGAGACAACAAACGCACGTTCCTTTACAGGACATACACGGGAAGATATCCACTCCAATGGTTTACCCTGACACTGAGAAACATGATGACAATACACAATATATTAAATACACATCCTAATAAAATTTCCACAACAGTCCCTTCTCTTTGTCATATGCTCCCCAGTATCCCTTGATGAATCTCGATCTTCTTCTTTGAAAAAAAAACTTGTCTATGAAAAGTCCTGAATCCATAAAACAAAACAGATGATGGAAAACAGAACGTCAATCTTGACACGTAGCTTCTTTTCTTCAGGAGGTGACTTAGGAGGTGGCGTTTCGCGTTGGTCGCCGGCTGGTTTGGGATCCTCTGCATCTGGTCCATGGCTTGGTCTTCAGGGCGTCTTGTCTGTTCGGGCTTCGGTATATCAGTCGATTAGACATCAGGAACATCTCACGCCGGCGTATAGAAAGAATGGAAACAAAAAACATAAGTATATGTCCTATTTCCTTTCGCTCAGTTCCAATGGAAAACCAGTGAGCCCCAAGACCTCCCAAAGCTTTAAAAAGGATTCTGACTCTCACTAGTCATAGCTCCACCCCTGCCCTGCTCCTGTCAGTATGGGGTATGGGCCTGACCCTTGTCAATGGTGTCTGCTAGCCTGGCATACCCATATACCTTCCTCACAACTGGAGAATCCCACATCTACAGGTCGCCCAGCTGCCCGGACAGGAGGAGCGAGGAGCAGGAGCCAGAGATAATATTAATATTGTCTATCAACAAATGCCTCCTTGTAACAAATAAACAAAAGTGATACTCTGCATTTTGACTTAGTTGAGCAGCTTCTTGCAGTGACCGGTGTGGATCCAGTTGTCTCATCCCTCGAACTTCAGAGAGGTTGGCATCATCAGCAGGCACCTGGAATGGCCCAAGATATCTCGGCTCTAGTCCCGTCCTTGGATGTTTCTTTAGCACGACCCAATCACCTGGTTGACTAGAATGACCACTGGTTATTGAGTCTGGGTCCGGGAGAAACTCCTGAACCCGGTGGTGGACATCGGGTGATAACCCGTGGGGCTGCCTGGAGGCATACCTGATGGAATAAAAGGGTTACAGCGGAACATTCAGGCCATGGATCGGCCGTGATTTTTACCTTCTTTGCAAAAATCTGACCCAAGTACCAGCAAAGAAAAGGCAGTTGTGATGGTTTAGAAATTGATTGACATTTGAGAGGTTAGAAAGTTTGAAGATCGTTGTTTTCTGCACCACTTTCCCCCCTTCTCATCGTCCTTAAAACCAGGATGAAGAGAAGCTGGATTAAACATGGTGCATCGTCTCAAGGTTAGATGGAGAGATGACAGAGAAAGAGATAGAGAAAGAGAAAAGCGCTTCTCTTGGACTCTGCAGTCTTAGCGGGACGGGAGTACATGACAGTGTTAGTTTGCACTGTCTGGGACTTTTGAATGTCCTGTTGCTGGAGATCGATGGATTCGTGCATCCACAGTTCTGCTTTCTGGAGGGAACCATGGCTTTGGAGTCTAGTGGGGAATTTACAGATTAACTTTTTCCCAATCCAGACCTCAAAGTTCCCTTCTTTGGGGATGGTCCACTCTGAACCTACAGTCCCTTGGTGCCAATCTTTGAGGGGCTTAACAACTCCTCCTCCATAGATGGATTTCATGTACTGCTTGGCTGTCCTATAGTCAGAAGTGGTACCTTTCTGATCCCTAAATTTCCCTAAACCCATGCTCGAGCATAAATTTTCCCGCTACCTACACAAGGAATTGTCCCGCGACCTATGCCAGACGGCTGTTAATCCCCTTCGTTCGCCTCTGAGTTGCCCTAGGGTTTCTGGCACCAACACAAGGACTCCGTTCACCCTAGTTAGACCTCAGGAAAAGGAGTAATCAGTGTGAGGAAAAGGGCTCTCGCCGACACACGGCGGCCCTCTGAGTCTCCTAATGAGATATACCAGCCTCGGTTTTGGCTCTGAATAGTGACCTGACCACAGGATAGGGCTTCCAATTGACCTGGAGTGGAAAAAGGGGTGCACAGAGAACACACAGTACCTTCTGTGGGGACGAGGGGTACACAGAGAACAAACACACAGTACTCCTGTGGGGAATGGGGTTACTCACACAGCTATTGGTATGCCCAGGTGATATATATCACCTTGTCTCCTTAAAAAAAAAAAATGTTCATCAACTCACTTTCCTTTGCCGATATGATTCTATATAGTCAAGCTGAACAGCACACTAAGCCATTTTTGCAGTGACTGATCAAAAACCTCTCACTCAGCAGCAACCCTTGAATTCAGAGTAGTTCCCACACAATATCATGAGACCCCCAGTACTCCTAACCAAATCTACAGAGAAAAGAGAGGGAGCGAGAGAGAAAAAGAAAGAAAATGCCAATATATGAGAAAGGAAAAAATTTATAATAGACTAAAAATAAAAATGGGTTGGTAAATAAGGAAAACTGAAAGAAACTTCAATAAAAACCTAAAAAATAAAAATGGATTAGTAAAAGAAAAATGTAAATGTAAATTAATAAAGAAACTTCAATAAAAACCTAAAAAATAAAAATGGATTAGTAAAATAAGAAAAATGTAAATGTAAATTAATCGAAGAAATACCCAAACATAAATAGACAAAAATAACTGAAAAAAAAAAAGGGAAAAACACTTGATTACATACATTGAGCTTCAGTAAAAAGTTAATTTTAACTTAAAACCCAAAACTCAGATACAAAACCTAAAACCTATACAAATTGTGTAGGACTGAATTAACAAATCAATGTCCTGGAGGGTTCCCCTGAAGCCGTACAGGAGAAATTCTACCCACCCAGTAATTGAAATGTTAATTTGCCAGCCCCAAACAGCTTCAGATTCATTTGACCAGAGAAGCAGGATTTAACATTACAAGGTCCCAAAACCGGTTTCTTTCATATTTTAACCGTTCATAGTGTGATTTAAAATCCACTTCATTGATCCATGACCTTGGCTGTCCCTGGGTTCTCTGCCTTTGCAAAGAAGCATGTCTGGGACCATTACCCCACCTTGCTGAATAAACCACTTCACTTCTAGGTGTGGTTCTGAGGTACTTAACATACCTGTGTCTGTTGCCATTAGCAACATCACAATATCGTGCAATGTGCCCGTATTCCCTGCATGCGAAACAAAGAATAGCTCGCCTCCCTGCACAAGGCGATTTGACTTGGCGCACAACATTAACCATCCTAGCATGACTAGATCCCACACTACTATCTGTATTGAGTCCACTTACCATGGACTCATCTGAGGAATCTTCTGGCCTTGTGTTAATACTTCTAACTCCAGGGTCAGACACATTGTCCATCTCCATCCCTGATTCAGATCCACCATGTGACCCACAGTCCTCAGACTTATCCATGCTTTCAGCCCATACATTGCCTCTAACCCCAGACACATTACTCTCCAACAGTTGTTTCAATAACTCTGGCAATTCCCTTGCAGCACCCTGTGCATGCATCAGGCTTTCAGATAAACTTTCATTTTCCTTGCACAGCTCAGTATTACACCTCACAGTACATTCATAATTAGCGCTAGCTTCAGCTGCCTGCTGGACAAGAGATCACAATTTAACAATTTCCACTTTTAAATCTTCCACTTCTCCTTCCAAACTCAGCTTCAGCCTACAAGACTCCTGATATTTATCTGCTATACACCCAGCAGCAAAAATCAGAGCATACTTGCCTTTCCTTTTGCACCATTTTTTGGTACCGATCAGGTTTGCTACACAACTCTGGGCCTGCAGCCATGGATCAGTAGATCCCTGCATAGCCTGAAGAATGGTCGCTGTGTCCTTCAATTTTGCTACTTCTTTAAAAATACTTTCCATTGCACAAAAAACAAACACCACAATGGTTGTCTCAAAAAACAAAACACTAGTCTTAATTTCTAGGAGTTGTCCTAATACTTTTGGCACAGAACCTTTCTACACTGTAGTACTCGTATTAATTATGCCAAACAAGTCTACAATTCAGTGTAACAGCCACAGATATACAAACATTAAGCAGAATCATCAACTATAGGACGATTTCACCATTAAACTGCCACTAATGTTCACACAATGATTTCTGTATCAGACTGGTCACTGCGCTATACCATAACCGAACACTAAACCAATATCTAGCACAAAACTTATCAAAACAAAATCAAACTGTACATAGAAAGGTTACAAAAAGACAAGATAACTATTCAACAAAACTAACATTTCAGGCAAAAACAATCAAATTGCTTTCCATAGCAAACTAACTAAGATGGCCGACAAACTTAAAGATGGCCGACAAGCATGGTAAAGATGGCCGGCAAGCACATGGTCATACACACACTAAAACCAATTGCTGCCTCTATAACCCTCTATAAAATCGCCTCTTACAAAATCACAGTAACATAAAAGTTAAGAAGTTACAAAAAAAACACAATACCCTGTCCTGCTCATCATACAAACTACACAGATTCGGAAGGCGAGCCTAGAGCTGCAGTAATTCGATAAAACCTACCTTAATGACCTGCAACAATTATTAGAGTTGCAGGAACAACTAAAGCAACTTCGTTTATATTTTTGTTTTACTAAAAAAGTTATTTATAAAAGTTGTTTCCTTTCTTTTTTTTCAATAAGGGTATGTTTTTGTCTAATTTTAACTGCAGACTTATCAGTAAGGACCCTTTAGTCACGGGGCAAAGTCAGCAGGGTTCGGACAGACAGCAGCAGTAGGTACATGTTAACAGTGTAGTATAAGGCCTACACATAAATACAATTTTTGAGGACAGCAGCAGTAGGTAAAGCTAATGGTGTATTCTGAGGCCTACAAGTCAGCTTGATATGGACAGCAGCAGCATGTAAAGGTAGCGGTGTAGTATGAGGCCTACACACAACAAATCAACTTTATCAGGACAGCAGAAGCTAGTAAAGCTAATGGTGTATTCTGAGGCCTACAAGTTAGCTTGATATGGACAGCAGCAGCATGTAAAGGTAGCGGTGTAGTATGAGGCCTACACATAACAAATCAACTTTATCAGGACAGCAGCAGATGGAAAAGCTAACAGTGTATTCTGAGGCCTAAAGTTAGCTTGATATGGACAGCAGCAGCAGGTAAAGGTAGCGGTGTAGTATGAGGCCTACACATAACAAATCAACTTGATCAGGACAACAGCAGCAGCAAGTAAAGCTAACGGTGTATTCTGAGGCCTACAAGTCAGCTTGATATGGACAGCAGCAGTAGGTAAAGGTAGTGGTGTATTATGAGGCATATATATAACAAATCAACTTGATCAGGACAGCAGCAGCAAGTAAAGCTAAAAGGTGTATTCTGAGTCTACAAGTCAGCTTGATATGGACAGCAACAGCAGATAAAGGTAACAGTGTAGTTTGAGGACTACATTAACAAATCAACTTTATCAGGACAGCTGACAGTGTTGTATAAGGCCTTCACATAGCTGCAAAGGACAAACACCTAGCTTGGCCTAACTCAGCATGATCATGACAGACAGCAGCAGCAGCAGCAGGTAGATAGTAACGGTCGAGTATAAGGCCTAAACATATATCATAACTCAGCAGGACAGGCAGCAGCAGGTAATGTGGTGTGACAAAAGGCCAAAAGATAACTCGCCATGATCAGGACAGACAGCAGCAGTATCAGCAGCAGGTAGATGTTAACAGTGGATTATATGGCCTACACATAATTTTGAAGGATCAAGATAATAGCAGCAGTCATTGGTTATGGTGGAGTATAATGACTACACATAACTCTTAAGTATCAGGACAAGATCAGCAGGCAGTTGGTAAGTTAACGTTGTATTATAAGGCTTGCACAAAGTTTGGCATAACTAAGCAGGAACAGACAGCGGCATGTTCTTAGTTTGCAGCAGGAAGGTGTTGACACGAATGGTGCCGCGGAAGACCGATTAAATAACTATCAAAAAATTATACAACCCCAACTAGAGCATGTTTGTTCTTCGCTTACATAAAGAGTGTTGTATCATTTAAAATATATATTTTTTTTTTTAAACATTTTTTTTTAAAGTTTATTATTTTTTTAAATATTGAAAAGGCCAATGTAACATAGTACAATATATCATATTTTAAAAAAACAAATGCCCCGTAAGTTATGTTATAAAATGAGTGTTTAATACACAATAATTAACCTTTTTGTAAACACAATGGGACCTTTCTCAAGTAGTATTGACCAAACCTAATATTCACAAGTACAAGTCTAAATACCAATTGTGTAGAATAAAAAAATATATATATATATATATATATATTAAGTGCATCAACAAAATTTAACCTTAAATAAAATGATACTTTAAAAAAAGTTACTTATATATAAGAAAAAAAAAATTCAAGTATCCATACAGTGAACAGATTATTAACCTCAATAACACTATCTTGAATAGTAACATTGGCTTAAATTCTACTAGTGACATTTTTAACAAATATGGTCTACACCAAGCTCGCCTAACCCTGCAGGACAGGCATCATAATAATTTAAATGGAATGTTGTAATATAATGACTAAACCTAACTCAACATGTTCAGGACAGACAGCTGCAGCATCAACAGAACGATAGATGGAAACGGTTGAGTATAATGCCTACTGTACACATAGCTCGGCATAACTCAGAAGGACAGGCAGCATAATAATTTAAAGGATCTCCTGGCACCCCGACCGGGTACCTCTGTCGATGGATGCTCCTAGTGCTTCCCGAGGGCTCCAAGCACTCAACTTGACACCATAACCACCACAGACCCCACGAACCGCCACAGCTTGGTTGGGGTCTCACCGTCCTCCACCCACTGGACCCAAGGCGGGCTTCAGCTTCCAGTGGGTGAACCTCTCCTAAATCCAGAGAGCAGGAACCATGAACAAGCTCTTACAAGAGCTTATACTCAGGGGAGTATTGTGATATAGCAATCCCCAAGAGTGTAGTTATCCCATTCCCCAAACATGAGCCAAAACTTCATGAAGGGGTAAAGCAGGAACTCTTTATTTGAACACACAAGCATTGATTTATACACATCTTTCAACAAGGTTACCACCCACAGGGTTTTGTAAAAACAGCCAATAACCATGTACAATACACTCAGGCACTCCCACACAAAATCATTCCCTCTGCCTGTGTTACAATTACCTCACACTTGGTTGATGTAATCATCATAAGCAGGAGAATATATAATGTCTTCTGTCCTGTAGACAACCGAGACGTAATTCAATTATCTCTCAGGACAAAGGGACATCACCAATACACACAGAGAGACAATGGAACAGACCCTACTACTCAACGTATACAATGTCCCACCCTTTACAATACACATAGACATTTAACATCCCAAAATGGCACGAATTAGACCAGGGGTTCAAGTTAGTACATGTCCTTTGTGAACAAAGGAGGCCTGGCTGATGAGAGGGCCCGTAATCCAGGGGCAGGAGGCGGGCAAACAGCCCCCTCCAAAACACTGTGGCGAAGTGGCTTTCGCCACATATCTTCCCATTCGGGGGGAGACTAACCAGGTAGCTGACCTTCTGTCGGTCAGTGCCTGAGTTAGTCAAGTCACCCACCCACAGGAAATTACAATCAACAAGGCAGCCCCCCCACAATAATATACAATCCGCAGTGCAGCCCCCCCCCCCAGCACTTGGTTACTGCACCCGGGCAATTTTGTAGCTTGTTTTGGTCCCATGGCTTCACCATGGCTGTGATGGGCACTGGTCTCTTGGCTTTGTGGGTTGCTGAGTGAGCAGAGACCGGCGGTACTCTGCCCTGGTGCCAGCGCTTCAGCTGGGGGGACCTGCAGATAGACAAGCCTTGGACAAGGGGACAAAGGAGGGCAGAGGCCAACTGTGCTCTGCCCCGTTGCCAGCTCTTCCGCTGGAGCAACCGGGGTATAGTCCTGCCCGGTGACAAAAGGAAAGCTAGGCCAGAGGCCAGCGGCGCTCTGCCCAGATGCCAGCTCTTCTGCTTGGATGGAGTCAGGGAATCCTACCACTAGGACCTTGTTGCGGATCAGCTTTGGAGAGGAGGGATCGCTTACCTCCTCCTCCTGGCATTCCTGTGGGGTTGGTGGGGAATATGTTCCGGCCGTCCAGCATCCCGGACGGCCTGGTGCAGAGACTATGGTCCCATCTGCACCATTGGAGTTAGGGGTGTTGTCCCCCTGTGGTTGGGGAGAGAGACCGGTTTTCTCCTCTCCCTTCAAAGTACACTGCCGCTGGGGAGCAGGACCAACTGTCACTACTCCCTGAAACTCCAGCTGCCGTTTGGGATCTGGGCCGACTGCCCAGCATCCCTGTAGGGCTGGTGGAGAGATCTCGGTCCCATCTCCACCTGCCATATGAGTTTCCCCTCAGGACCAGTCTATGAGGTCCCCTACCTCTGTAGCTGGTACTGAAGCAGGGGATACTTCAGTCAGGTCTTCCCAACTGTAGGGTTGTAGATCTGGGACTGCCACCCAGCTCTCTGGCAGTGTATATTGGGACCGAATTGAGCTGAAGAGGTATTGGTAATCCTGATCCAGCTCCCACTACTTTGTCACTAGAGATGTAAGGTCTTGTCTCACCTCTCTTGCTGGAGCCCAATCATGCATAGCCTCCCTGTAGTCATAGATATCCCAGAACCGGGACTCTCCAGCATCTCCGAACTCCGGTTCTGCGAAGACCTCAAACAGGCCAGGGCCATCATGACCCTCACCCTTGGGTCTGTCGTGCTCAGCCATCCAGGGGGAGTGCTGAATCACATACCACCAGAGTGCCTGGTAAGCGTTGTCTAGCCAAAGCTCCTTCCATACCAGGCTCTCCAGTTCTGTCACCCACTCATCCAGGGGCTGCTCTCCCAGAAGGGGTATTTGCAGGGCCACTCGCATCTGCAACTGCTGCTCCTTGCTGGGGAGACACTCGCCCGCCGACGCTGTACATCTTCCAGGGCCTCGTGCCAGACGTCTTTCCGGACTGCATCCCTCCAGTCCGGTTCATCCTCCTCCTCATAGTGGAATGCTGTTTGAAGACTAGCCAATTCCATCCTGCTGTAGCCAGGGGTGCTGTACGGATACTAGCATTGCCCTCAATTTTGTAAATCCACGAACGGTGTCTCCGAGCTGCTTCTCCTCTCAGTAGGACACCATCCCACTGCTGCCACCAATGTAATGGATCTCCTGGCACCCCGACCGGGTACCTCCGTCGATGGATGCTCCTAGTGCTTCCCGAGGGCTCCAAGCACTCAACTTAACACCATAACCACCACAGACCCCACGAACCACCGCAGCTTGGTTGGGGTCTCACCGTCCTCCACCCACGCTGGACCCAAGACCGGGCTTCAGCTTCCAGTGGGTGAACCTCTCCTAAATCCACAGAGCAGGAACCATGAACAAGCTCTTACAAGAGCTTATACTCAGGGGAGTATTGTGAGTGTAGTTATCCTATTCCCAAAACATGAGCCAAAACTTTATCAAGGGGTAAAGCAGGAACTCTTTATTTGAACACACAAACATTGATTTATACACATCTTCCAACAAGGTTACCACCCACAGGGTTTTGTAAAAACAGCCAATAACCATGTACAATACACTCAGGCACTCCCACACAAAATCATTCCCTCTGCCTGTGCTACAATTACCTCACACTGGGTTGATGTAATCATCACAAGCAGGAGAATACACAATGTCTTCTGTCCTGTAGACAACCGAGACATAATTCAATTATCTCTCAGGACAAAGGGACATCGCCAATACACAGAGAGACAATGGAACAGACCCTACTACTCAACGTATACAATGTCCCACCCTTTACAATACACATAGACAATTAACATCCCAAAATGGCACAAATTAGACCAGGGGTTCAAGTTAGTACATGTCCTTTGTGAACAAAGGAGGCCTGGCTGATAAGAGGGCCTGTAATCCAGGGGCAGGAGGCGGGCAAACAGCCACCTCCAAAACACTGTGGCTTTCGCCACAGTAACATTGTAGTATAAAGAGTAATCATAACTCAGCATGTTCAGGACAGACAGCTGCAGCATCAACAGGACGGAAGATGGAAACGGTTGAGTATAATGCCTACACATAACTCGGCATAACTCAGAGGGACAGGCAGCATCATAATTTAAAGGTAAAATTGTAGTATTAAGAGTAAACATAACTCAGCATGTTTAGGACAGACAGGGGCAGCATCAACAGGATGGAAGATGGAAACGATCTAGTAAAAGGCCTACACATAACTCGGCATAACTCAGAAGGATAGGCAGCAGCCGCATCATAAAGGATAATGTTGTAGTATAAGGCCTAAACATTACTCAGTATGATCAAGACAGACAGCAGCGGAATCAACAGGATGGAAGTTGGAAATGGTTGAGTATAATGCCTAGACATAACTCAGCATAACTATTCTGGACAGACAGCAGCATAATTTAAATGTAACGTTGTAGTATAAAGAGTAAACATACCTCAGCATGTTTAGGACAGACAGCAGCAGCATTACCAGGATGGAAGTTGGAAATGGTTGCGTATAAGGTCTACACATAACTTGGCATAACTCAGCAAGTTATCATCATCCACATTTAAAGCTAATGATGTAGTATAAGGACTAAACATAACTCAACATGATCAGGAAAGACATTAGCAGCATCAACAGGATGGAAGATGGAAACTGTCTAGTATAAGGCCTAAACATAAGCAGGACAGGCAGCAGCAGGTTCAAAGTGGACAGCAGGAAACTGTACCAAGGAATGGCCCCCCACCAGACAAGGGTAACGCCTTAAATAAAATAAGACATCTCAGACAGCAGCAGGTTCTAAGTGGGCAGCAGAAATGTGTTCCCAGGAATGGGCCCCAGCCAGACCAGGGCAACACCATAACTAAACTACGAGACCTCTGAAAACAGCAGCTTCATATTGGGCAGCAGGAATGTGTTCCCAGGAATGGACCCCCACAAGACCAGGGCAACAACATGACTTAAAAAAATACACCTCTGATAGCAGCAGGTACTCAGTGTGCTGAAGGAATGTGATGACATGCATAATAATTGCAATCTTTAACATTTTAAATAGATTATTTACATTATTTTTACATTTTTCTACCACACCAAAAATTAGTGCTAAATTAAGTAGACACACCGCATACATCGGTCGACTATAATTTTTCCTATCAAGCATATTGAGTCAGTAGCAGAACACTGTGGTTACACAGGCAGCCTAACCATTTGATGATTTCTACAAGCCAGAGGGCACTAGTAGTGGCGGTGTTTATCAGCGGCTATCTCATCCTCCTTTTGTCTGTGAGGAGTAATGGGTACCGCCGCTCACCCTACCCATACACAATCTTTACCGCACACACGCTGGGCTCCAGGCCCATGACATTACCTATCTGTCCTGTGCCCGTCTGAGCATAGAAGGCACTGATGAGCCAGCTGTCCTCGGCCAGGGTCTTGAAGTGTCCCCTGCTCATGCGCCGAGATTAGTTCACTTTCCCATCGTCGAAGACTCTGCTGCGTTCCCCGGCTGCTGGCGGTGTCCTAGGCGTTTGGCTACAATGTGCATACTGGATGAACGATTGCACATCAAGGTGCATAATAAGACTTTATTAGTGTTAAACAGCCCATGGCAGACTTTACAGTTAAGGAGATGACAGGTAAAGTGGAGCACCTTCTCTGTCATTCAGCAGAGTGCATTTTGGAGTCTCTTGCGAAGGCACTATGTTTAATGGAGTAAAATAGAACTGCTGTTAAACTGTCCCCTACGAATGCAGCTGTGCATAATTTTTTTTTTTACTTTGAATATAAATTATTATTCCTTTAAGTTCAAAAACAACATACACTAATTTGGTCCTCTACAATAAGGGCTTCCATGGAGAGATGGGTTAGATAGATATATTATAGCAGGACAGACCACCTGCATATCTCTATCTACCCCATCTCTCTCGGGAAGCTCTGCATCATTCTCCCCCTCCATACATCAAAATTGTATAGGACCTTATTAATGTATGTTTATCTTGAACTTAAAGGAATAATGATTTATATTTAAAGTAAAAAAATAAATAAATATGCACAGCTGTATTCGTAATGCGGGGAAAGTTTAACGGCAGTTGTAGGTTACTTCATTAAACATAGTGCCTTCGCAAGAGACTCAAAAATGCACTCTGCTGAATGACAAAAAAGGTGCTCCACTTTGCCTGTCATCCCCTTAACTGTGAAGTCTGCCACGGACTGTTTGATACTCCCCCCGGGTTGTAGACAAGCCTCGCATTTAAAGTCTTATTCTGCACCATGACGTGCAATCGATCATCCAGAATGCACATTGGAGCCAAACGCCTAGGACACGGCCAGCAGCCGGGAAACTCAGCTGAGTCTTCAATGATGGGAAGGTGAACTAATCCCAGCACATGAGCAGGGAACACTTCAAGACCCTGGCCGAGGACAGCTGGCTCATCAGTGCCTTCTGCGCTCAGAAGGACACAGGACGGATAGGTCCTGTCGTGGGCCTGGAGCCCAGCGTGTGTGCGATGAAGATTGTGTATGGGTGGGGAGAGCGGCGGTACCCATTACTCCTCACAGACAAAAGGAGAATGAGATAGCTGCTGATAAATGCGCCACTACTAGTGCCCTCTGGCTTGTAGGAATCATCACACGGTTAGACTGGCTGTGTAACTGCAGTGTTCTGCTACTGACTCAATGTACATGATTTGAAAAATGATAGTAGAACGACGCGTGCGTCGTGTGTATCGCTGTATGCCAATTACATTATTTAAAGTAATAAATTAAAACATTTTAGACTAAAAAATAATCTATATAGAAAATAATCTATAGATAATTAAATGTAATAAAATAACAACCATTCATTAAATTCTAAAATTCATCGACATATAAACGATACCTCAAATTAATCATAACATAAATATTAAAATAAAGTTAAAAACTAATATTTAAAATACTTTTCATTTCATTATATTTATTTAATTGTAAAAAAAATCATGAATATAAAAATGTACTAAATTAAAAATATATAAATAATTAAATATATTAAAACATATTAACCTGTATCAATCAATTAATGACGAATTACATGAATTAAATAAATAAATATACAACTATATAAAAACATTAAATCAAATATATTTTAAATAACAGCTTTAATTAAAACAAAAATATATACTGTATTTTTCGCCATATAAGACGCACTTGCCCATAAGACACACCTAGGAGGAGGAAAATAAGAAAAAATATATATATTTTTAACCAAAAGCTGTGCTTTTGGTGGGTTTTGCACTAATGGTGGTCTGTGGATGACACTATTATGGGGATCTGTGGGTGACACTGTTATGGGGGATCTGTGGGTGACACTGTTATGGGGGATCTGTGGGTGACACTGTTATGGGGGATCTGTGGGTGACACTGTTATGGGGATCTCTGGATAGCACTGTTATGGGGATCTGTGGATGACACATATATAGCATCTTATGCTATGTGTCATCCACAGATCCCCTCCATAACAGTGTCCTTGTAGTGTGAATGACCCCCAATACAGGGGGTGGAGGTCACATCTGGTTTTATAATGACAGCGGGGCCCGTGCAGTCACTGTATTCAACTATATAGGCCCCGCTCACTGTATATAATCGTATCTGTAATTGTAGGCATTGTTACTGTATAAAAATTCTGGGGAATCAACACCTGTATTACGGTACTTACAAGCGCTCGGTAGCAGAGAGGAGGGAGGAGGCAGGCCGGGAGGACGGGCGCTGGCAGCGTGAGTCACTACGTCATGCGCCCACGCCGCCTGCTTCATTCATAAAGTGGGCGACGCAGGCGCGTGACATAGTGCCTTACGCTGCCAGCGCCCGTCCTCCTGGCCTGCCTCCTCTCTGCTACCGAGTGCTTCTAAGTACCGCAATACAGGTGCTAATTACCCAGAATTTTTATACATTAACAAGGCCTACAATTACAGATACGATTATATACAGTGAGCGGGGCCCGTGTAGTAGAATACAGTCACTGCACAGGCCCCGCTGTCATTATAAAACTAGATGCAGGCCCCCAGCCCCTCCTCCCTCTCAGCTGAAAATTCAGCAAAATGCAACATTCGCCCCATAAGACGCACTGATATTTTTCCCCCACTTTTGGGGGGGAAAATTGCGTCTTATAGGGCGAAAAATACGGTACATCAATAAATACATTTAACAATTCATAATTAAACAAATAATTCATTATTCATAGACATAAATAAATAACTAACACATTTCTGAATTCCAAATGTTAAATTAATACCTAATTAAATAGATAAATAAATAATGTAAAAATAAATAAAAAACAACAGAGTTTAGAAGGGAGAGAAGTCACTGCCGATCACGGAGTCGGTGGACAGACGGGTCCGCTTGTCGGTGACACCCCAACTGCCGTGCTAAATTTCCACTCAGACAGTAAGCTGGAGGGGGAGAAAGATAATAACTCCAGTGCATACTGAGCAAGCTCACGGCAGGTGTACAGCCTGGCAACCCAGTACTCCATGGGGTCATCGGTGCTCATGCTGTCGGAAGCACCAATGGACCCCATGTAGTCTGCCACCATGCGGGCCAGCCGCTGGTGGTGACTGCTGCTGCTGCTACTGGGTCGTGCAGACTGGTAGAACGACCTCATCTCACTAATAAGGTCACCTGCTCAGCTGGTGCTGCAGGGGCCAGCCACCTGCTGAGTAAGATGGGCGGGGAGAACTAGAGCGTGAGGCCGAGGGTTTGCCTGCTCCAGCTGCTTGATCAGACAGGCCCGCAGTTGATCCATCCGGGCCTGTCTACGTCTGGCTGGGATGAACTGCTCCAGTTTACCCTTGCAGCGAGGGTCTATAAGGGTGGCCAACCAATAATCTTCCCTCTTCTTTATTTTCCTGATCCGGGGGTTCCTCCTGAGGCATCGCAGAATGTGGGCAGCCATAGGGAAGAGGACAGCCCGCTGTAAATGTTCATGGCTGCCCGGGACCATGACCTCTTGGTCCTTCTGCTGCTGTTGCTGCTGCTCCCAGTGAGAGCTGCCCACCCTCGGACTAACGGTCCCCCAGCACCGGGTCTCCCTCCTGACCAGGCCCAGACTCCTGGACATCTACAAATTCTTCTGCCTCCTCGTCCTGGGCCTGGTCCTGGTGGAACATTGCTGCCTCGAGCAGGCAATCTAGTGTCCTGTCCAGCAGGAATACTATGGGGAGCATGTCATTGAGACCGACATACTCCCCGCTGACCATCTTGGTCACCTGCTCAAATGGGACCAACACGTGGCAGACCTACTGTCTCTGCCCCCACTCCTCTCTCCCCACTGCCTCTCTCTTCAGGGATAAGTGGCGATATTCACAGCGCAACTAAATTTGCATTACGAATTTAGCTCAAAATGGATCAGTTTAGCCCTAATGCATTCTGAATGAATAAGGATCATTTCAGAATGCATCAGTTTGGCTCCATTCCGCCTCCATTCTGCTCTGGAGGTGGACACCAAAACGATGCTTTGGTGTCTGCCTGGCGATGCGGAGCGAAACGGATCCGTCCTGACTTACAATGTAAGTCAATGGAGACAGATCCGTTTACATTGACACAATATGGTGCAATTGTAAACGGATCCGTCCACCATTGACTTTCAATGTAAGTCAGGACGGATCCGTTTGACTTACACTTAGACTTTTTTTTGACAGAGTAATGCAGACGGATGCGTTCTGAATGGATACCAGCGTTTGCATTATAGGTGCGATCCGTCTGTGCAGATACGGATCCACACCTAAACGCAAGTGTGAAATTAGCCTTACTCGTCAATGTAAGATTGGAGCCTTTGGACTTTTGGGACACAATCAAGAAACGGGGGTGATGATGACATTACTTTACACAGTACAGATCATTGTAATGTGGAATATGGAAACAAAAAAAAATTATAAAAATATTGAATATTCGTAAAGCAAATATTTCGAAATTCTACATATTCGCGAAAATGGTGCTATATAAATGCTAAACTCTTTGCCTCTCTCTTCAGGGATAAGTGGCGATATTCGCAGCGCAAATAAATTCACATTGCCAAGATTTGCGCTTTAGTCACTTACTCGTCAATGTAAGTAAGTCTTTGGACTTTGGGGACACAATCAAGAATATGTAATACATGTGTACTGTGAATTTGTGTATTAAAAAAAAAAAGTATATTCGTTTTTACTAATATATCACTATATTCGAAATATTTGCCAAACCGCAAAGTGACAATATTCGCGCTAAAAATTCACTTTTTGAATATTTGCACTCGACACTACTGCCTATCTGTGCTATCAGCCATCCTCTTGCATGTCTGACGGGGGGGGGGGGGGGGCTCTCTGTGCTCTCATTCTACTACCATGGCTGCTATGTGGGGTGAGGTGGCAGGAGCAGTACCAGCTCCATCAGCAGCAGCCTGAGTCTAGAGTCGATGATGAACAGCTTTCTTAACCCACCTAGCGAAGAAACTACTTACCAGCAGCAGCAGCAGCTAGACCCGGAGAAGAAACTGAACCAGCAAGTGGTGGCAAACTTGGTCAGCACCCTGCCACCCAACATTGAAGATCCCCTGGACTACTGGGCAGCCAAACTGGATTTGTGGCGGCAACTGGCCGAGTTTGCCCTGGAAACACTGTCCTGCCCAACCAGTAGTGTGGCATCAGAGCGGGTGTTTAGTGTGGTGGGGGCCATAGTTACCCCAACGAGAACTCTCCTATCCACCCAAAATGTGCAGAGACTGACCTTTGTTAAGATGAATCAGGAGTGGATCAGCCAGGATTTCTACCCACCAATGATTGATGCATCAGAATAGATCATCATTGCTGCCTCACCCAAACCTTGACAAAAGAGATCAGTTTCTTATGGCTACCTGCCTCAGCTACTAATCTGATTCTGCCACCCGCCTGATGCCACACATCTGATGCCAAGTGCTACTTCCAACACCCACCATCAACAGCTGGTACTGTTATTGCTACCCACCTCCCACCACTCTTTGACCTATTCAATCTGTGGTCTCCTGATGCTCCTGCCACCTCACCAATCAGGTCTCCTCATGCTGCTGCTGCCACCTCCACACTATGTTACCTTGTCACTCTGTGGTCTACTCGTGCTGCTGATAAATCAACACTATGTCACTTGGCCACTGTGTTGCTTCTTCATGCTGCTGCCACTTCAACACTATGTAAATGGGCCACTCTGTGGTCTCCTCATGCTGCTGCTGCTGCCACCTCCCAACTATGTCATTGGACCACTTTGTGGACTACTCAAGCTGTTCTCCTACCCTCCCCACTCCATGACTGGGCCAGGGTGGGAGACTGTGCCTTTTTGGCTTGGTTGACATCATCATTTATTCGACCTTTCTTCTGATCTGTCAGAAGGAAGGAAAAATGAGACACACAACGGATCCTGTCTATATAGCAGCTGTCAGGCCTGTATGGGCCTATCAGAATTGGCTTATGATTTGGTAGCCAAAAACAGGAGTGGGTACAAAACACAGAAGACATGCCAATATTCCATTCACGTGTCATCTCTGCTTTGGATCCACTCCTGTTTTTTTGGGGGGGGGCTTTAGCAATACTCGTGGATTACTGACCAAATGATGACCAAGTGAAGGCGGTTGGTCAACAGACAGGATCCGTTTTTTGGGGGGTTATTGTTCTGATGGATCAGAAGAAGGGCAAAAAAATCTGTGACATCAACACAAACTTATTGCTGACACCCTCTCCACTCTGTCAGGGGGGCTCTACTTGTATAAGCGTTTAATAGAATAGGTTCTGTAGAAATCTATGTGGAATCAGCTGAGTGCACTCTTTTGCGGTACAGTAAAATCTTGGACCTCTGCACTGTTCTTTATACCTGGCGTTAACACCGACCTGTAAGGCTGAGTTCACACTTGAGTTATTTGGTCAGTTTTGCCCTGTAACTGCCCAAATAAGTGAAGTGTGCAATGATTCAAAGAGCTACGCCTGTCATGTGCGTGTCATATTGACTCACCACCACAGCAGACTCCCCAGACGGCCAAATCAAATTTTGGAGAAGTTTGCTCATCTCTACTCATCGCATATCTATCTCTCTGTCTATCTCTCTATTGTTCCTCCTTATTTCCTTTTAATAATTTAATATAAATGTTTAAACTAAGCTATTTTACAGCAAAGTATTATCATTTCTAATGTGTATAGCAATACCACATATATACCTGCTTCAATGTCTTCCCATTGTACATCTATAAGTATTAATACGGAGTTGGGCCCCCCTTTGCCTCTAAAACAGCTTTTAGTTTTCTGGAAACACTTCTAACAAGATTCTGGAGTGTGTTTTTAGTAATATTTGCCTATAAATCCAGAATACTATTAGTGGTATCAGACACTGATGTTGGATGAGAGGGCCTGGCTTGCAATCTCCATTATAGTTCATCCAAAAGCTGTCCAGTGGAGTTGAAGTTGGGGCTCTGTGTGGGCCAGTCAAGTTTTTCTACCCCAAACTCTCTCAACCATACCTTTCTGGACCCTTGTGCACAATAATGCTGGATCATAAAAGGGCCTTCCCGACACTGTTCCAACAAAGTTGGAAACATGCAATTGTCCAAAATGTCTTGGCATGCTAAAGATAGGATTTCCCTTCAATGAAACTGGGTGGCATAATTCTAGCACTGAGTCAGCGGGGGCATAATATCTAACCGTGTTGTTCCATAGCAAAACTTGTTATGGACCCCAACTTTATCATGACTAGTCTTAAGCAAACCCAAACTGCAAAGTTCAGATCAGTACTGAACTTTGCAGCAAAAGTTCAAGTTCGATGTTCGAGCATTTAATAAAGCTTGTTGAAAGGCTGCAGGGCAGCCAATCAACACGCTTTTAAGCTGTGAGCACTTAGAAGCCATCACAGCCATGCCTAGTAATGGCATGGCTGTGATTGGTCCGTGCATCATGTGAACCAGCCTCTATACAAGCTGGATCACGTGTAGCACCACCCATCAGCTCTAAGTAGTGCAGAGACAGGAAGCAGGCAGCTGAAGTGAGGGAGAGTGTTAGGAATCTTATCTCGCTAATTATTCTGTGGGTGACCTATAACAATTCTTTTGTGGGTGCAATGCACCATCTTTGTACCCCTGACACAAAAATATAATAGTTAATCTGTCTGTTAGATCGGTGGGTGACATATACCCATTTTTGGTGTGAGGTACACCTGCACTGCATACGTGACAGGGAAATGAATATGGTTAATCCGTCTGTTAGTTCGGTGGGTGAAATATACACATTTTTGGTGTGAGGTACACCTGCAGTGCAAACATGACGGGGAAATTAATATGGTTAATCCGTCTGTTAGTTCGGTGGGTGACAGATACACATTTTTGGTGTGAGGTACACCTGCATTGCATCTGTGACAGAAAAAATTATATAGTTAATCTGTCTGTTAGTTCAGTGGGTGACCACCTGCATGACCAGGCATCTAAATGCAAAGCACGAGCTGCATTGGAGTACACACCTCAAAAACCACAAAAGATCTCAGGCTCCTCCTGCTCCCTCTACGTCAGAGAATGTAGCAGCAACACCACCAACGTCACCAAGCATCTGCACACTGTCCCATGGAAGCGTTCAGCTGTCCATCCCTCAAACACTGGTGAGAAAGAGGAAGTACGCCCTACCCACCAGTGATCCCTGGCCCTGAATGCCAGCATTTCAAAATTTCTGGCCTTTGAAATGCTGTAATTCCGTCTGGTGGAGATAGAGACTTTTAAAAACCTTATGGTGGTGGCTGTCCCACCGTACGTGGTGCCCAGCTGCTACTACTTTTCCAGGCAAGCCATCCCTGCCCTGCACAACCAAGTAGCGGACAAAATCAGGTGTGCACTGTGCAACACCATCTGTGGCAAGGTCCACATAAACACCGATAAGTGGACCAGTATGCACTGGTAGGGACGTTATATCTCCCTATCTCCCTAACTGCACACTGGGTAAATGCAGTGGCGGCTGGACTTGAGGCAGATAGCAGTTTTGTCATTGTGTCACCAAGGATTGCAGGACATTTCTCGTTGCATCCTGTTGCCTTCTACTCTGCTTCCTCCTCTACCGCCTCCTCATCCGGTCAGCAAAACACCTGCACCACCAACCTCAGCACAGCCAGGGAGAAATGACATCAGGCTGTTTTGAAACTCATCTGTTTGGGGGAAAAAACTCACACCGCACAGGACCTGTGGACGGGCATGGAACAACAAACCGATGAGTGGTTGGTGCCGTTAAACCTCAACCCCGGCCTGGTGGAGTGCAATAACGGGCGACATCTCGTAGTAGCTCTGGGCCTAGCCCGTTTTACGCCCTTGCCTGTCGCATGTGCTGAATTTTGTGGTGCAAAGGTTCCTGAAAATTATATGTCAGAGCTGCTGCAGAAAGTGTGGGCCATGTCTGCATGCTTTGGGCGTTCTCACCCTGCTTCTGCTCACCAGTCTGCGCTGCAGCTTAACTTTGGCCTTTCCGCTCACCGCTTCATATGCACCACTTCACCACCAACGAGTAGGCCTCCATGCGGGACATGTGTGCCGTGTTGCACTGTTTCGAGTACTGCACCAACATGGCCAGAGCCGATGACGCCGTCACGTTACTATAGCATTTCTATATCTCCTTAAAAAATGCTTTGGGCGATGATGGAAGTGGATGTGGCACAGGAGGAGGAAGACGGATCATTTCCACGGTTATCAGGCCAGTCATTCACAAGTGGCTCTGAGGGTGGGTTCCTGCAGCAACAGAGGCCAGGTACACAACTGTCCAGCCAAGATACAGTTCTGGAGGAGGAGAATGAGTAGAAGGAGGATGATGATGAGGAGGAACTGTGTTCACAGCAGGGTGGCACCCAAAGCAGCTCATGGGCATCACTGGAGCATGGCTGGGGGAGACAGAGGACACAGATGATACACCTCCCACAGAGAACAGCTTGTTGTTGCCTCTTGGCAGCCTGGCACACATGAGCGACTACATGCTGCAGTGCCTGCGCAAAGACCGCCAAGTTGCCCACATTCTAATCAGTGCTGATTACTGGTTGGCCACCTTGCTGTATCCCCGCTACAAGATCGACGTGCCATCCTTAATTCCATCACTGGAGTGTGATCAGAAGATACGCAAGTACAAGCACACACTGGTAGACGCACTGCTGATGAAATTCCCACCTGAGAGCAGGGTCATTGTGAAAGCACAAGGCGAAGGCAAAGGAGGAGGAAGAAGTCACCAACGCAGCTGGGGCACCACCAGCACCTCAGAAGGGAGGGTTAGCATTGCTGAAATGTGGAAAAGCTTTGTCAGCATGCCAGAACAATCAGCACCACCAGCTGATACAGAACGTCTTAGCAGGGGGCAACATTTCAGCAACATGGTGGAACAGTTTGTGTGCACACGCTTACACATACTGACTGATGGGTCTGCCTCATTCAACTTCTGAGTCTCCAAATTGGGGACATGGCCTGAGCTTGCCCTTTACGCCTTGGAGGTGCTGGCCTGCCCTGCGGTGAGTGCATTGTCAGACCGTGTGTTTAGCATGGCTGGGGGGGTTGATCACAGACAAGTGTAGGTGCCTGTCTACAGCCAACATCGACAAGCTCATGTTCATTAAAATTACCCAGACATGCATCCCACAGGACTTGTCCGTACCTTGTGCTGAATAGACAAGTATACCGGCCGCACCCAGCCATTATTATACTCCAGCGCACATTCTCTTTGAATTCTCTTTTCCAAATTTATAAAAAGTAAATAAATAAACTGCTTCCTCCTACATCGCCACGTCTACCGACTGCTCAACCACCTACTTCACTTTGACCTCCGCCTCCCAGTTCAAGATTTTTTTTTTTTTCTATTCTATGTTAGTTTAAGTCATTTCCCTATCCACATTTGTTTGCAGGGCAATTGTCCTGCACTTACCCCCATTTTGCTTCCTTTTGCAGCCCTCTAGCCCTTACTATAACTATTTTACAGCCATTTTAGTGCACCAAAGTTTGGGTCCCCATTGACTTCAATGGGGTTTGGGTTTCGAGTTCAAGTCAAGTTCGGGTCCCAAACCCGAATTTTTATCTGAAGTTCAGCCGAACCCGGAGAACCCGAACATCCACGGGTTCGCTCATCCCTAATCATGACCACAGCAAGATCCATCAGCAAGTTCAGAAAACTCATTATTGATCTGCAGGGATAATGCACATAGTGATGTCAATGTACAGGGATAGAGCACGCAATTTTATCACAATACAGAGATATTCTACTCAAGAGGACACAGCACAGGAATTATACAAACAGTAATGTCATGCTATAAGCATATAGCACGTTATGTATATTTACACTCACCTAAAGAATTATTAGGAACACCATACTAATACAGTGTTGGACCCTCTTTTGCCTTCAGAACTGCCTTAATTCTACGTGGCATTGATTAAACAAGGTGCTGATAGCATTCTTTAGAAATGTGGGCCCATATTGATAGGATAGCATCTTGCAGTTGATGGAGATTTGAGGGATGCACATCCAGGGCACGAAGCTCCCGTTCCACCACATCCCAAAGATGCTCTATTGGGTTGAGATCTGGTGACTGTGGGGGCCTTTTTAGTACAGTGAACTCATTGTCATGTTCAAGAAACCAATTTGAAATGATTCAAGCTTTGTGACATGGTGCATTATCCTGCTGGTAGTAGCCATCAGAGGATGGGTACATGGTGGTCATGAAAGGATGGACATGGTCAGAAACAATGCTCAGGTCGCATGTGGCATTTAAACTATTGCCAATTAGCACTAAGGTGCCTAAAGTGTGCCCAGAAAACATCCCCCACACCAATACACCACCACCACCAGCCTGCACATTGTTAACAAGGCATGATGGATACATGTTCTCATTCTATTTACGCCAAATTCGGACTCTACCATTTGAATGTCTCAACAGAAATCGAGACTAATCAGACCAGGCAACATTTTTTCCAGTCTTCAACAGTCCAATTTTGGTGAGCTCGTGCAAATTGTAGCCTCCTTTTCCTATTTGCAGTGAAGATGAGTGGTAACCGGTGGGGTCTTCTGCTGTTGTAGCCCATCCGCCTCAAGGTTGTGAGTGTTGTGGCTTCACAAATGCTTTGCTGCATACCTCGGTTGTAACAAGTGGTTATTTCAGTCAACGTTGCTCTTCTATCAGCTTGAATCAGTCGGCCCATTCTCCTCTGACCTCTAGCATCAACAAGGCATTTTTGCCCACAGGACTGCCGCATACTGGATGTTTTTCCCTTTTCACACCATTCTTAGTAAACCCTAGAAATGGTTGTGCTTGAAAATCCCAGTAACTGAGCAGATTGTGAAATACTCAGACCAGCCCGTCTGGCACCAACAACCATGCCACGCTCAAAATTGCTTAAATCACATTTCTTTCCCATTCTGACATTCAGTTTGGAGTTCAGGAGATTGTCTTGACCAGGACCACAACCCTACATGCATTGAGGCAACTGCCATGTGATTGGTTGACTAGATAACCGCATTAATGAGAAATAGAACAGGTGTTCCTAATAATTATTTAGGTGAGTGTATATATATATATATATATATATATTATACATATCACATGTAGGCAGTGGCGGCTCTAGGAACAATATATATGGGCGCACATAAGATACCACAGTCAAAAATGTGGGAACACTAATAATTTTCACCATGTAATCATACTACTGAAGAAAACAAAAAAGTATATATATAATATAAATAAGATTACAAAATATGAGAGTATTGCTATATACAGGGATACCTTTTTATTGTACTACCCTAATACTTAAAAGACAAGCTTTCAAGAATTTTACATTCTTCCTCGGTATTGCTTCAGACCTGAAAAAGAGAGAAACTCTCAAAAACTTTTCTTTATAGTTTAAAGCAGTTTCAGCAAACACCAGGGCTGTGTAAATAATCCCATATGTTAAACATGTCACTAAAGAAGACCAATGAACAGACGCTCACAGGCTTATTCACAACAGGGTGAAGAGTTTGGAGAAGGGAACAATCTAGAACAACATAACTGAATATAAAAGTCTGTTGAATTGGAGAATTATTTTTCAAATCAGCTATGTTGTCCTATATTGTTCACTTCTCCTGACTTCTCCAAACTCCTCACCCTTTTGTGAAAAAACCCTGTGGGTGTTGTTGGTGTGTGCAACTAATACTACTTATTGTGCTTGTATCGCAGAATGCGGCGGTCAGGGGTGCGTGTAACGCAGAGTGTGGCGGTCAGGGGTGCGTGTAACGCAGAGTGCGGCGGTCAGGGGTGCTTGTAACACAAGGTGCGCTAGTCAGGGGTGCATATATAACGCAGGGTGCGCTGTCAGGGGTGCATGTAATGAAGGGGGCACTGGTCAGGGGTGCATGTAACGCAGGGGGCGCTGATCAGGGGGTGCATCGCAGATAGAAAAGGTACTTACAGTTCTGATGTGCTCTGTCCTTGTGCCTACTTCCTCTAGGCGTGGTGGCAGAGGGAGGGGCGCGCAACAATGTTTCCTGATGTTATATCCCCAAGCCGCATTCATTCTGCCTCTGCAGGCCTAGGCTAAAATACACAGGCAGCAAATGGCAGTGCTGCCCTCTCCCTCCCAGCCAATAGCAGCTGAGGTGGGCGGGGGAAGATTCATTTGGCTGCCGACTGTCAAGGAGCCCGTAGTGAAGCTAGTGGGCAGCATGTGGAGTACTTTCAGTTTGGCAAAACTGACAGATCGCCGCTGTACTAGTGGAGGCGGCAGCCAGCATTTTAAAGGGGAATCAGATGGGGTGGGCACGTGGGGGGTAGCAACGCCTATGCATGTAGGTATAATGCATACATGGTGCACAATACAGGAAAATATTGTGATATCATAGCACAGGAATAATACAAAAAGTGATGTCATGGAGCATGCATAATTCGGCACATTTAGTGAGACCGGCATTTTACATCGGTCTCAGTTTCTCCCTAGCGCTGCCGTTAGATTTGCCTAAATTAGGCACATCTGTGGCAGTCCTTGTGCTTGTCGTAAAAATGACTCCAGCCAGGGCTTCTTACCAGGTGTAAATGTTAGTAAATTTGCCAGGCCGGAGTTCACCCCCATCGCTCCCAACACAGACTCTGCATAAATACTGTTGCACAGCCAGTTACAAAAAGGGGGCTTGCGACTATTTTACAACTCAAATAGTCACAAGTCCCTTAGTAAATGTGCCCCAATGTACGCAGCTGGGTAAACCATGGGGTTCTATAGTAAAACAAAATGGGGTCACATTCAAATTTTCAAGTCACCTCACATATAATTCAGTACTAACTGCACTACATTAATTGGCCCTATTAATAGTCGGGACCTGAAGCAGCTGCTTTGCCTGCTATGCTGGTAGGTACATCCATGGCATTTAGTCAGGTAATGTTCTCAAACCCCAAACACATTCTTCCCACTGCCATCACTCCACAGAACACATTTCCACTTCTCTACCTCCAGTGGTACCATGCTTTTCACCACCCCATTTCATGCTTGGTGTTGTGTTTGGTGATACAGCTGCTTGGCCATGGAAAGCCCCCGTTTATCTGCTGATGTTAATGCCAGAGGAGTTTTGGAACTCTGCAGTTATTGAGTCAGCAGGTCTATCACTTTAGGTGGTCTGCCACTTTGCTATGTTTCCTAAGTTCTTCCACTTTGCAATAATACTACTGGCAGATTATGGTGGAATATTGAGGAAAGAAGAAACTTCACAAACTGATTTGTTGCAATGGTGAAATGCTATTACAATACTACACTCAAATTCTGAGAGTTCTTCATAACCAGCCATACTTTTACATATTTTTGTAAAGGCAGACAGCATGGGTAGGTGCACATAGTTTACACATCTGCGGCAATGGGACTGAATGAAACACCTGAATCCAGTGATTAAGAGATATTTCCCCATGCTTGCATCAAAGTAGTGTATGTGTAATTTGCTCAACCTTAGGCTACTTTCACACTTGCGTTTTTCTTTTCCGGCAGGGGAACAGCCTGCCAGATCCCTACTACAGTGTACACCGGTGTGCTGTCAGAAGTCGGCCCGGCCCCATTTACTATAATGGGGAGCGGAGTAGATCTGGCCACAGCACGGTAAATATGCAGAGAGGCAGATGGGCAAATACTGCTGCTTACACCTTACTACAGATCCGGCAGGCTGTTCCCTTGCCAGAACAGCCTGCCGGACCGAGTAAACACCAGTGTGAAACTGGCCTTAGAACAAAGGAAGATTGCCGCATTTTTGTTCTATTACTTTATACAGTGTTCATTTTTAATGTGGTGTTTAGAATTGTTCCTGACCGACAGCTCCCAGTCTTCTCAGGATAATTTGGCTGACATTATGTCACACGGATCTCCTTAATGACGAAGAGTTGAGGAGTGTGATCTACTGTACAATTATGGTATAGCTAAGGAGTAAATCATTTTCTAGTATTGAACTATTTAAAAATTAAAACATTAAAATATATTTAGAAAATGGCATCTCTATGGCCATTAATTATTTGCATTAGAGCAGAGCATGGTAGCTAACGTGAGCAATGGATGCCAATGGCTGAAAAGTTAACAGTAACCTGCTGTAATTGTAACCTCTATCCCTACTGTTTATCTATACTTCCATTAAATTATGGATCATAGATTTTTTTTTTACTTTCAATTTGTTCTCTGTCAAATAACAGTCCTCATTTTTGCAGTCTTCAGACTAAATGAAAATGCTGGCTTGTTGAACATATAATAATGCGATGTCTCACTTGCTCTTATGAAATTGTTAATAGATTTACTGTAAACTTTGACTTGTATTCGGCAAGACTCCACTTTACTCAGCATAATTTAGTTGGCCTGTCTCTGCCTACAGTATAATAATTATCCTGTGGCCAAGAAAATGAAAATTTGAACTTCATTTTAAGGATATGTGAGAAATAAAAATGCCTGCTCTGGCTAAATTATAAGGTCGTTCATAAATTAATTCAGGAATCTTATATTATATTGTATTCCATATTGTGACCATTAGACATATTAATTATTCATGCCTCAGAGTACATGTGACAAGAGCTTTAATATACTGCCCTAATGATTTCTGGAATAGATATCATTGCTCTGCAGGCTGAGAGAACACTGAATTACATCACTGGAATACATTTCTGTCCATTTTAATTACATTGCACCCAACAAAATATTTAGCACCTGATTCATAACTTGTATAGTTAGTGAAGGAAAATCATAAAGATTATATGCAATTCTAAAAAAAATATTGATATTGGACTAAAGCTACATGTCTACCTTACATCCAGGTTGGCTAAAGGTCTTCTTTAGGATAGGAAAATGGTTTAATGGATATGAGGGAGTTCAGACGGTTTCTTGGTTACCAATCAGCAGCTGGTAAGAAATGGACAAGTCAGATTAAAAAAATGGTTGATGTTTTTCACTGGAAAAATGTCAGAAAGAAATTCTATTCCCTGTAAAGCCTCATTCACACGTCAGTGTTTTGGTCAGTAATTTCCATCAGTGATTGAATTTGTGAGCCAAAACCAGGACTGGAGCCTCCACAGACATAAGGGAAAGACCTGCACCTGTTCTGTATTTAGAGCTGCACCTGGTTTTGGCTCACTATCACTGATGGAAATCACTGACCAAAACACTGACGTGTGAGGCATAACTCAGTGGTCTTGGACCCACTGTCATCAATCAAATCATTGGTGGCATAAACAAAATATTAATCCCACAACAGAACAGTAGGACTTTTTTTATTTTTAGTCTGACCTGGACCCACTGTGTCACTGACCATAGCCCCCCCCCCCCCCTGTGGTTTCTATTCTTTAACCCCTGTACAGGTATCTGGTCTCCACTGCAAAAGAACTGTCAGGTATGTTTCATTGTGGGAATGAGTTAGAAAAATCATATATAATCACGATAAAACGAGAAATAAAGGATTTCTGTTTTTCATCATAAGAAAATTGTGCAAAATGTAAATTCTGTAAATGTTTTTAGTGGTTACTACCTAATAGATATGGAGAATCCTGTATAGCCAACAACACCAATTATTCTTGTCTCAAAGATCAATAATTCAAAAAATGTTAGCTCCCAATTCTGCAGCTTTAACAATTCAGTCACTAACAGGTGAGGCTCCAATAGCATCTGTAAATGTGTGGATTATTTAGTTGTTGAAGTTGATGTGTTCAAAGCAACAACAAAAAATTATCAAGTATTTGAATGACTTTGACCAGGGCTAGCAGATCTTGTGGTTTGTTTCTAGTATGATGTGGTTAGTAAAATGAGTGCAAGGAAGGGCAACCGAGGAACTGGTGACAAGGTCATGGTCACCCAAGGCTCAATGGTCTGATCTGATGAAACACATATTCCTTCATATAACATGAACGGGTGGTTGTATGTGAGAGACTGAGGCAGAGACAGCATCTGGATGAAGTTTGGGAAGATGGCAAGCTGATGGAGGCTATACAATGCTCTGAGCAATAATCTGGGAAACCTTGGGTCCTGTCATTCACGTGGACGTTACTTTAGCATTTATCTCCTACCAAAACATTGATGAAGAAAATGCACACTCCTTCATGCCATTGGTTTAACCTATTCCTATCAGCAGGATAATTACTTAATTACTTTAATTCATTACTTAACTTAACTTAGCCACATTGCAAAAAAATGTTCTGAAATGGTTGGAACTTTGTCAAGATCTGAATCCAACTGAGCGACTGTGATGAGTGTATGAAAAACAAGTCCAATCCATAGAGACACCATCTTGCACCTTATAGACCTTATAGGATCTTACACTAACATCTTGAGTTGAGCGGACACCTGGATGTTCAGGTTCGGCAGGTTTGGCCGAACGTTAAAAAAAAGTTCGGGTTCGGGACTCGAACTTGACCCCGAACCCGAACCCCATTGAAGTCAATGGGGACCCGAACTTTTGGCCACTAAGATGGCTCTAAAATAGCCCTGGAAAGAGCTAGAGGGGTGCAAAAGTCAGCAAAATGTGCTTAAGAGCATGGCAAATGTTCTGCAAGCAAATGTGGATAGGGAAATGAATTAAAATAACATAAAAGACCTTAAAAAAATAATAATAGGAATGATCGAGGAGGAAGAGGTTGAGGAGGTGGTGAATGGGTGTATGTGGCGGTCTTGATGGAAGTGGCAGCAAAGGAGGAATAGGTAGCCAGCACAGATATGTGTTATTTTGCATTTTTACATAGGTGTATCCCCCAAAATATTGGGACATATAAAAAAAAAAGGAATAAGTGCACTTGAGTACAAGGATGGATGGTTGAGGCTGTGAGAACTGTCTATTCTGCACAAGGTACAGACAAGTCTTGTGGGATCCAGTCCAGGTTCATTTTAATGAACGTGAGCTTGTCCACGTTGGCTGTGGACAGGTGGCTGCGTCTGTCTGTAATGACCTCTCCTGCCATGCTAAATACACGTTCAGAGAGTACACTGGCTGCAGGGCAGGCCAGCACCTCCAAGGCATACAGGGCAGGCTCTGGCCATGTGGACAATTTGGAGACCCAGAAGTTGAATGGGGGAGAACCATCAGTCAGTATGTGTAGTCATGTGCACAGGTACTGTTCCACCATGTTGGTCAAATGCTGCCTCCAGCTAAAATGCTCCATATCAGCAGTTGGAGCCGGTTGTTGCAGTGAGATGACAAAGCTTTTCCACATGTCGGCCATGCTAACCCTGCCTTATGAGGTGCTGGTGCTGACACAGCTGTGTTGGTGACCTCTTCCTCCTCCCCTGAGAACAACCAGACAAAGAAATACCATATAATGGCCGCACATCAGAGTAGAAAATAGAAAATATTTTATTGAAATATCAAAGTTAAAAACAGCATGCACATGGGGCAACCCCAAGGATGGTGCAGTGAATAATGTAACAATAATGATATCCACAAAACAATAATGTCCCACAGAGATGACAATGAATAAGCGGGATAATCATAAAAACACTGTCAGGAAATTGTATCCCTCAATCCTATGGTGAAAACATAATCAATGGTAACACACAAGGCATACAAAACCCATCCAAGAAGAATGCAAAACAGCCTGACGCGTATCGCTGGTTCCTAGACCAGCTTCCTCAGAGGTCCATGTGCATTGTAATCCTAAAACTCAGCTTTTATAGTCAATATCGTTAATTGAATAAACATTACATAGAAATGTGGTCATACCTAATTAGGCGATGTAGATGTTCTTAAATCAGAGGGTCGACAGGTATCACCTGTATGTGTCCCGGTGCATGGTCCACGCGCACCCGCGGACGCCAGCTAAACCGGCGTGTTGTCATCGCGGGTGCGCATGCGCAAAATGGCTCCCGGAAGTGACCTCAGCCCAACGATGCGCTCCAAAAGGCGGAAGTACACCGTGGGGCCCGACGTCACATCCGTGAGTCAACTCGCAAGATACTCCCCATATGACGCAAGGCGCGAGCACGCACAGCCACTGCAAAGATTAATAGTATACAATGTTTTTGCGATATTCATGATTAGGTCCTCAAAATGCATGATAATGGAGCACATCAATCTTGGCAATAACAATCAAATTTATAAAGCCAAATTCATGAATTTCTAAAAGATATTACGTATCATACATGATTGAAAAAAGAATAAATAATCATCATCATATTGTGCAAACATGCCTCCCCTGCCTTCGCCTTGTGCTTCCACTTGTCCCCTGGCATCAGTCGGGAATGCTCTCAGGAGCGCCTCTACCAGCGTGCGCCTGTAGTCGCGCATCTTCCTATCACGCTCCAGTGAGGGTATTAAGGACGGCACATTGTCTTTGTAATGGGGATCCAGCAGGGTGGCCACCCAGTAGTCAGCACACGTTAAAATGTGGGCAACTCTGCAGTCGTTGCTCAGGCACTGCAGCATGTAGTCGCTCATGCGTGCCAGGCTGCCAAGAGGTAAGGACAAGCTGTCCTCTGTGGGAGGCGTAATGTCTGCGTCCTCCGTATCCCCCCAGCCATGCACCAGTGATGGGAGACGAGCTGTGTTGGGTGCCACCCTGCTGTGAACATGCTTCATCCTCCTCATCCTCCTCATCCTCCTCGTCCTCCTCGTCCTCCTCGTCCTCCAGTAGATTCAAGATTCTTGAGGGCAACTTCAGAGGTTATGTGGAGTCCATGTCTCCACAAATCTGAGCTGTTTTGGTGTCAGAATGGGCATACAGAATATTAGGCATGTAGCTTTAATTCACATGTAGTAGAGGTCCAACTCCCAGGGAATTTGAATACCAACTCCAAGCATGGATCCAAGGTGTTTCCATACCCTATAGCAGTGATGGCTAACCTTGGCACTCCAGCTGTGGTGAAACTACGACTCCCAGCATACTCCATTTATTTCTATAGAGTTCTGAAAGCAGCCAAGCAAGGGGGGCATCTTGGGAGTTGTAGTTTTACCACAGCTGGAGTGCCAAGGTTAGCCATCGCTGCCCTATAGCAACTTGGAAGAAAAAAGGTGGATCCAGTGAGTAAAATAACTTCTTCTTTATTGATTTATGTTCACATAAAAAAACACACATCCTGGCAATATCTGACATGTTTCCACCATTACAAGGGTCTTACTCGTAGACATGCATTAATAGAATACAAGCAAGGATTATATGTGCTAAATTATTTCTTGCATTTTATTCTTGTATGTCTATGGGTTTTAGTGTATGTAGTTTTAATGATTTAGCTGGTGTAAGCCTGCAGGGGGGGCAGCGCACGGTTCTGGACATTCACGGAGGCACAGATGATATAAGTTCACGTCACTTTTATTTAGGGTCCAATTTCAGGAGGTTTACAAATCACAAAACAAAAGCCCTCCCGTCTGGGACTAACTAATAACACAAAGAGTTTGTCTCACCTAGGCTACAGTTGTTAGGCTGACGTTCACACAGCAGGTAGTTCGCTCACTGGTCCTCAGTATTCACAGCACCGTGTGCTGTCCTTGCAGGCCTCTACCTAAGTGAGCCACAGCACTCTATATATAGTAACCTAAAGAGGTTAACTGCCTTAAGGTGTTTCAGAGCATACCAACAAACTGGCCTGGGAGGAAGGGAACGGTTGCTCCCTCTGCCAACCTTAACAACCAGTTCTGCATAATCCAGGTCCCACGTATTTCCAGAAAGAATCCTGCCTTAACAACGAAGTTTGTTCAGGCCACCGCACTCCGTGGATTACACTTATTTCACCTAGGTGAGAAATCTGGGTGAAATATACCTTCTTTCCACCAGTATTCCACCTGCATGACCACACTGGCTAATGTTTCATATTGATGCAATTTTAGAGTAGTTTCACAGGTAGGGTATGGTGTAAAGCATGGATGTCAAACTCATGGCCCTCCAGATGTTGCAAAACTACAACTCCCATCATTCCCTGATAGCTGTAGTATGCCCAGGCATGATGGGAGTTGTAGTTTTGCATCAGCTGGAGGGCCACGAGTTTGACATCCCTGGTGTAAAGGTTTTCAAGAATTGTGCCAAGCTGAGCTAAAACTGGGCAAATTGCACCAATATGGGCTAAACTTTAGTGCTGTTTATGACAGTGTTTGGGTGCACAGACATTGGTAAATATAAGCCATTATCTTCTTCAGACCTGTACCATGTCCTCACTGCTTCAAAATCCTGCTTTGCTACCTGAACTCTCAGTCTGTCTCTTGTCCAGTGGATGTTTACTGCATTATCTCTGGGAGTCTATGACTTTGGCTAGCATTGTGGAAAACAAATATGTACATTTTTGCACATTTGGTCGGAGCACATAACCACAATACTTGAGCTTTCTAGAATAAATATGAAACATCTTTCAGGAATTCATCAACAGTCAAATTGCAAATACCCCATAAATCCCTTTGATAACAGTTTTCTAGTTCAAGTCAAAAGAGGCCACTTGATACATTTCTTGATGGCAGCCAGGATTATAAAAAATAGACACTAAAGAATCACTAGATTCCATCTTCTCTGTGAATGGTCACAGATCCGAGCTGACAAATTATGCAAATTGAGGAACAAATTGCTGAAACAAATGATCATTCCCCACCATCTGGCATCCTTGGAGGGTCTATGCAGTGTATATTGTGTTTTTTTTCTTCTACTTCTTGTTAAATATGCCCTAGATGCTCATTTATTCATACCCCCATTTTTTCTCTCTCTCCTCAGTCGCCCTATTTTTTTTTTTTTTTTTTATCTACCTTTGCTTCTTAGTGTGAACTTAATGATATCTTATCATCTCATGACAATATGTTAGTTCATCCTTCTTTTTTACCTAATGACTATTTATACCTAATGATACTGTATTTTAATATACAATACCTTAGCATTGTTTCTGCTCTTTTAGATGATTTTCATAGGATTAGATATGCTTTTCTTTGTGTTGTAATCCTTTAAAAACTAAAAAAGTTGTTTATTGAATATATTTTGCATTCTTTTTACGTTAAATATCATTTGATAAAAAATGATTGCCCTTTATTGAACACATTGTTACATATTAATAGTTCCCAGAATATTGCTCCCAGATAGAGGAAGTCTAAGGACAAAAGGTATTCTACATTATCTAAAATCAATGTTTAAGCATTATATTAAGTGCAATACTAAATCTATTGATTGATACATATTTTAATATATACAGTGTTCTGCTGATGCATAGCAATGCTAAAATGTGAATTATATTGCTGTGATAAATCAAAGAGAACATTAAACAATATAGAAGTCACATTATGTAGTTATCAGTTTCAGTAATAATCTAGCTTCAGTTGTTTTTTTTTTTTTTTTTTTTAACAAAGTGGATCCTAGTGAGTGACTCAGAACACAACCATGTGTGACCATCTATGACTAAATATATTATGAAATGGGATTGTATACTTTTACTAAATGTTTTTTAATCACAGCTATAAGGAGGCTTCAGATGCAGTATGAGGCATGACAGGCAATGGAGCTACTACTCTGATATCATTTATTTTTATTTGATATGCTGACTCCTTTAGAATGACATATCATCCTTTCATTCTTAGAAATGACAATTAGTCAAAGTGAAGTAGTACTTTTCAAAGGCATATATCAAAAACAGCAGTTACAAATCAGATCTAAAGGTACCTGAGACAAATAAAAATATGTGAATTGCCAGTATAGTATAGAAATAATTGTTATACTGTATGTAGCATAGATTGTCAATACATTGATGCTAGGGTAACAAGGGTTAAATAAGTGGCAGAGTTATCACATATCAACTTAAAGACAATTGCAGAAGTCGCTATCTGTGTTATAATGTCAATAATATTTAGGTCCTGAAAAAAAGTAGCCATGGGCCACAATTGTTTTTAATTATTCCAGTTTCTTTTCAGTTTTATGTAATATAATTCTAATGGTAGATACAGTGGATATAAAAAGTCTACACACCCCTGTTAAAATGTAAGGTTTCTGTGAATGAGACAAAGATAAATCATTTCAGAACTTTTTCCACCTTTAATGTGACCTATAAACTGTACAACTCAATTGAAAAACAAACTGAAATCTTTTAGGTAGAGGGAAGAAAAAATATATAAAAATAAAATAATGTGGTTGCATAAGTGTGCACACTCTTAGGCCCTATTCACACGGGCGAGTATTCCGTAGGGATGCGATGCGTAAGTTGAACGCATTGCACCCGCACTGAATCCGGACCCATTCATTTCTATGGGGCTGTGCACATGAGCGGTGATTTTCACGCATCACTTGTGCATTGAGTGAAAATCGCAGCATGCTCTATATTGTGCGATTTTCACGCGACGCAGGCCCCATAGAAGTAATGGGGTGTGTGAAAATCGCATAGCATCCGCAAGCAAGTGCGCATGTGGTGCGATTTTCACGCACGGTTGCTAGGAGACGATCGGGATGGAGACCCGATCATTATTATTTTCCCTTATAACATGGTTATAAGGGAAAATAATAGCATTCTGAATACAGAATGCATAGTAAAACAGCACTGGAGGGGTTAAAAAATAAATAAAAATAATTTAACTCACCTTAGTCCACTTGATCGCGAAGCCCGGCATCTCCTTCTGTCTCCTCTGTTGAATAGGACCTGTGGTGAGCATTAAATACAGGCAAAGGACCTTTGATGACGTCACTCCGGTCATCACTTGGTCTTTTACCATGGTGATTCACCATGGTAAAAGATCATGTGACGTACCATGTGATGACCGGAGTGATGTCATCAAAGGTCCATTACCTGTATTTAATGCTCACCACAGGTCCTATTCAACAAAGGAGACAGAAGGAGATGCCGGGCTTCGCGATCAAGTGGACTAAGGTGAGTTAAATTATTTTTTTATTTTTTTAACCCCTCCAGCGCTGTTTTACTATGCATTCTGTATTCAGAATGCTATTATTTTCCCTTATAACCATGTTATAAGGGAAAATAATACAATCTACAGAACACTGATCCCAAACCCGAACTTCTGTGAAGAAGTCCGGGTTTGGGTACCAAACATGCGCGATTTTTTTTCACGTGAGTGCAAAACGCAATACAATGTTTTGCACTCGCGCAGAAAAATCGCGGGTGTTCCCGCAACGCACCCGCTTCTTATCCGGGCCAAAAATATGACGCCCGTGTGAAAGAGGCCTTAAACTGAGGCTTGGTCTACACGACAACATAGGGCACAACTACACTGCAACATTTGCCGTGCGACGCAACAGTCGAAGAAAAAACGATCTTGAATGGATTTTTTATGACTGTCGCGTCACAGTCACAACATGTCGCATGTTGCAGTGCATGTCGCACTGCAACATGCGACATAGACTATCATTATAAAAATTGTTGCGCGACATTGGTGTGACAAAATGTTGCGCAACAAATGTCGTTGTGTAGGCCTAGCCTAATATTTTGTTGAAGCACCTTTTGATTTTATTACAGCACTCAGTCTTTTTGGGTATGAGTCTATCAGCATGGCACATTTTGACTAGGCCATTCCAAAACTTTAATCTTCTTTTGGTGAAGCCATTCCTTTGTTGATTTGGATGCATGCTTTGGGTCGTTGTCATGCTGTTGTCTAGCTTAACTAAGGCCCCAGTTCCAGCTAAAGAAAAACATCACTGAAGAAAGTGCACCAAACGGATATACCACTGACTATACTAGCTGGTCATACAAGCAGATGTTAAAAGCTGAGACTTTTGCCAATATATTCCTGTCAGGAAGATATCGGAGCCCAACATGCACCACGTCACGGTTCTCAGCATGGCAAGGGGTCCTACCACTGCGCTAACTATGGTGTGAACACGGTCTGAAGGTGATGAAATCCAGCTCACAGTCAAGCTTCCACACAACCGCATAGCAGGACAGCTAATGCAATGTGAACAAAGCAAGACTGTAAGCCACACCCATATCAGATCATGTGATGGAGGTTTCCAGGTGCAAAAGAATGTTCAATTGCCAGATGAAGGCACATTCAATACTTATAAAACTTATAAAACAAAATCACAGACAAATAGTGGCCAATATGGGGGAACTGTGTTCCTTCAGACTGTGTTCACACCATAGTTAGCGCAGTGGTAGGACCCCTCGCCATGCTGAGAACCGTGACGTGGTGCATGTTGGGCTCCGATATCTTCCTGACAGGAATATATTGGCAAAAGTCTCAGCTTTTAACATCTGCTTGTATGACCAGCTAGTATAGTCAGTGGTATATCCGTTTGGTGCACTTTCTTCAGTGATTTGTATAATTGTATTGTCATCCGCACAATGCTCTGGTCTGTGTAGGATGCTGTTGTGGTGCATGTGGACCGCGCGGGCGTCCTCCTTTGTACGCATAATTGCTCGGGATGGTCGTTTGCTGCGGTCCACATGCGGTGGGACTGCTCCCCTAATGAGAAACACGCCACAGTATTTGGGGTTTGAGCAGCTCCCCCATACTTGCCACGGTATTTTAGTGGTTCACATGCGGTGGGACTGCTCTCCCAATGATAAACACGCTACAGTGTTTGGTGTTTGGGCAGTTCCCCCATATTGGCCACTATATGTCTGTGATTTTGTTAAAGAAAAACATCCCCAAACTGATGCTGCCACCACCATGCTTCAGTGTGGGTATGGTGTTCTTTTGGTGTTGTGCAGTGTTGTTTTTGCGGCAGACATATCTTTTGGAATTATGGCCACAAAGTTCAACCTTGGTTTATCAGACCATAACACCTTTTCCCACATGTTTTTGGGAGACTTCAGGTGTGTTTTTGCAAACTGTAGCCTGGCTTGGATGTTTTTCTTCGTAAGAAAAGTCCTTTGTACTGCAACACTATACCCCATAGCCCAGACATATGAAGAATACGGGAGATTGTTGTCACATGTACCACACAGCCAGTACTTGCCAGATATTCCTGCAGCTCCTTTAATGTTGCTGTATGCCTCTTGGTAGCCTCCCAGACCAGTTTTCTTCTCATCTTTTCATCAATTTTGGAGGGACGTCCAGTACTTGGTAATGTCACTGTTGTGCCATGTTTTCTCCACTTGATGATGACTGTCTTCAATGTGTTCCATAGTATATCTAATGCCTTGGAAATTCTTTTGTACCCTTCTCATGACTGATACCTTTTAACAATGAGCTCTCTCTGATGCTTTGGAAGCTTTCTGTGGACCATGGCTTTTGCTGTAGGATGTGACTAAGAAAATTTCAGGAAAGACCAACTAGAGCATAGAAACATAGAAACATAGAATGTGTCGGCAGATAAGAACCATTTGGCCCATCTAGTCTGCCCAATATATCTGAATCCTATGAATAGCCCCGGCCCTATCTTATATGAAGGATGGCCTTATGCCTATCCCATGCATGCTTAAACTCCTTCACTGTATTTGCAGCTACCACTTCTGCAGGAAGGCTATTCCATGCATCCACTACCCTCTCAGTAAAGTAATACTTCCTTATATTACTTTTAAACCTTTGCCCCTCTAATTTAAAACTGTGTCCTCTTGTGGTAGTTTTTCTTCTTTTAAATATGCTCTCCTCCTTTACCGAGTTGATTCCCTTTATGTATTTAAAAGTTTCTATCATATCCCCTCGGTCTCTTCTTTCTTCCAAGCTATACATATTAAGGTCTTTTAACCTTTCCTGGTAAGTTTTATCCTGCAATCCATGTACTAGTTTAGTAGCTCTTCTCTGAACTCTCTCTAGAGTATCTATATCCTTCTGGAGATATGGCCTCCAGTACTGCGCACAATACTCCAAGTGAGGTCTCACTAGTGATCTGTACAGCGGCATAAGCACTTCACTCTTTCTACTGCTTATACCTCTCCCTATACATCCAAGCATTCTGCTTGCATTTCGTGCTGCTTTATTACATTGTCTTCCCACCTTTAAGTCTTCTGAAATAATTACTCCTAAATCCCTTTCCTCAGATACTGAGGTCAGGACTGTGTCGAATATTCTATATTCTGCCCTTGGGTTTTTACGCCCCAGGTGCATTATCTTGCACTTATCCACATTAAATTTCAGTTGCCAGAGTTCTGACCATTCTTCTAGTTTTCCTAAGTCCTTTTCCATTTGGCGTTTCCCTCCAGGAACATCAACCCTGTTACATATCTTTGTGTCATCAGCAAAAAGACAAACCTTACCATCGAGGCCTTTTGCAATGTCACTTATGAAGATATTAAACAAAATTGGTCCCAGTACAGATCCCTGTGGAATCCCACTGGTAACATGACCTTGTTTTGAATGTTCTCCATTGACTACAACCCTCTGTTGTCTGTCACTCAGCCACTGCCTAATCCACTCAACAATATGGGAGTCCATGCTCAATGACTGCAGTTTATTGATAAGTCTTCTATGTGGGACAGTGTCAAAAGCCTTACTAAAATCTAGATATGCGATGTCTACTGCACCTCCACCGTCTATTATTTTAGTCACCCAGTCAAAAAAATCTATAAGATTTGTTTGACATGATCTCCCTGAAGTAAACCCATGCTGTTTTTCATCTTGCAATCCATGGGATTTTAGATGTTCCACAATCCTATCCTTTAATAGGGTTTCCATTAATTTGCCTACTATTGATGTCAGACTCACTGGTCTATAGTTGCTCGATTCCTCCCTACTACCTTTCTTGTGAATGGGCACGACATTTGCCAATTTCCAATCTTCCGGGACGACTCCTGTTACTAATGATTGGTTAAATAAATCTGTTAACGGTTTTGCCAGCTCACCACTAAGCTCTTTTAATAATTTTGGGTGTATCTCATCAGGCCCCTGTGACTTATTTGTCTTCACTTTAGACAGCAAACTTAGAACATCTTCCTCTGTAAAGACACATGCATCAAACGATTTAATAGTCATCCTTTCTAGTGGAGGTCCTTCTCCTTCTTTTTCTTTTGTAAAAACTGAACAGAAGTATTCATTAAGGCAGTCGGCTAGCCCTTTATTCTCTTCTACATACCTTCCGTCCTTTATTTTTAATTTAGTTATTCCTTGTTTTAATTTCCTTTTTTCATTTATATATCTGAAGAATGTCTTATCCCCTTTTTTCATAGACTGAGCTAGTTTTTCTTCTGCCTGCGCTATAGAAGTTCTTATAACTTGCTTGGCCTCTTTCTGCCTAATCTTGTAGATTTCCTTATCTTCATTGCTCTGGGTTTTTTTTATGCAGCTGAACTTGAAATGTTTGCAGGTGTATGCTTACTCCTATTTAACATAATTTTGAATGTGATTGCTTAATTCTGAACACAGCTACATGCCCAGAGGGTGTGCACACTTATGCAACCACATTATTTTTTTTTGTTTTTTTTTTTGTTTTTTTCCTTCCACCTAAAAAGCTTCAGAGTGGTACAGTTTATAGGTCACATTAAAAGTGTGAAAAGTTCTGAAATGATTTATGTTTATCTCATTTTCTTACATCACAGAAACCTGACATTTTAACGGGTGTGTAGACTTTTTATATCCTCTGTATTTGAGCTAGAGGTGTGTGAATTTCTTGAAATTGGTTTTGGGTCAGACTCTAACAATTAAATTCAAAAATTCTGTTCATATCTGAATCAATTGTAACAGTATCAAAAGTGAATGAAAATTAATGAATTACACTCTGGAGCCTCCTAGGACTCATATATATATATATATATATATATATATATATATATAAATTATTAAAGTTTAAATACAGAAATATTTGATGGAATTCATGTATACACTTGTGTGTCCATTGCTGCTAAGTTAGCAGACCTTGCAGCAGTCAATGTGCTTGATAAATTAGGTGCAGTAACTTAGAGAAACCATATTAACATTTTTGCCTTAATCAGCTAATTTGGAGCCCCCCCCCCCCGTATCGACGATAGCAGAAAACCGCAGGTCAATTCAGACATGCTGTTGTCTGCGTTTCCGGTCCATTCGGGTGTCCTGTGACCCGATGAACCGGAAAAAGACTGCGACCGGTGGCGTGATTACACACCACCAATCGCAGTACGAAGATTTGAAGAGGCGGTGCTGGCCCTGGTGCTGAACAATGCTGTCCAGGATGCTGATTGGTGCAGGGGAGAGAGGCGCAAGATTCAAACTTCCTGCGCTCCTCTCTCCCCTCCTCTTCCTGTCCAGCACCCTCACCATTCAGCACCGTTCAGCACCAGCTCCTGTGTCCCTCTAATCGTAATCCATCACCCTCCTGCACCCATCGCCACCCAGGTAGGTTAGGGTCAGTGAGGGAGAGGCACCATTAGAAAGGGAAAGAAGGGAAAAGTTAGTTAGGAAAAAAAACTAAAAAAACTTTTACACTAAACTTTCTTTGATCCATCTATCAGACCCCAGACCCCCCCCCCCCTTCCTGGTCCTTTGCTGTCGGCTATGCTGTGGCTCTGTCGGTTTTACAGCACAGCCAGCGGCAGGAAAAGCAGGAGAAGCGCTTGAGGAGAGAAGCGGCGGCAACCAGAGCAGGAGAGATAAGTGTTTTTTATTTTATTTATATATATATATATATATATATATCTATATATATATTTATAAATATATTCATGCTCTGTGCCATGGGCTGAATACATCAGGCTGGGGGCTGCACACATGAAGCTGGGGGCTGAACACATGAGGCTGGAGGCTGCTTATATGAGGCTGGGAACTGATATGAGGCATGAGGGTTGATATGAGGGCTTATTAGAGGCATGGGGGCTAATATGAGGCAATGGAGGCTGATGATAAGCATATGGGGGCTGATGAGAGGCATATAGGGGCTGATGAGAGACATGGAGGCTGATGAGAGGCATGAGGCTCTTATCTGAGGTCTGATTGGGGTAATTCACATTGAGGTCTGAGCTGAGGTCTGATTGGGGGTCTGATCTGAGGTCCTATTGGGGTCTTATTAACATTGGGGGTCTGATTAGGGCTGTTAGCTGAGGTCTGATTAACATTGGGGGTCAGATTGGTGGTCTGACCTGAAGTATAATGACAAATATTGTTTTCTTACTGTCCTCCTCTAAAACCTAGGTGCATCTTATGGGCTGGTGCATCTTATAGGGCAAAAAATACGGTAGGTCAGATGCCTCCGGACGCCAATTGTCTTACAGGAGCCATAGTGACACTGATGTTGAGGAGAGTTGGATGGAAGTATTGCAAATGCTATTTATTCTGCCTTCAGTGGATTCCCAGTAAGGGCAAATTAGTGGGCAGGGTCAAAGCACATGACCTAGGAAGGCCTGAAGCAATGCTTCCATAACAATGATAAACAAGGTTGGGGGCAAAGGACAACCCTGCCGAGTCCCATTGGTTGTGTCAAAGGCCCTCGACAGGTGCCATTGATTCACACCCCAGCACTAGGGCAGCTGTACAATGGCACAATAGATTTGATAAAGGGATCAGGAATTCCAAATCTATGTAGGGTGTGTTACATAGAAATGCCAACTGACCCTGTCGAATACTTTCTCTGCGCCAGTGCCGAGAAGTACTAGCGGCATGTTCTTATTAATAGCTACTTTATTAGCATTCAGTATTCTGCATGAATGGAAGTTACTCTCCTGACCCAAGACAAAGCCTGCCTCCTCCAGATGTATGATTTGAGGGATAAAGGAATTCAGTCTGATCGCTAGCAATTTTACCCATACTTTTATATCCAGATTAAGGAAAGAATTGGGTCTATAGTTACCACATTCCCTATTATCGTTGCCTCCTTTAGGAAGTACAGTTATTGTAGCTTCTGAGGCCTGTCTTGGGAGGGATAAGTCACCTGCAATAGTCTGATACCACTTGGTCATGTGAGGTGTTTGTATGGGGAGGAGTTTTTATAGCAACCAGCTGAAACACCATCTGGTCCGGGGGCCTTACCTAAAGGCATAGATTTTGTGATCGCCTGTTATTCAGTTTGGGTGATGAGGGCTAAAAGGGAGGTGGTTTCTTTAGTTCCATTTGTGCTGGGCCCTTTTCTGTTAGGTTTACACCCTGAGAGGGAGAAATCCCAAAGTAAAGGTTATACAGTTTAGCATAGAATGAGCTGAACACCTCGGCTATGTCTCTAGTAGAGGGAACATATGAGCCCCTAGAATTTTTAATGGTTCTAATGAACTGTGAATCCTTCCTCTATTCTGTTTCCCCTGTCACCATGGGCGTAATACTTAAATTTAGCATACTGATATGCTTTGGCACATTTAATATTGAAGAGTTCTTTCAACTGTTGCCTAAGGGAAAGGAGCTCTCCCTGAGCTGTCCCTGCTTTAGATTTTTTCTGTATGGATTAAATGGCTGCTATTTTGCGTAGGAGGGAATTAAAAAGTTCATGCCTCTCTTTTTTGATTTTAGAAAAGAAGATATAGTGGCTCACACTTTAATGCACCCAATATATCAAATACAGAAAACAACTACTCGTTTTTTATTTTAGAATTTAAGGCTATAAACTCCCCTCTGATAAAGGCTTTATGAGCCTCCCATACTATGGCCTGGGAGGTATCTGAAGGTGAATTCTAACTAAAACAAAGGATAAATTTTTTTGAAATGTCAGATTTTTATCTGTATCTAAGATGGTCTCATTCAAATGCCACAGCCACTCTATAACGGGTGGTCTTTAAAAGACAGAACAGTGGAGATCGGGGCATGGTCAGATATAGTGATTTGTCTTATTGACAAGTGACGCAGCATCTCCAAGTGATTATCAGATATCAAGACATAGTCCAGTCTTTGGAAAGACTGATGGACTCCAGAATCGAAAGTAAAATCTCTAGTGGTAGCCAGGGGTACACCACCAATGAGGTCAGGGGAGGTGATCGCCTCAGGCAGCACCAGGTAGGGGCAAGAAGGGGGGGAGCCCAAGAGCCGTGTGCTGAAGGGAAGGGGTTAGGTTAAGAAATTGGCATTGGGAGGGGGGCACTGTTTCAGTTTTTGCCTCAGGAAGCAGAAAGGCTAGGTGCACCCCTGGTGGTAGCATTTCGTTTTCTGCGGGAAACTATTATATTTGTATCCCGTAACACTTCTTGAATCCAGGGCCGGCGGGGGCGCCGCTCTCCGCTCTGATGTTTGGCGGCAGCTTTAATCTCCCGCAGCCTCACACAAGCTCCATTGTCTTTTCTTTTTTTTTTTTCCTCACTCCCCTCCTTCAGCATCTTCTCCTACCTCCTCCCCCTTTGCAGTTCCTGAAAGTGGTGCCTTCCTCCTCCCCTCGCCACCGACAAAACCACACCCCCTCCACTCTCAGCAGACACGCCCGCGCCATTCCCAACACTTACCACTGCTTCATATGACACTGGAAACACACCTACCTCAACAACTGCAACCACGCCTCCTCAATTCCACACTAAAGGCTTTCGTGAGAAATCGGAGATGCCCACTGATGACAAACCTGGTCTTCCTTTCTCTCTCACCAGAGGAACATTCCACCCCTAACTGCCTCCTCCCTCCTGCCCTGTAAAGAGTTGCACCGCCCGCTCCTTACCCCTGGTCCCACCTCTATTACTCCCCCCTTCTTCCTCTAATGTGTGAGATTAGCCGATGTGTTCTGTCCATATTGTTAAAGGGGTTGTCCAAGTTATATTTATTGATGACCTATCCTCAAGATAGTTCATAAATATCAGATCGGATGGGGTCCGACACCCGTCACCCCGCCGGTCAGCTGTTTGAGGAGGCGCGTGCCTTGCCAACGCTGCCTCCTCTTCACTATTTGCCTTCTCGCCGTTGCATCTGCAGCAGTTAGCAGGTGTAATTACATCTAACCGTCCCATTCATTTCAATGGGACGGATAGTAACCATACACTTGTATAGGAGCGATTCGTACTATTGAAATATATAGGACGGCTTGGGTGTAATAACACCTGCTCACCACTGCAGATGCAATGGCAAGAAGGTAAACAGTGAAGAGGAGGTGGCACTGGCATGGCGCGCACCTTCTCTTCAAATAGCTGGGTAAATATAACTTGGACAACCCCTTTAAAGCAAATGTATGTAATGTACTGGTATCAGGGCCGGCGCCACCAGTAAGGCGACTTAGGCAGTCGCCTAGGGTGCCATTTAGCAGGGAACGCCCGTTGAGGTAAAAAAATAAAAATAAAAATTGGTTATGTAGGTTCGGGCGTCCGGCCGGCGGCGCCCCTCATGCTGCGCCTCCTGAGCGGCCGGCTCAGTGCTGCGCAGCCTGCCTGCGCCTGCTGACTGCTGTGTTGTTAATGTAGCGTGGCTGAGCTCTGTTCGGTCCGGGGTACAGGAGCATTTGTTTCCTGTACCTGGCCAGACTGAAAGGAAGTGCACACTAAGTGAGCACTTCCTGTCAGTCCAGCCGGGTACAGGAAACAAAAGCTCCTGTACCGCGGACCGAACAGAGCTCGGCCACGCTACATTAGAGGTGACAAGGGGGAGGAAATGATGAGAGTGACAGGGGGGAGGAGTAGAATGAGAGTGACAGGGGGGGAGTAGAATAAGAGTGACAGGGGGGAGTAGAATGAGAGTGACAAGGGAGGGGGGAGTAGAATGAGAGTGACAAGGGAGGGGGGAGAAGAGAGTGACATGGGAAGGGGGGAGAAGAGAGTGACAAGGGAGGGGGGAGAAGAGAGTGACAAGGGAGGGGGGATGAGAGTGACATGGGAGGCGGGGGAGAATGAGAGTGACAAGGGAGGGGGGGAGTAGAATGAGAGTGACAAGGGGGGGAGTAGAATGAGAGTGACAAGGGAGGGGGGGAGAAGAGAGTGACAAGGGAGGGGGGGAGAATGAGAGTGACAAGGGAGGGGGGAGAAGAGAGTGACAAGTGGGGGAGTAGAATGAGAGTGACAAGGCAGGGGGGAGAATGAGAGTGACAAGGGAGGGGGGGAGAATGAGAGTGACAAGGGAGGGGGGAGTAGAATGAGAGTGACAAGGGGGGGAGTAGAATGAGAGTGACAAGGGAGGGGGGGAGAAGAGAGTGACAAGGGGGGGGGGGGAGAATGAGAGTGACAAGGGAGGGGGGAGAAAAGAGTGACAAGGGAGGGGGGAGTAGAATGAGAGTGACAAGGGAGGGAGGGAGAATGAGAGTGACAAGGGAGGGGGGAAGAGAGTGGCAAGGGAGGGGGGAAGAGAGTGACAAGGGAGGGGGGAACAGAGTGACAAGGGGGAGGTAGAATGAGAGTGACAAGGGAGGAGGGAGAAGAGAGTGACAAGGGAGGGGTGAGAAGAGAGTGACAAGGGAGGGGGGAGAAGAGAGTGACAAGGGAGGGGGGAGAATGAGAGTGACAAGGGAGGGGGGAGAAGAGAGTGACAAGGGAGGGGGGAGAAGAGAGTGACAAGGGAGGGGGGGTAGAATGAGAGTGACAAGGGAGGGGGGAAGAGAGTGACAAGGGAGGGGAGGTAGAATCAGAGTGACAAGGGAGGGGGGGTAGAATGAGAGTGACAAGGGAGGCAGGGAGAAGAGAGTGAAAAGGGAGGGAGGGAGAAGAGAGTGACAAGGGAGGGGGGAGAAGAGAGTGACAAGGGAGGGGGGAGAAGAGAGTGACAAGTATATAAAATAAGAACGCTTGTAGTGGAAGAAATTGGCTGTATCTGGGTAAGTAACTAGTGCAGTGATAGAAAACAGAGGGTGGTGGGGGCGTGGTCTGCCAAGAAACATCTCAGTGAGCTCTCTGGCTTTACCCATCGAATCCTTGGCCATCAGCGGATTAACTGAGTCCAGAACCAGCTGACCCACATATATCCACTCTGGGCTTCCTATAACACCTTCCTGGACCCTCCAAGCTCTATATCTGGAGGCAATTCTATTCCCTCAGTCTGAGGCCTACACACCCTGCGTGGCCTCCTGGCCTTCCATGCTTCTGACCACAGCCTATCAGCCTACCTTTGCGGTGTCAGTAAGAGGCCTTGATATGGCCATCCCAGCCCCCAGACCTGAATATAATTGAAAATCTGTGGTGTGACTTAAAGAGAGCTGTCCATGCTCGGAAGCCATCAAACCTGAATGAATTTAAGATGTTTTGTAAAGAGGAATGGTCCAAAATACCTTCAACCAGAATCCAGACTCTCATTGGAACCTACAGGAAGCGTTTAGAGGCTGAAATTTCTGCAAAAGGAGGATCTACTAAATATTGATTTCATTTCTTTTTTGTGGTGCCCAAATTTATGCACCTGCCTAATTTTGTTTAAACAATTATAGCACACTTTCTGTAAATCTTATAAACTTCATTTCACTTCTCAAATATCACTGTGTGTGTCTCCTATATGATATATTTAACTGACATTTTTTATCATAACAACCAATGATTTATACAGGAAAATCATGATGATTAACAAGGTTGCCCAAACTTTCGCATCCCACTGTATATTGTTTTCATGTGTTTTAATAGCGAAAAAAATAAAAACTTTGGAAAAAATATTTGTTTTCTTTTCATTGCAATATTCTGACCACCATAACTTTTTTATAGTTATGCCTATGGAGATATATATATATATATATATATATATATATATATATATATATATATATATATCCAATGTATATTTGTATAAAAAACTATATATATATATATATATATATATATATATATATATTGTTTTGTTTTTTACATTTTTTTTAGGCCTCAAAAGGCTTCACAACATGCAGTCACCAGATTAGCCATTTCTATTTAGCAATTGAATTAAGTCCACTGATAAATAGAACATTCTCCAATGTAGTGCTGTTACCTGAAGGCCACAATGGAATATATTGTTACTGAGGAAGAAACCCATGCGGTTTTGAAACGCATCTGCCTAGAAAAGTGACTGCACCCCTGTTATAATTGGTGTAATATTCCTACCATGGAGAATTGAAAATTGGAAATTTGCAAGTGCGAAGCTGAAACAGCGTAGTGCAGTGATCTGAGTGCTGTAAGCATCCGGAACTTTCTATTGCGCAGGTGTCTAGCACTGTCAGTAACCAGTGACCACACGTGGAGCAGTCAGCATCCCGGAAAATCGTACTGCGCGGGCGCGCAGCGTCATTAACAACCGGAGACCATCTGTGGAGTGGCTGACATCTGGACTGTATGTATTATAGGTTAGGATTAAATTGTATGCAATTTACTTCTTGTGAGCTGGCCATTTTTTTGTATATGAATAATGGAATATACCTGTGAAAGACCTGATAGTCTCCAGCAGGTTCAGGCCTTTCATAATGAACAAACGGCTCCCCATATTGCCATATGGGGGAGCTGTTCCATATTGTTCCACACTTCTGGGTTCTGCTCACATTTAACCATGGTATCTGAGGGGTTCAATGTCTGAGATCGGCATTATTCCTGATGGCAGACAGTAGCCCCTGGTGTCTACTTTATGAAACAGCAGAAACACTGGTGGCTATGGTGCAAGCTTTTCTCATTCCTGAGAGTCATTTTTAAAGACTGAGTTAAAGAGTGTTTCAAAAGAAATGTTCTCTATTTTCCTAATCATATATATAAAAAAAAACCAAAAAAAAAAAAAACTGTTTGGCAGCACAAGTCCGGGGTTTAAACATGGAGCCACTCAGAAGGTGCCAGGTTTGTGTTGTTTTACATAGTGGACAAAGTAGATCATGGACATTTAAACCCTCAGATTTTGTAGGCAATTGTTACCAACGCAGTAATATAATACAACTAATCGGTATATTAACACAGCAATACAATGCATTGAATTTAAATGGTATATCACTACTACAGTATAATTCGTTAAATTTTAATTGGGATATTAACGCATCAGTATAAGGCATTGAATTAAACTGGAATATTAACTTAGCAGTTTAATGCAACTAACTGGTATAATAACATAGCAGTATAATGTATTGAATTTAACTGGTATTTGAATGTAGCAGATAATACAACTAACTGGTATATTAATGGAGTCATATAACAAGTGTAATTTAACTGAATATTAATACACACTAATATGGCTGGCTTGCATCTGTAACTGCTGTCTGTTAGGATACATTGGGCACACATTCTCTTATATGGCAAGACAAGCTCAGAATGGCATCTGTGCTTTACATAAAGTACAGAGATGAAGGACAATGCAGAAACGGGCGGGCGGCGGTCCCACGCATGTGCACTACCATTCAGCCTAGCGGCCAGCGCTTTCTCTTGCTGGAGGAAGTGATGTCATTCGTGACAAACTGTCTCCTTCTGAAGAAAAGAAGAAAAGACAGGATGGAATACCAGGAATGGGATGTATTATTACTAGACATAAGCAAATTTTCAAAAATTTGATTTGCCGGTTCGCCAATTTTTTGGGGAAAAATTAGGTTTGATCCAAATTAATTTGCTGCGAATTGCGTTAAACAGCTATTTCCTGGCTGGGGAGATCCTTTATAGTTGTGTAGAACACTGTACCTTGCAGTAACATGCATAGGGACTCTGGTTCGGTAGTGAAATAATACTGTGAGTCAGTATGACATGCAGATGACAGGTGTTGCTCTTAGAATCACTGCACACTTCATTTATTTAGGCAGTCATGGGGCCAAAACTGACCAAATAACTCAAGCATGAACTCAGCCTTAAAAACACAAATGCAATCGCACTCTGCAACCAGCACTCTGCCCTGCCTCTATGCTGGATGTTGAATGAGGCATTGGTGTACATTTTGGCCAAAGCGTAATAAGCCACTCACCATGTCAAGGTCGCCTCCATGAGTGGTCCCTAACACTAGTTCCTACCTGTTATGGGCCATGACAGCCACACAAAGTCCAGGGAGCGCAGGTACAGCATGCACGCCAAGCACACTCTGCTTTTAACCCCGTCCGGTGCCATAACAGCTTCCATCGGATCCAGGGATGCAAGTACCAACATGCATGCTGAGCCCACTATATACTTCTCCTGGAGCCAAATGGCTACTGGTAGGTGCTATGTAAGCAGACTCAGTTTTATACTGACTTTAAAACCAGCCTCCAGGGCAGACTAACTGGTCAGGTGTGCATGACTGCTTGGAGATCGCCACGCCTCCAATGTGGGGGGTTCAGCCAGCACAACCCTGTATGCAGGTGCACATTGCTATGGCGAAATACAGATACAAACGCAAAAACACAAATGCAATTGCACTCTGCAACCAGCACTCTGCCCTGCCTCTATGCTGGATGTTGGCATTGGTGTACATTTTGGCCAAAGCGTAATAAGCCACTCACTACGTCAAGGTCGCCTCCATGAGTGGTCCCTAACACTAGTTCCTACCTGTTATGGGCCATGACAGCCACACAAAGTCTAGGGAGCGCAGGTACAGCATGCATGCCATCAGCCTTACAGGTCAATGTTAGCGCCAGGTATAAAGAACCGTGCAGAGGTCCAAGATCCTACTGTAGCATGAAAAAGCACACTCCTTTCACACAGTCATCAGCTGATTCCATATAAATGTCTACAGAACCTGTTCTATTAAACGCTTAAACAAGTAAAGTGGCAAGGGTGTCAGCCGTAAGTTTGTGTTGATGTCACTGATAATTTTGCCCTTCCTCTGATCCGTCAGAACAATAAAAAGGATCCTGTCTGTGGAGCATCTGCCTTCACTCGGTCAGCATTTGGTTAGTAATCCTTCAGTATTGCTAATGCCAAAAACAGGAGTGCATCCAAAACAGAAATGATACGTGAACAGAATATTTGCAAGTCTTCTGTGTTTTCTATCCACTCCTGATTTTGGCTACCAAATCATAAGCCAATTCTGATGGGACCATACAGGCCTTACAGTTGCTACACAGAGAGGATCCATTGGGCTTCTCATTTTACCTTCCTTCTGACAGATGAGAAGAAGGGTCAAATAAAAGATGATGTCAGCCAAGCCAAAAGGGCGAAATAGTGGCCCAATCATGAAGTGGAGAGGGTGGGAACAGCATGAGAAGTCTACAGAGTGGCCCTATGACATAGTGGTGAGGGGGAAGAAGCATGAGGAGGCCACAGAGTGGCACAATGACAAGAGAATGTGGGAGGTGGCAGCAGCATGAGGAGGACACAAAGTGGCATGACGTCGGGAAATTGTGGAGGTGGCAGCAACATGAAGCGGCCACAGAGTGGCACAACGAGAAAGTGTGGAGGTGTCAGCAGTATGAGGACGCCACAGAGTGGCACAACAACAAAGTGTGGAGGTGTCAGCAGCATGAGGAGGCCAGAGTAGCACGACAACAAGAGATTTTGGAGGTGTCAGCAGCATGAGGAGGCCACGGAGTGGCAAGACAATGAGAAATTGTGGAGGTGTCAGCAGCATGAGGAGACCACAGAGTAGCACAAAGATGAGAGATTGTGGAGGTGGCAGCACCATGAAGAGGCCAAAGAGTGGCACAACGACAAAGTATGGAGGAGTCAGCAGCATGAGGAGGCCACAGAGTGGCACGACGAGAAAGTGTGGAGGTTTCAGCAGCATGAGGAGGCCAAAGTAGCACGACAACAAGAGATTGTGGAGGTGGCAGCAGCATGAGGAGGCCACAGAGTGGCACGACGACGAGAGATTGTGGAGGTGGCAGCAGCATGAGGAGGCCACAGAGTGGCCCAATGATGAGAGATTGTGATGGTGTCAGCAGCATGAGGAGGCCACAGAGTGGCACGACAACAAAGTGTGGAGCTTTCAGCAGCATTAGGAGGCCAGAATAGCACGACAACGAGAGATTTTGGAGGTGTCAGCAGGAGGCCACAGAGTGGAACTATGACAAAGTGTGGAGGTGTCAGCAGCATGAGGAGGCCACAGAGTGGAACTATGACAAAGTGTGGAGGTGTCAGCTGCATGAGGAGGCCACATAGTGGCACAATGAAGAGAGATTGCGGAGGTATCAGCAGCATGAGGAGGCCTCAGAATGGCACGATGATGAGAGATTGTGGAGGTGTTAGCAGCATAAAGAGAGGCCACAGAGTGGCATGACGACAAGAGATTGTGGAGGTGTCAGCAGCATGAGGAGGCCTCAGAATGGCACGATGATGAGAGATTGTGGAGGTGTTAGCAGCATAAAGAGAGGCCACAGAGTGGCATGACGACAAGAGATTGTGGAGGTGTCAGCAGCATGAGGAGGCCACAGAGTGGCCCAATGATGAGAGATTGTGGAGGTGTCAGCAGCATGAAGAGGCCACAGAGTGGCACGAAGACTAAGTGTGGAGGTGTCAGCAGCATGATGAGGCCACAGAGTAGCACAATGACAAGAGAATAGGGAGGTGTCAATAGCATGAGGAGGCCACAGAGTGGCACGACAACAAAGTGTGGAGGTGGCAGCAGCATGAGGATGCCAAAGTAGCACGACGACAAGAGATTGTGGAGGTGTCAGCAGCATGAGGATGTAACAGAGAGGCACGACGATGAGAGATTGTGGAGGTGTCAGCAGCATTAGGAGACCACAGAGTAGCACGACGATGAGATATTGTGAAGAATGGCATCAGCATGAGGAGGCCACAGAGTGGCAGGACAACAAAGTCTGGAGGTTGCAGCAGCATGAGGAGGCCAGAGTAGCACTATGACGAGAGATTGTGGAGGTGTCAGCAGCATAAGGAGGCTACAGAGTGGCATGACTACAAAGTCTGGAGGTGGCAACTGCATGAGGAGGCCACCTTGGCTTGGCACGATTTAATAATACACATACTCCGGCACAAAAGGCTTGGCAAATTGATTTTCCTGGAATTTCAATCAAAGATTGGGATAATATATTGGCAAATTTAAGTTTAGTTACTTACTGTATATTTGTAATCAAATATTGGTTCTATTTATTATTAAATATTGAATAAATTTAATAAAACAAAATTAAGTGTTGTCTAAGACAGGAAAGAATCGGCCAGTCTTCTGGTTATTCGATGACGTGGTTGCGATGGAGAAAGCATTCCAAAAACAATTTCTCTCCAACTGGAGACGAATCCTGTAAAGATTGATGCAAGTGTGGTATTGGCTGCTCATCGAGCAATATACTTCTGGGGGAACCTCCCTGGCATGAACGGGCCTCTAATAGCTACAGACAATGAGAAGACAAAGCTTCAAGATTGCTTGGAGCCTGGAAGAGTTGTGAGGTTCATCAAGATTCAAACCATAACTACCAGCCCCTGGTCTCTTCATCAGGGAAAACTTCACGAGTTCCCAGTCATCATGGATGGGAAGGAGGAAATCCTGTGGTCCACAGAGATGGAGAGGGTCTCCGGATTCCCCCCGTACTTTACGGACGTCTCATAAATAAACCGCTGCTCTCGATAGAAGCTCCTGGGAAGGTCATGGAGGGTCCCAGTCATCCGGAATCTATTCACCCCACTGAAGGATTATTTTGAAAGTGTGTAGAAAGTACACGGTGCTCCAACGCTGCAGATTTATCATGGAGACACCTGATTTTATTATATTTAAAAAAAAACATTAAAAAAAATGAGGCACCTTTGTCACCCGGCTCCCAAGTGCGATCAGCTACATCATCGAGTACTGTCTGCATGTCACTGATGGCCTTCTCAACTGTCTCTGGGTCATTAGCCTGACCGCTCACAACACCACATCCCAAGCCACTCTCCTCATCACTACTTGCCTGCCTAGTGGATGAAAATACAGATTCAGGTTGAGGACAAGTGAGGGCACAGGGCCTTCTCCCGGGCCATGCCAACTAAGGATTGTGTCTGACAAACCCACTGACTCTCTGCTGGGGGTGTCTGATGTAAGTTGCGTCAAAGTCAAAGATCGAGTCAACCATTTAAGAACCGCTGGGTTGCTGGTCACGATACAACTGCTAGCTGACACTGGAAGTTCAGGCCTCTCAAATTGACTCCCGCTGCCAGGGCCCATACTCTGCTGCGACCTCTGCCTGTGCCACTCCCCTGTGCAAGGCCTGGCACTTCTCTGCCTACATACGGTTAAATCAAATAACCAAATGCTAGATCAAATATTTTTTATCTCACTGCACCGTAGAACGGCAATTAGACCAACATTTTTTTCTATTTTACACAAAAGGCTTTTAAACAGATAAGTGCAACGATGAAAGGCAAATATATTTGTATTTCCCCAGTAATACACAACAAACTGGGCTGTAAAATATCTTACTGCACCGCTAAATGGCAATTAGGCCCAAGTTTTTTTCTATTTTTACACAAAAAGCTTTTCGACAGATAAGTGCAACAATGAAAGGCAAATATATTTGTATTTCCCCAGTAATACGCAGCAAATTGGGCTGTAAAATATCTCACTACACCGCAGACTGCAATTAGACCAAAATGTTTTTCTTTTTTTACACAAAAGGCTTTTCAACAGATTAGTGCATTTCATCAGTAATAGATGGCAAACTGGGCTGTAAAAGATCTCACTGCACCGCAGAACAGCAATTAGACCCATTTTTTTTTTCAAATGCAACTATGAACAGCGAATATATTTGACTTTCACCAGTAATACATGGCAAACTGGGCTGTAAAATATCTCACTCGACCGCTGAATGGCAATTAGTCCCTAATTGTTTTCTCTTTTTACACAAAAGGCTTTTCAACAGATAAGCAAAACTATGAACGGCAAATGTATTTGTATTTTGCACTAATACATGGCAAAGTGGGCTGTAAAATATCTTATTGCACTGCTGGGCGGCAAATATATTTTTCCTTTTTCCACTAATACACGCAAAAAAGGGCTTTAAAACAGATAAGTGCACCGCTGAGCGGCAATTATATTTTACTTTTGCCACTAATACACAACAAAAGGGACTATAGTGTTTACACTTCACCACGCAATGGCTAATAAGCCATTTTTTCCCACTAATAAAAGCCCAAAAAATGCTTTAGAACATATAACTGCACCGCACTAGGGCAAATAAAACATATAAATATTTCCTTGTAATGAACCCTGTTAATGCCTGTATGAAACAGCATGTGCACCCTAATAAGAATGGTTTGCTGGAATTACAGAGCTGTATAATGACAATTTGTATTGCCAGTCAGTGCAGCAAAGTCTAATCTGATTGTTCCTATTAACCAGGCCGTCACCTCCCAGACTGAACCCTGTTCAACATAAATGCTGTGGAATGATTCCTCCCTATCCTTCCCCTACACCTTGAATTATATTTCCCAGCACTTGTAAATGATTTATTTTTTAATGCAATGATGATTTTTCGATCACTGTCTCTAGCGCCTGCAGATACGTCTCTCCCTGCACTAAGTACGCTGGTGAATGGCATAATCTATGATGGCTGCCATATTTATACGGCTGTGACATCACAGGGATGGCTGACTCCTAATTGGCTGCACGCATGTCAGTATGGGTGATCCCACCTTCCTAGACTTCCTTTCTCCATGTCATCACAGCCGCCATTTTAGGAAAAATGCAATTCGTTACTACGAAGCGAAAGGAAATGCATATTCGGTGTAAATTGAATTGTTAGATTCAATACGTTCATCTCTAATTATTACCACTTTACAAAGCGCTGGTGCGGCCTCATCTGGAATAAGCAGTTTAGTTCTGGGCACCAGTCCATAGAAAGGATGCTCTGGAGCTGGAGGGAGTACAAAGGAGAGCAACTAAACTGATAAGTGGCATGGAGGGTCTTAGTTATGAGGAAATATTAAAATAATTAAATGCATTTAGTCTTGAGAAGAGATGTCTAAGAAGGGGCGTGATTAACCTATTCAAATATATAAATTGTCATTCAAAAAATATGGTGAAAAACTGTTCCATGTAAAATACCCTCAAAAGACAAGAAAAAGTTCAGTCTCCAGATTCATCAAGGCTTCTTTACTGTAAGAACTGTGAATCTATGGAATAGTCTACCTGAGGACATGGTCAGAGAGTTAAAAAAAAAGTCTTAGATACATTCGGAAAATTAAATAACATTAATACCTATGAAAATGTATAGAAATTGGGGTCCCCACCTATCCCTTGGTTGAACTTGATAAACATGTTTTTTTTTTTTTTGTTTTTTTTTTAAACTGTATAAACTATGTAACTATGTAACTATGTAACTATGGGGATATCAACTGATTAAACAAAGTTGATAAAGAGGTAAACATACTGGAGTAATCTGTGGCTTTTACATTCTATAAATTTGAGTCTGATATTGCAGCTAAGCCCCATTGGTACAAATGTATTTGGACTGTGGTCTGTAGAGCTATTTCTGGGGGACAAAAGCTATGATTTTCTAATTCTAGATAACCCCTTTAAATGATGATGTGCTATACCAGCATGTAGACTTTTGGCACAGAATTTTAGCACAGACTATTACCAATGGTGAGGCTCAAAGATCACCGTGTTCCAGCTGGTGAGGCTCCAGGAGAAAATGTTTTAATAATCTGATTTAGCCTATGGAATGCCTTGCTCGGATAATGAAATAGTGTCCCAATTTACATAAAGAGTAACATTTTTAAGCCACATAAGAGAGTTTCCCATCTAATGGACTGCAAGATGGAAAAAAATTAATTAAATCAATCTGATATAATGAAAATTTTGCCCTAATAGTACCCTGTAGGTAGACATTTCATTGTGTCATGCTATACTTTACAATAAAGCCCCAAAACATTAAAAAAATATATATAATTAAATCATGGTGGTAGATACCTTTGTTCACTATTTATTTTATTTATTATTTGCAATTTGCACACTATTGTTCAGTTTACAATGGCAAGTACTTTAACGGTTATATGCAGCATGTAAAAGTCCAGCAATACAGATAGCGAGCTTATACTAAGACGGGGTATCAATATGTATCAACAGTTAGTCCAGCAAGAGTACCCTGTTTATCCATTAAGTAACTAAATTTAATAGGTAAGTTCAGAATTTACATATATACAGACAAAACAGTTCTATGCAAATGATCCATGTAGAGGCCAGAATATGGATACCTAAGATACAGGTATACACAGGCGGGAGGCCGGGGAAAGTTATCCCTAGCACTGATTCCCTGATCTGGTCCTCTGCCCAGGGACGTCTCCTGATGGTGGGGGCGCCCTGTCCCCGTACCTGAACTCCAACTCCTAATTATCCCTGGTGAGGTGAGTGATGGAGTGGGACGATATACGTGGTGTCTAACATGGAAAACAAGCACAGATAGGAAAGGATAGGTTACAAAGGTGTCCACTGTATACTGCCCTCATGGCGTAACCAGGAGGTACAGGGCCCACCTAGAAGATAAAATATACTAACAAAACGCACAATTGGGTATAGATATATTAAGATAATTATAGATGACCTACAAACCCCGACGCGTTTCACCCAAACGGAGGGTTCATCAGGGGGTTACGTGTAGTAGGTATGCAAAGATAATGGGACCATTGCCAATGGTTATGGCCGCCCCAGTTCAGTGATGCGTGCGTGCATATATAACAGGAATAGACAATCCTTTATGACACTGCAGACCCACAGTAATGAAACGATTGCCAAATGGCAGTTTACATACGTTTTTGGCAGCGTGGTGAGTGAACTCGACTACCAACATACACACTGAAAAAATAATAGTAGACAAATTGGACCCAGGTTAGTTCAGGTAGGATAACAAGCGATAAATGCCCATAACACTGAGTATTGAATGTGAATAGATACCTGAGGTTGGCAATAATATATTGCAAACAAGGTCGTTCCTGAGGAGGCTCATAGATAAGAGCATATGCACCTGACTGAAGTGCAGCACGAAAGATATGCGTGCCCCAGTTTAGTCACCCAGGATGCCGGGTTACCCACCCAGAGGATACCTAAAAAAAAATTTTTTTATATTGTATGTACCTCAACATACACTCAGGGCTAGACATACATTACAGATAGTAAAGAGACATTGTCTGCTACTTACATGGTGTGGTCAGTGGTGTGGAATAATGGGTCTGAGGTGGTGATCCTCAGTTTAGCCCTCCCTTTTAACCCCCCAAAGCCCATACACAGGTGGATATCTAATTAATTAAGGTGTGGCCGAAAGAGTAGGGCGTGCCAGGGGGAGGCATGCTCATTAATGAGGTTGTGTAGATGTCATGACCTGGTGGATACAAGATGGAGGTGCCCCATGCTGTCCTATGTAGTTTGTAATCGGCCAGCATGTGTGCTTGGCCCGCACGCCGGTATGCGTGTCAACGTGGACCGCACACCGGAAGTGACGTACATGTATTCACCATCAAACCGGAAGTGCGGTGTATGCGTGTCAGCTTGACACGCATACTACCGCTGATGTCGACCAGTTGATGATGCGCCGAAAACGAGGCTGTCCTGGTATATGGAGACAGTAGGCAAAACATGTATAGATGAAGGTGCCCCATGCTAACCTACGTAGTTTGTTATCAGCCAGCATGTGTGCTTAGCCCGCACGCCGGTATGCGTGTCAGCGTGGACCGCATACCGGAAATGACGTAAATATAGTCACCATCATACCGGAAGTGCGGTGTGTGCGTGTCAGCTTGACACGCATATTGCCGCTGATGACTACCAGATGATGATGCGCCAGAGTTATATGATGACAGTGGGCTGAACATGTATGAATGGTCAAACAGTACACATACATGATGGGGGATAGTCTGTGGTCCGGTTGGGCCAGGTCGCAAGGGTTGCAAGTAATGGGCAAAAGTAGGGGACATGTATAGGGTGGGGCATGAGGAGTTTCTGTGCCAGAAAAGATGCACACAGAGCTGTTACTGTACATGTATATAACTACTGACGTACAAAGAAGATATATACAGAGAGCTCCCTTCAGGATAACAAGGAAGCCCCATACAGGGTATGTCACTGTGAATAGACATCCCATTAAATGTAACGTTCGGGTACTTTACGTACCCAGGCTATACGCCAGGGAATTAAAGATATTACTGAGGTCAGAATTGCAGGGGGGATGGCCACCTGATAGGGGATACCCCACTAACAAGGCCAGATCAGTGAAGCAAGGGGAAGTTAATGACAGAATGGAGGTCACCATTCATGTCATAAGGCAATGAGAGAGAATGAGCAGTTATAGAAAGCAAGAAAAGTCAAGCGCTCGTTAAGTCCTCGGGGTGATTGGGAGCGAAATCTATAAATCCACTCGCTCTCCTTCTGTAGGATACGTCTGTCCAAATCACCGCCTCTTGGAGAGGGGGATATCAGTTCAAGGACAGTGAAGCGAAGGCAAGAGGGATCACCACCATGACAGTCATTTACATGAGTAGCCACGGGTGTGGGCTCTTTTTTGATGACGTCATTAACGTGTTCCAGGATTCTTCTCCTGAACTCACGTATCGTCTTGCCAACATAATCCATAGGGCATGGGCACTGGCAGAGGTAAACCAGCCCACTGGATAGACAATTAACAAAGTCCCGGACCTGGAACGTTTGACCAGTGACCGAACAGGTGACAGACTTGGTGGTTCGAACATATTGGCAGGCCTTGCACCGACCGCATTTGAATATACCGATGGGTTTCCGGTTGAGCCAAGAGCCAGCCTTCTGAGGTGGTGAAAAATGGCTGTGAACCAGACGGTCCCTAAGGCTCCTACCTCGCCTATAAGAGACCGACGGATATTTGCTTATGATATCTGAAATATCAGCATCCATTTGTAGGATCGGCCAGTATTTCTGTAGGATTTCTCTGGTTTCACGGTTGGCGGCATCGAAATTGGCGATGATACGTGCCGGTTGAGGATCATCAGAGGTACGTCTTCTAGGTACCAGGAGTTCAGTCCGTGGTCTAGTGGATGCTTTCTGAAAAGCCTCCCGCAGAATATCCCTCGGATACCCCCTTGCCAAAAATCTATCTTGAAGCTTCCCGGCCTCCTGAAAAAAGGAGGAGTCATTAGAGCAGTTTCTCCTCACTCTTAAGTATTGCCCCTTGGGTATACCTCGTCTGAGAGGGGCGGGGTGATAGCTGCTCCAATGGAGAAGAGAGTTGGTGGCCGTACTCTTACGATAGATATTTGTTAGAAGACTGTCACCCACCTTAGTGACCCTTACATCTAGGAAGGTAATGGATTCATAATCCCATTCACAGGTGAATTTAAGACCAATACTATTAGCGTTAAGGTCTGTGACAAACCGTTTAAAGCTGAGGGGATCACCCTTCCAGACTATAAACACATCGTCTATAAATCTGGTCCAAAATTGGATGTAGTCAGCCCACCAGACGATGTGGTCCGGAAAAACCTGCGTGTCCTCCCACCAGCCCAGGAAGAGGTTGGCGTATGACGGAGCACAGGGACTGCCCATCGCCGTCCCCCTGAGCTGGTGGTAAAACCGTGCATTGAACAGAAAGTAGTTGTGGTTAAGAGTGAACGTCAAGAGTTCACGGATGAAAACATTATGCAAAGAACAGTGAGTCCCTCTGGTTTTGAGATAGTGATCCACAGCCCTTAACCCATGCTCATGTGGTATAGAGCTATACAGAGCCTCGACGTCTATGCTGCCGAGGATGCATGCCGGATCCAGATTCAAGGTATTAATTTTATTGAGGAAGTCCATCGTGTCCCTCGTGTATGCGGGGAGGGACACGACGAACTCCCTCAGAATCTGGTCCAGATAAATGCCACTATTTTGTGTCAGGCAGTTGACGCCTGACACAATAGGACGGCCTTTTAAAGGGGAGGTACCCTTGTGTACTTTGGGTAGGCCATAGAAAGTAGCGACCAAGGGTTTCACTGGTAATAGAAATGTGTATTCAGTGGTGCTAATGACCTTATTCTGTAGACCCGTGTTCAAGATGTTTTTGAGTTTACCCAAGTAAAGAGCAGTAGGGATTGTTCTGCAGTACCTCATACCCCTCCCTGTCTTTAAGGAGGTCCAGGCACATATTTTTATATAATGGGGAGTCAAGGATGACAAGGTTGCCACCCTTGTCTGATGGCTTGATCACGATCGTGCTATCCCTTTCCAGTGACCTAAGTGCCTCCATCTCTGACACTGAGAGATTGAAGGACCTGGGTCTCACATGCCCCAGCTGGTCAAGATCTCGTGTGACCAGCTGGAGGAAGATGTCAATATGTTCTGAACTCAGTGGAGGCGGCATTCTACTGCTTTTGGGCCGTAGCTTGGTGAACGGGCCTGTGCCCGGGATGCTATTGTGCTCACTGTTGAGATCCACAAGGTCCTGCAGACCCTCATAGTCAGTCTCTTCCAGGCCCAATCTTAGGCACGTGTCCCTGTTGGAGTTCTTAAAGAACTTGTGCCATTTTAGCCTTCTGCAGAAGAGATGGAGGTCCTTGGTCCAGGCAAAGGTACTGAAGTCCGTGGTGGGTACGAACGACAGTCCCCGCCCGAGGACCCCCATCTCCTCAGCACAGAGTGTACGGGCAGAGAGATTAATGACTTGGAGGTCATCTGCAGGCTCTTTACTCAGCGATTTTTTCGAAGTGAATAAGGCATCCCTCCTTTCTCTAAAAAAGAGGAAGAGGATGAGGAAGAGGCACAGGCAGCGAGAGCTTGCGGCTGCTGGGATGGGATGTTTTGAGAGAGGCCAGAGGGAGGGGACGGCTGGTATTCGGGGGGAGGGTGTTGATGCCCATGACCCCGATAGCTTCCGCCCCTGCCTCGATATCTGCCTTGTCCTGACCATCGCCGACCACCTTGTCGTCTGGGGTCAGAGCGACCGCGATTCGAGGGTGCGTATCGTGGTTTAGGTCGAGAATCAGTATCGGAAGTATCCACGTCCGAAGATGAGAATTCAGATTCAGACGGCTGATTCTGTGTAGCAGTATATGCCCGATTTTCTCTAAAGTCGCCTAAATCTCGCACAAATTGTTTGTGCTTGCGTTCCTTTATGAGTGATTGGAACCTCACAACAGCTGATTGTAGGGATGCCTCCCTTCTGGAAAAGTCTGGGTCTTCCTTCAGTTTAAGAGCCGTATCTATTTGTTCCTTCAATTTCTTGGAGGTGTTTTCAAATAATACTCTCTCTTCGTCCAATAGTAACTTCATGAGGGACAAAGAATTATGAGTCAGGGTCTCTTCCCATTTAGTCAAGAATCCTGGTGAGGAGATTCTGTCAGCAGGCCGTATACGGATACGGAGTCCCCGTGGGACAATTTTTTGCTCAAGATAGCTCTCAAGTGACTTTATCTCCCACCAGGATTTGATATTGTCTTTATAATAGGTGTATAGATCACTAAACACCTGCTTGCTTGATGCTGACTGGTCAAGTGTGGGGACGCCCCTATCCGAAAAGACATCCCTTGCTTCATTCAGCAGATCATCAGTAAAGATAGTTCCCGTTAGGAATGTAGCCATAGCAAAAACAAAAATGTAAAAGTCCAGCAATACAGATAGCGAGCTTATACTAAAACGGGGTATCAATATGTATCAACAGTTAGTCCAGCAAGAGTACCCTGTTTATCCATTAAGTAACTAAATTTAATAGGTAAGTTCAGAATTTACATATATACAGACAAAACAGTTCTATGCAAATGATCCATGTAGAGGCCAGAATATGGATACCTAAGATACAGGTATACACAGGCGGGAGGCCGGGGAAAGTTATCCCTAGCACTGATTCCCTGATCTGGTCCTCTGCCCAGGGACGTCTCCTGATGGTGGGGGCGCCCTGTCCCCGTACCTGAACTCCAACTCCTAATTATCCCTGGTGAGGTGAGTGATGGAGTGGGACGATATACGTGGTGTCTAACATGGAAAACAAGCACAGATAGGAAAGGATAGGTTACAAAGGTGTCCACTGTATACTGCCCTCATGGCGTAACCAGGAGGTACAGGGCCCACCTAGAAGATAAAATATACTAACAAAACGCACAATTGGGTATAGATATATTAAGATAATTATAGATGACCTACAAACCCCGACGCGTTTCACCCAAACGGAGGGTTCATCAGGGGGTTACGTGTAGTAGGTATGCAAAGATAATGGGACCATTGCCAATGGTTATGGCCGCCCCAGTGGCATGGGTTTAAAAGCAAAATGAAAACTTTATCAGGATTAAAAGAAAATGAGCTTCAATTATTTACACTTATGAGGAAGAATTATCATTTTAATTAATGTAAGTCTTGCTGCCATTGATACGTGCAATCTACCTCAAATTTTACATTTCTCCCTCAAGCTTTTTATAAGTGGATGTACTGTATATTCAACCCTACATATTTATGCATATTACTTGTGTGTGACTATTACCCCTAAATATCTAACTTAGGCCGAATGCACACGGCCGTGTTTCATGGCCGTGAGCGGTCCGTGGAACCGCGGCCTGGATTCCTGATGAGTGCAGGAGCGCACGGCGTCATGGGTTGCTATGACGCCGTGCGCTCCCTGCTGCCGCCACAGTACAGTAATACACTGGTATAGATCATACCAGTGTATTACTGTATTGCGGCGGCAGCAGGGAGCGCACGGCATCATAGCAACCCATGACGCCGTGCGCTCCTGCACTCATCAGGAATCCAGGACGCGGTTCCACGGAACGCTCACGGCCGTGAACAACGGCCGTGTGCATTCGGCCTTAGTCTACTACCTGGAGACTACTTTCTACCCCATCCCTATTCACTCCCTGCCCCAAGGACAAATATTCTGACTTTTCCCAATTTATTTTAAGTCCTAAATATCTACAGTGATTCTCAATCAAATGAATTGCCTTAGGTATTGAATTTAAGGGATCCCTCAACAACAGAACCAAGTTTTCCTCATATAATAACACCTTCTCCTCGGTCCTTCCATAAATAAAACCTTTTATCTCATGATTACTTCTAATCAACTCCCCCAACAATTCTAACACCAGAGCAAACACCAATGGATAAAGGGTACAGCCTGTCTTGTCCCACGAGCAAGCTGAAACATCCTCAACGCCTTCCCCCCTAAACTTGCACAAGCCGTTGCACCTCCATACAGCAATTTAACCCATCTTATGATGTTCTTTCAAACCCCATTCTCTCCAGATGAAATCCCACTTGACCCAGTAACACTTAGGAAGAATCAGTGTATGTTATCTTTTATTTAGGATTATCATCTGCCCACTAATGTAGTGTTCAATTTCACAATTGACCTGACTGTCTGCTTTTGCCATGCATTACCTGACTGTCTGACTAATAAACCTTTGCTCGCTATCTAACTTGATAGACTGCAAGTCCAGGAGATGTGCACTTCTAGTACGTAACGGCGAGGTGAAAGCAACCACGGCCCAGGATGTGAGCGCTCACAAGATTTGAAACTAAATAAAGCTGTGTTTATTCATCCATGTCTATGCAACGTTTCGTCTCTATCAAGAGCCATTCTCAAGACATGGATCAATAAGTACAACTTGAGGGTTCATGCACATGTCCCTTGTTGCGGACCTCAAATAGCGATCTAGAATGCACCGGCAACGGCCATATTCCCGCTGTTTGCAGATGTGGACCCATTCACTTGAATGGATCCACGATACACAAGATTCAGTTCTACATTTTGCCAGTGCAGAAGCACAGACCAAAATCCAATGGAAGCACTTGGGCTTTAGCTCTGTGCCTCTGCTCCACAACGCTATGTATCTTGCAGATTGCGGACCCATTCAAGTGAATGGGTCCACATCTGTGATACGGAGCGTACACGACAGATACCTGTATATTGCAGATACCTGCTGTTTGCTGGCCGCAATAAGGGCAGTGGCCTGTTAGTGTGCATGCGCCCTTGTTTGGATTCAACTCTCGGGAGTGCTGTGGCTTTTTCTTTGACATGTTAGCTTGTTACAATACATTCCATTGACAGTCTCTCAGCCTTAAAAATTTCACTGAACGTTTCATCATGGTATGCTGCCATGACTCATCTAGAGCTAGATATTGGATAATTCCGCAATATGAAAATGATTCTCTTGGTTAAGAGCACATTTTGCAGCGGGTAGCCTGCCTACTTGTGTTTTATGCATGGAAATGTAACTGTCCACCTCAGTGCCATCCCATCCGGGTGACAATTAGTGGACAATAGAGAGAAGGCCCGTCATCTGAACTTATCAGTGACAGTCTACCACACTTTAAGAAGGAGATATCATGAATCAAGAATGAATGAGAGCAAAGTCGCAGCCCCTGGCAGGGTTATGACATCACTCACTCCCATTGCCAAGACAGGAAAGCAATGTCCTATGCCTTGGGTATAATTACTGTATGACATCACTCCCACTGCTATGACAACTGAAGTACTAAAATATAATCTTTCGTAGAATATGTTTTTAATTGACTACATTTGCTTATACTGCTTGGTCAAATGTCTTACCCTCCATTTTAATTATTTTCACTATATATATTTTTTGAACCTTCTGTTCTTTATTATATTTATTCATTAATGAAATGAATATTTTGATAATATTGCAGCAGTTTAATTGCCCAGAGGAAAACATGGTTAATTATGCCTGTTTATGCATTCTGCTGAAGCAGATGGATCATCCTTAAGCTATTAATTGTATTGCCAAAGTAAGAGAAGCACTCTTTGAAGCAGCACTTGGTAATTTGTAACAAACTTCATTGTGACTATCAAAGCATTTGGAACATCCCTGGTTCTCCCATGACTGTACCAGTCAATATCCATCAACTTGAATCTAAGTGAATAGGCTTTTGATCTTTCACAATGCTGTTGTTAGCAATATATAAAAATAATTTGATAGTCTAACCAATGCTAAACCTTAAAAAGACCTTAATGAAAATGTTTTTCTTTTTTATGATTTGATATCTGATTCCTTTAAATCTTCAAAATGAATTTAAAGGGGTTGGCCCACACAAAATGTTCAGCAGTTTTCAAACCAGGACCTGGATCGAAATATTTTTGGAATTGCATGTAATTAGAGATGTAGTATAGCCTTCAACTACCTCCTGAACTGTAAATAATGTGTAGTAGAGCATAACACGGCACTCACTCGGGAGTAAAAATCTTCTTGCTTTATTGCTTTCTGCAGGTTACATAGATATGGACATGAACATCTAGGTGACGGCCATTTTGCGCATACCCGATGAAGTGCAGGTATGTACAAAACGTCTGTCGCCTAGATGTCCATGTCTATGTAACCCGCAGAAAGCAATAAAGCAAGAAGATTTTTACTCCTGGGTGAGTTTCGTGTTATGCTCTACTACACATTATTTAGGGATCCAAGCACTGATAGCAGCATATGCAGAGCAGTCCTTTTAGTGCAAGTCTGCCTCTTGGTTGTTACCTCCTGAGCTGTGATAGGGAGACAGCTGCAGGGGAAAGGACATGCCCTCCAAGAAAAGACATGTCAGTTGAGCTGCTAGTTTGATATAAATCTAGCAGAGCAATTGAAGCAATGAATGGGGAGATTTCTGGTTCCATGTGAGGTACAGGACTGAATCTAGATTTGTCAGAAAGAGATTGTCATGTACTATCCTGCCTCTCCCAAAAAAATGTTGCCACCTGGATTTAACTAAGAAAATGGTTATGAGCCTCCTATTGGATATTGAAAATTCAGACTCCTGTACTCCACTTTGCTGTTTAGGTAAATGCTTTATTTCAAAGAGCAGACCAAAAAAAAAGTTTTTCGGCATATATCCTTCTTCAGCATAACTGGTTGAGCCGCATGGATAAAAGAAAAAAAGTGTAGAGTTGAAATACCCACAGTGGGTTGCAGTTTGCCTCAGTAGTATGGGGCTCTGTGGCCCTGGTTGGCGTGCGCTAGAATAAGGCTGTAGCCTAAAAGAATGGGCGCCCTTGTGGTCGTGGAAAAGATGTTAAGCCTCCTTCACACAAGCGTGACGGATAGTAATAGTACTCTACCTAATAGAATATTTTGATATTTATGGGTAGTTACTGAAGACAAATCGTTCAGTAGAAACAATTGTGGGTCAAGAGATATAGCTATTTTTAACTTATGGGTAAGAAGATTTTTAATGCCCTTCCAGTATGTTGCCAGACCTGCACAAAGCCACATCATATGCAGATAGTCCCCTCCTATATTATCACAGCGAGGGCACTTTGAGGTATCTCTTAATCCACATCTGCTTAACCAAACAGGGGTAACATAAAGTCTGTGATAGATATTAAACTGTGTTAAAACGTGATTGAAATTGTGAGAAAGTACATCAGGGTTAGTAAAAATACTTCCCCATCCCACCAACCTTATATTTGGGCAGTCCACCTCCCAGGCCCTTTGACCTGGGGATTGTGTCACCGAAAAACGTGACTTGATCAGTAGTTTATATATGTTTGAAATCTTCATTGCTAGTGATGTCTTCCCTAACCATTGATTTAGTAGTGATGAAGTATCTATTTCCAATCGTGACTTATCTTCCAAGCTAGAAAGTGCCAAACGAAGCTGAAGATACCTAAACCATGAAGGGTTCTGTACACTATGTGATAATTCCGGAAACATCTTAATTTCTTTATTCTTAACAACCTGTGCCACATACAGAATCCCCTTCTTTTGCCAAAATTGATCGGTTGCTATACTATCTAAAGACTGTAAGTGCTTATTATGCCAAAGAGGCGTGCAATTAAGTGATTCCTTTACCCCCATCCATCCTCTAGTGGTAGCCCACATTTTAAAAAGGGATTTTATAGTCTCTTTATAACCCCAGTCCCCACCAACCATTAGCCCAGATTCTAGGAACATAAATATGTTGTTATGCATAGAGGCCCTTATTATTATTTTTTCCAGAAGTTTGAAGTATTTGTCCTGTATCCAAATGGGTATATTTCTAAGAACATAAAGAAATTGAGGGAGAATTATCATCTTCACCAACGAGACTCGATCAGCTCTAGATAAAAGTCTCAACCAGAGCCCCACCGTTGCCCTGATTTTCGTTATCAGTGGGATAAGGTTAAAGGGACACTGACATAAGCTCTGAGCATAATTAGCTCTTTATATGCCCCCCTAGGTCTTATAATAAGTTTCCAATTCATATAAGTATTATCCCTGTGCGCATTGTAAAATGTTAAAAATAATCTTTATAATCACCTGTCCTTTCTGCCCAAGGGGCGTTCTTTGTGCCGCATTTGTGCCCAGCCACTTCCCAACTGCCTTAGACACGCCCATCTCCTTATTATTCACTTCGCTGGGCGGTATTTTCCTGTCCCCGACATTCGGAGATCCTGCGCATGCGCCCGGCACCCTCACTCGCCGGGATCACATTGCGCCAAGTGAATACTAATGAGATGGGCGTGTCTAAGGATTCGGCAGTTGGGACGCGGCTGGGCACAAATGCGGCACAAAGAACGCGCCTTGGGCAGAAAGGACAGGTGATTATAAAGATTATTTTTAACGTTTTACAATGCGCACAGGTATATAAAGAGCTAATTATGCTCAGAAGGCCTGTCAGTGTGCCGTTAAGTTATACAAGATTTTCAACCTTGGGGGATATCGTCATGCCCAGATTTTGGAAGGTATTGACGACTTCTAGCTGAGTTAAAAAGGGCTCTTTTTGCGACAGAGGGTCTAATGGCATTAGGGTTGTCTTTGACCAATTTATATCTAAACCTGAGAATTCACCGAATAATTTAAGTAAATGAATAATCCTTGGAGCATTTATTTCTGTATCCTCTATAAAAAAAATATTAATGTTCCAAACCCTATAATTTGGGCATCTAGCCTAATGGCAAACGCCAAAGGTTCGATATATATATCGAATAAGAGAGGAGATAAGGGACAGCCCTGCCGAGTACCTCGCTTTAAATCAAAACTAGAAGTAAGGCTCCAATTGAGACTCAACTTAGCTATAGGATGTCTATACAGAGATTTAATAATATTTATGAATCTCTCCCCAAAGCCCATCCTGGCCAACACCTTCCAGAGGAAACATCACTCCACCCTGTCAAAGGCCTTTGAGGCATCTAGGGACAGGATGGAGCGAGCAGATCCCCCAGGAGCCTGTATATTTGCAAAAAGGCAATGAAGGTTATGGTGGGTACACTTATTTGGAATAAAACCGTTCTGGTCTGAATGGACGATGGAGGAGATGACCCCAGAAAGTCTTGACACCAAAATCCTTGCAAGGAGTTTTACATCGGTGTTCAGTAGTGAGATTGGTCTATACGGTCCCATCTCTGTGGGGTCCTTACCTTTTTTCGGAACTAGAATTATTACCCCTTCCATCATTTAGCCCGGCAGGTTCCCTTCTGCCACCGATTCAGCAAAGACCACCAGAAGTTTAGGCAGAATTACCTCCCTATATTTACTATAAAATTCATATGGAAGTCCGTCTGAACCGGGGGTAGAATTGGCCAAGCATGCTTTAATTGCCCCTTCGAGCTCTTGAATCGAGAGATCGGCCTCAAGTGCCTTCTTTTGAGGTGCAGTGATAGTAGGGAAGGCAATATTATCCAAATAGGAGTCCATCCTATCCTCCGTGATCCTACTGTCGGCTCTATAAATGTCTGAAAAGTAGTCCCGGCGAGCCTCCTCTATGGAGTCTTGATCAGTCACGGTCCTTCCATTGGCCAGTCGAATATTATCTATATTCTTTTTAGGGTCCTGGCTCGTGATCATTTTAGAGAGGAGTTTCCCTGGTCGCCCTGACTCGGTGAAATATTTTTGGCCCTTAAAGAATAGACTCTGTTGGGCCTTTTCCAGCAGAAAGTTAGAGTATGCTTGTGTGGTCTTCTGCATTATTTCCCTATTTTCCTCTGAGCGATTTATGTAGAAGGTTTGTGTTGCTAAAGAGGCTTGTTTTTTTTAGATTTTCCTCACTTTTCCCATATTCCTTTCTTAGGTTTGCGATGCTACTAACCATTATTCCCCTCATATATGCCTTGAATGTATCCCATACTACCTGAATCTTGGTTGACCCATAATTGGCATCCCAAAATTGATCGATTTCCCCTTGTATTATATCATGGTTCTTCAATATTGACAACCAATAGGGATTCAATCTAAAGGGAAGCCTCGCCATTTGTTTATCCTGGGTCAAGCAAAACTCAAGGAGCAGTGGTAAATGGTCTGAAAATGACCTAGTTTCATACTTCAGCCGTTTTGTATAACGTAGATATTTCTTATTGATCAGGGCATGATCTATTCTGGACATGGAATTCCCTCGTCTACTAATACATGAGAAGACCCTTTTCCCCTGACCCAGGCTTCCTCAGATATCTTCAAACACAGCCTCCGAGCAAAACCGTGCCAGAGGGGACCCCTGAACGGAGGACTCTCCTTCAGCACCCATAGACACTCTATCTGTTGCGGGATTCATTACACAGTTAAAATCCCCAATGATCAGTGTAGGGCATTCTGACCATTTGTCCATAAATTGTAACAAGGAAAAAGGGGGTGGAATATAGACGAATGATCGCTCTATGAACAAAGACCAACAATCCTCTAGAGTGGCTGGAAAAAGTGGAATTTTACGTGTGCACAGCACATCCCCTGGTGGCCAACCTGGAGGTTTCCCTGGTAAGATGTGTTTCAGTCAGGCATACAATTGCTGGGAGATGTTTACGCATCCAGTCAAACACCGCTTGTCTCTTTCTTTTATCTCCCAGACCCCTAACATTCCAAGTAGTGATTCTGATAGACATTACACATAGAGGTTAGAGAGAGAAAAATCCACACAAGAAGAATCACCCTTCCCCCCACTAGACACATCACAGCCCATCCCACACCAAGCCCTCCCACATCCCCCCCAAACCAAATAATCCACTGCAAAGCAGCAGATCTCTTACCTATGACCATCCCCCCCCCACCCCGCCCTCTCGACACCTCCCCGCTATGTGACCAGAAGGAAAAATAATAATAATAAAAAAAAAACATCTGCAGGCTCTTATTCTCCTCAAAGCCCTAAACAATTAGATTCACATATTATTTTGTTCAAGCCAGTCCGCGGCTCTATCCGGCGTATCAAAAAAGAAAGTTGAATCATTAAAGATAATCCCTAATTTGGCCGGGAAAATATGTGAATATTTGATCCCCCTTTCTCTTAGGGTCTTTTTCACAGTAGTAAACAAACGTCTCTTTTCTTGAACTTCTTTTGAAAAGTCTGCAAAAAAAGCCAGTCTATTTCTATCGTATAACACAGGGGAACATTCCCTCGCCCTTCTTAGTACCATATCTCTGTCTGTTGAGATGAGCATTTTAGCAAGAAATGTCCGTGGTTGTCTCCCCGGGATGATTTTACCACCTGGGACACGGTGTGCTCAAGAATTGGGACGAGAAGTGTTCCCTCCCAAAATTTCCAACAATCAGCGTTTGTATAAATTGAACAGGGTTATTATCCTCCACGCCCTCTGGAATCCCCAGAATTCTTACATTATATCTCTGTGATCTATCCTCGAAATCCAACATCTTTCTTTTAAGGAGATTAAAATCTAACTTCAGAGTGGACATTTCTTGATTCATTTTTTGGGAATCATTCTGTATAGTAACCATCGAGCTTTCCATCTTATCAACTCTTTCTCGGATTTTAGACAGATTATCTCTAATCAGACTCACATCCACTTGTATTACCCCAAGTTGAACTGTAATGGCCTGTATTAGGTCCCTATTTTGTTTGACCGCCATTAATATCTCTTTTAGTGGGGAGGGGTTAATGTCAAGCAGGTCTTCTTTCTCTACTGCCTCCTCCCCTTGATGGCCCCGAGAGTCTTTTTGTGAGTCTGATTCGGACACTTCAGGATTATCAGGCTTTTTGGAGATGATACTTAGATCCTTTTGTGTGCCTCTCGTGTTAACCCTTTTGGACCTCAGAAATTGGTCTATTTTGGGTCCCTCACAGGTTTTAGTGGCAACTTCCTGGCCAGATAAATCTGTGGACAGCCTACTGGCCTTTGGAGCCATTCCTTTTTCTTTCTTTTTTTCCTTTTCTCTTCCTCCCTTATATTTATCTTTTATATATATATATATATATATATATATATATATATATATATACAGTACAGACCAAAAGTTTGGACACACCTTCTCATTCAAAGAGTTTTCTTTATTTTCATGACTATGAAAATTGTAGATTCACACTGAAGGCATCAAAACTATGAATTAACACATGTAGAATTATATACTTATCAAAAAAGTGTGAAACAATCGAAAATATGTCATATTCTAGGTTCTTCAAAGTAGCCACGTTTTGCTTTGATTACTGCTTTGCACACTCTTGGCATTCTCTTGATGAGCTTCAAGAGGTAGTCACCTGAAATGGTTTTCACTTCACAGGTGTGCCCTGTCAGGTTTAATAAGTGGGATTTCTTGCCTTATAAATGGGGTTGAGACCATCAGTTGCGTTGTGGAGAAGTCAGGTGGATACACAGCTGATAGTCCTACTGAATAGACTGTTAGAATTTGTATTATGGCAAGAAAAAAGCAGCTAAGTAAAGAAAAACGAGTGGCCATCATTACTTTAAGAAATGAAGGTCAGTCAGTCCGAAAAAATGGGAAAACTTTGAAAGTGTCCCCAAGTGCAGTCACAAAAACCATCAAGCGCTACAAAGAAACTGGCTCACATGCGGACCGCCCCAGGAAAGGAAGACCAAGAGTCACCTCTGCTGCGGAGGATAAGTTCATCAGAGTCACCAGCCTCAGAAATCGCAGGTTAACAGCAGCTCAGATTAGAGACCAGGTCAATGCCACACAGAGTTCTAGCAGCAGACACATCTCTAGAACAACTGTTAAGAGGATACTGTGTAAATCAGGCCTTCATGGTAGAATATCTGCTAGGAAACCACTGCTAAGGACAGGCAACAAGCAGAAGAGACTTGTTTGGGCTAAAGAACACAAGGAATGGACATTAAACCAATTGAAATCTGTGCTTTGGTCTGATGAGTCCAAATTTGAGATCTTTGGTTCCAACCAAGTGTCTTTGTGCGACGCAGAAAAGGTGAACGGATGGACTCTACATGCTTGGTTCCCACCGTGAAGCATAGAGGAGGAGGTGTGATGGTGTGGGGGTGCTTTGCTGGTGACACTGTTGGGGATTTATTCAAAATTGAAGGCATACTGAACCAGCATGGCTACCACAGCATCTTGCAGCGGCATGCTATTTCATCCGGTTTGCGTTTAGTTGGACCATCTTTATTTTTCAACAGGACAATGACCCCAAACACACCTCCAGGCTGTGTAAGGGCTATTTGACCATGAAGGAGAGTGATGGGGTACTGCGCCAGATGACCTGGCCTCCAGTCACCGGACCTGAACCCAATCGAGATGGTTTGGGGTGAGCTGGACCGCAGAGTGAAGGCAAAAGGGCCAACAAGTGCTAAGCATCTCTGGGAACTCCTTCAAGACTGTTGAAAGACCATTTCAGGTGACTACCTCTTGAAGCTCATCAAGAGAATGCCAAGAGTGTGCAAAGCAGTAATCAAAGCAAAAGGTGGCTACGTTGAAGAACCTAGAATATGACATATTTTCAGTTGTTTCACACTTTTTTGTTATGTATATAATTCCACATGTGTTAATTCATAGTTTTGATGCCTTCAGTGTGAATCTACAATTTTCATAGTCATGAAAATAAAGAAAACTCTTTGAATGAGAAGGTGTGTCCAAACTATTTTTTATTATTTTTTTCCTTTTCTTTCCCCTTCTCCTCCTTTCTTTTATTATATCTTTATTTTAAGGGATGCATAAGTGTCCTTTAGGTGGTTAGGTGAGTCGTTAGCTGGTTATATCATTAATGAGCAAATGAAACGCAATAAGGAACAGTATCACCACTTTTTTATTTCCTTTTTCCTTTCTTCCTTTTTTAAAGAATAAATAAGTGTCCTTTTAGTAAACACATGAGATGTTAGCTGGTTAGTTCATTAGTAAAGAAAGGGAATACAATAAGGAGCAGTCTCACCACTTCATTTTCAGGCCCTCCGTTAGCCCACCTTGTTTCTTTGGTCTTTTCTTCCCCCTTCTCTTTTTTTCTTTTTCCTCTCTTTTTATTTCCTCCTTAGTTTTTTTTTTTTTTTCTTTTTCCTTTTCTCCTTTTTTTTATTTTAAAGAATAAATAAGTGTCCTTTTAGTAAGCACATGAGATGTTAGCTGGTTAGTTCATTAGTGAAGAAAAAAATAAAATAAAATAAGGAACAGTCTCACCACTTCATCTTCAGGCCCGGTGAAGTGCTGTACTTAACAGCTGCGGGACCCTGTGTATTAGAGTAGAATCACTGCACCGGGCCCCGCCATGAGTGTCTGCACCTCCTCCCTCCACACTGATGCATCTGATGGGGGATCTGTAGATGACACTTATGGGGATCTGTGGATGACATATTTGTCATCCACAGAGCTCCATAAGTGTCATCCACAGATCACCCATCAGTGCAATCTACAGATCCCCCATCAATGTAATCCACAGATCCCCCATCAATGTAATCCACAGATCCCCCATCAGTGTCATCCACAGATCCCCCATCAGTCTTATCCACAGATCCCTCATCAGTGTCACCCACAGATCCCCCATAACAGTGCATCATTCACAGATCCCCATAACAGTGCGTCATCTACATATCCCCCCATAATAGTGCGTCATCCACAGATCCCCAATAACAGTGTGTCATCCACAGATCCCCCATAACAGTGCATCATCCACAGATCCCCAATAACAGTGCATCATCCACAGAGCCCCCATAACAGTGCATCATCCACAGATCCCTCATAACAGTGCAGCATCCACAGACCATAATTAGTTCAAAACCTACCACACCTTTTGGTTCAAAATATTTTTTCTTATTTTCCTCCTCAAAAACCTAGGTGCGGCTTATCATCAGGTGTGTCTTATAAAGCAAAAAATACGGAAAGTGGCGACAGGCACACTGAAACACTAATTCTACAAGGGGTCAGTATTATTACTTTTGAATTTAACAGAAAAGCTAAGTGACGAAATATCAAGATCAACTGGACCCTGCTCTGACTTGACTAGTAGATAACAATCTTCCACTTGTCAATAAGGTGGGATATTAACAACTTTGCAGAAATTGCACTTTTTTCTGATACCAGGTCCTTTCTTAAACTCAATGGTGTCTTGAGTTAATCTTTGGCAGAAATCTAGCTGATTTTATCTGTGTTAGGGTAATCTCCATTGGTGTCTAAAGTCATAGCTCAGATTGTCTATGTAATATGCAGGAATTGATAATGAGGTGAGTAGAATATGACAACTCCTTGAAAGTTGTCATATTCTACTCACCTCATTATCAATTCCTGCATATTACATAGACTATCTGAGCTATGACTTTAGACACCAATGGAGATTACCCTAACACAGATAAAATCAGCTAGATTTCTGCCAAAGATTAACTCAAGACACCATTGAGTTTAAGAAAGGACCTGGTATCAGAAAAAAGTGCAATTTCTCTGCATTCTTGGATTCATTTCCTGGAGACACAGGATATCAGTATTTGATTACAAAGGTGTCAACCATAAAGTGGCCATTGGCCAATCTTACCAGTTCTGTGGTTTACCTATTGCATTATTATTATTTTTTTCAGCTTTTACTTCTCTAGCCTTCCTAACATTGTTAAACATGAGTCAGGTTAATGGTTCAATTTGCAGTGTGGCATATTATGGGGAGTGACCGTTTTTTAACAAAATGGTATTTGTACTTATATTCATTCATTCTTTGTATGTTCCCCAACTGTCATTAGAGGATGTTCAAAAATTCCATTTAATTTTTACTATACAGTGAATTGATATTAAGGGAATATGGCTCAACGAAGAAACCTCTGAAAGGGAAAATGCTTGCAGGACCTTGCCACAGCATTATGCTGTCACAGATAATTACATTTGAACTAAATGTAAAAATACAGTATTGTACTTATCAGATAAAATGCATATTTATTTCTCATTACTACTTTGAGGTTTTCTGAATCACAGTCATGCTGTTTTACATGACATTTTGAGACATTTGTAGTTATTGTTCATGTCTATAAGTGATTGATGTTAGGGATTTGCATTTTTTCACAAAGCATCTGGACTGTTATCAATACTTGCTGGTATTCTGTAATTTGCTATTGTTAGTTTATCATGCGTAGAGCCTTCACCTTCTGGCATTGCGAGCAATGACTGAAATACAATTGAGATGAATCCTAAACTTCTTGTAATCAGGCATGCTATGCAACATATTATATAAGGTCATACCATTTTATTGTGGAGGAAATGTAATTTTCTAATCGTATGTGTGCTTTCATAGGAAAGAATGTGTCTACATTTGTACATTAGTGTAACGCCATGTTGCCACTTGTTTCTATGAAAAAGACATTTCTGGTAATCCCCACGTTGATATTTACAGCTTAATTTTATAATTCTACCATTATAGGTAGAATAAGGAAGCACACTTTAAAGGGAGTTTGTCACCTAATTTTCACCAAAATAACACTGCCCCACAGAAGATTGCATACGTATCCCAAAAAAGGTCAGGTTCATATTTCTAGCTGCTACCAATCCCAAAGATATGATCAACTAAAGCAGTCCTCCCCTCTTCAGTCTGGTTTGCTTTGGGCACTTAGGAGCTGTTTTCCAGCAGAATAAAAGTGCTTTTCCTGGACATGGAATAAAGGCATAAAGAGCACAGGTATTTTTGGAATGTGTCTGTTCTCTTCTGTGGGGCAGTGCTTTTAGTTATATTGGTGAAAAACTGGTGACAGACCCCCCCTTTAAAAATTTACTTTGTTTTTAAACAGCAGTAAAAAATATTCAGAAAGTATATTTAATGTTCCTTTATTTAATTGGCAGAACTTGTTCTTAAAAGGCATCTGTCAGCAAATGTGTGCCTAAGAAACTGACTGACCTTATGCATGAGAACTTAGCAGCTGAATGCATCTGTGGTGGTCCCATGTTCATATGTGCCCCACTGCTTAGAAAAAAGTTAGTTTTAATACATGCAATGAGCTTCTAGGAGCAACGGGAGCATTATTACTCCTAGAGGCTCTGCTCTCTTTGCAACTGCCGTGTCTGTGTTCTCTGCACTTTGGCAGAGCCAAGAAGTGAAAACTAGTGATGAGCGGCAGGGGTCATATTCAAATGAATATGTTGTAGAATATTCATTAAATATTCACAAATTTTAATATTCGTTATATTCTACATTCTTTTTTTTTTTTTACTAGAAAATTGTCAAGGTAATAAACGCGTAATATATGACTATTACGCCATCAACACAGGCGTGTGTTAAAAACCAATATATAGCACTATAGAATATAGTGCTATATATTTGTTTTTAAAATATCTGTAATTTTTTTCCATCTGAAGTTATGATTCATGACTTCAGATGGAAAAAATGATGACTATTCTAAAAAAACAATATATAGCACTATATTTACTATAGTGCTATATATTCGTTTTTTAGAATATTTGACATTTTTTGACTCATTGGCCCACAAGCAAGAAGCAAGGAGGAATCATGTGTTCAGATGGAGAAAATGACAAATATTCGATATGACAAATATATAGCACTATATTCGAAATATTTGCAAATTCTCAAAGTGGCAATATTCAAGATAAAAATTCACTTTTCGAATATTTGTGCTCAACACTAGTAAAAACATGATCACACCTGGCCCTGACTTCTCCTAAAGTAAACCAAAGTGCAGAGGGTGTGGCACATACAGAGAGCTGAGCCTCTAGGTTTAACCGCAGGGCTACTGTCTAGAACAGCAGTGATTCTTTTGTCAGGTTTTGTAATAGTTCTAAGATATTCACAATGATTCAGTAAACATAGTACATAGTACAAAGCATAACAAATAAAACACAATATGTCCATATGACATGCAGATGACAGGTGTCGCTATTAGAATCACTGAACATCACTTATTTGGGCAGTCACTGGACCAAAACTGACCAAATAACTCAAGTATGAACTCAGCCTTACGATGTTAGCGCCAAGCAGATGTGCACTCATTTTCTGTTTCAATAGTTTTTACTGGTTTAGTATCAATAAAAGATAACAGAGGACAATAAAATGCAGTTCCACCTGCTAAACATTGCAGGTGGGAGAAACTATATGTTTGTCTTTACAGCATGAGACAAACAGCCAACTGGATAATATTATTATAGTAAAGATGCATTAGCAAGATTGTTAACAGTTTCCTCAAATACACCTTATTCTAGTCTATATGGTTTGTTATCAATGAGGGATGATAAAATTCCCAAAGAAGAAAATACAGTATGACAGCGAACTAAAAAAAATAAATAAAAATAAATAAATATATAAACATGAAAAATAAAAGAACAGGGTTATAGTTCCACCTATATCAATAGAAGTTGGAGTTTTAGTTTGGTTGATTTTATGGATCTAGTAGAGTGGCATATAGACTGGAGACCTCCATGGTGACCAAGTTTTATAGTATTTGGCCGATGTGTTATTACTGTTTGCTATCATTTCTTCGAATCTGCAGTTAATATTTACTTTCCTGATTATCCGTGAAATGGGAAGGGTGAGTGTGGATTTCCAGCCATCGTCAGCTGATTCCACATAGATGTCAACAGAACCTGTTCTATTAAACGCTTATACAAGTAGAGCAAACCGACAAAGTGGAGTGGGTGTCAGCAGTAAGTTTGTGTTGACGTAACTGATTATTTTGCCCTTCCTGTGATCCGTCAGAACAATTAACCACAAAAAAATTGATCCTGTATGTAAAGCATCCGCCTTCACTTGGTCAGCATTTGCTCAGTAATTCATCAGTATTGTTAATGCTTAAAATAACAGGAGTGGATCCAAAACAGAGATGACACTTATATTATATAATATTTGCATGTATTCTGTGTTTTGTACCTGCTCCTGCTTTTGGCTACCAAATCATAAGCCAATTCTGATGGCACCATATAGGCCTTACAGCTGCTACACAGACAGGATCCGGTGTGTGTCTCATTTTTACTTTCTTCTGACAGATGATAAAAAGGGTCAAATAAATGATGATGTCAACCAAGTCAAAAGGGCTAAATAGTGGCCCAGTCATGAAGTGGGGAGAGTGGGAACAGCATTAGAAGGTCCACTGAGTGGCCCTATGACATAGTGGGAGGTGGAAATAGCATGAAGAGACCACAGAGTGGCCCAATGATCGAGTCTGGAGGTGGCGGTGGCATCAAAAGGCCACAGAGTGGCACAATGACAGAGTGTGGAGGTGGAGCCAGCATCAGAAGACCACAGAGTGGCAAGGTGACATAGTGTGGAGGTGGTAGCAGCATCGGGAGGCCACAGAGTGGCAAGGTAGCATAGTATAGAGGTGGCAGAAGCATCAAGAGGCCACAGAGTGGCAATGTGGCAGAGTGTGGTGGGGGTAGCAGCATCAGGAGGTCACAGAGTGGCAAGGTGACATAGTGTGGAGGTGGCAGCAGCATCAGGAGGCCACAGAGTGGCAAGGTGACATGGTGTGGAGGTGGCAGCAGCATGAGGAGATGACAGATTGGCAAGGTGAGGTAGTGTCACGGCTGAGGATGGGGAGCATCCTCAGCCGTGCGATGCCAGGTGATGATATGGCTACTCGGCCTGGAGAACAGGATAAGGGAGCAGGTCACCTCCTACAGCGTCCCTAACCTGACCCTAACTCCTATCTGCATGGGCCGACCTTAAAGGTAGGAGGACCCATGCGCAGGAACCTAGGAGCCCTGACTTACCCTCCGTCCGGTCCCTAGCTAGGAGTTAGGGTAAGACAACCTACTCCTCCTAGACATGGAGGAGCAGGAGTCTCAATGGCCAAGCTGCTGGGAAAAGGAGAACACATACAGCCTTACGGGTATGGCAGGCAAACTAGTAGTTCCACCAACCTGCCACAGCCTTGCTGACTGGATCCCTGTGCAAACAGGAATCCAGAACCGTAAGCTGCACCAAATCACAAGGAAGGTCCCAACAGAACATCACATACAACATCACACACAAGATGGCATAAACATAATGACAATATCCTTATGAACACAGGGGTGGCTCTCACTGGCAGGTAGAATAGACAGGAGGCTGCTCCAGCCAAGCATGACTGAAGCAACCCACAGACCTGAACTAACAGTGAGGCTTTATAGGCCAAGAAGCCACACCCCACAGTCGGACACACCCAGTGACACAAAACACACACTGGGAAGGGAGTTAACCCTTCCAGCACCAGAGAAGGGAAAAACACCACTTAAAAGGGAAGTGCACACAATACATAAAACACAGTGTACACCATACACACACACCTAACATACAGGAAGTCAGGTGAGACCGCATGCCAAAGCAGCAAGCTGCCTAGCACCGCTCAGGCTGCTCTGCTGACAATAACAGAACACAACTAGTTGCCCGCGGCAACCACAAGTGAGGCCACACACAGCGACCCTCACCTGTGGTTGAACACACAAACTAAACCGCAGGCAACCGCATGCGGTAAGGAGTCACGGACATAGCCATGGCCGTGACAGGTAGTTTAGAGGTGGCAGCAGCATCAGAAGGCCACAGAGTGGCAAGGTTACATACTGTTGAGGTGGCAGCAGCATTAGGAGACCACAGAGTGGCAAGATGACATAGCTTGGAGGTGGCAGAAGCATCAGTAGCAAGGTGACATAGTGTGAAAGTGGGTGGCAATAGCAGTACCCGCTAAAGATGGTGGGTGAAATAAGGAGCACTTGGCATCAGATGTATGGCATCAGGCGGGTGGCAGCATCAGAATAGTAGCTGAGGCAGGTAGCCAGAAGAAACCAGTCTCTTTTGTCAAAGTGTTGGTGTGGCACCATGGATGATCTAGTCTGATGCATCAGGAATTGGTGGGTGGAAATCCTGGCTGATCCACACCTGATCTTGACAAAGGTTAGTCTCTCCACATTTTGGGTGACCAGGCAAGTTCTTCTTGGGGTAACTATGGCCGCCGCCACACTAAACACCCGCTCTGATGCCACACTACTGGCCGGGCAGGACAGCTTTTCCAGGGAAAACTCGGCCAGTTGCGGCCACAAATCCAGTTTGGCTGCCAAGTAGTCCAGTGGATCTTCAATGACGCTGGCAGTGTGCACTCCAAGTATTCCACCACCTGCTGGTTCAGGTTCTGCTCCACGTCTAGTTGCTGGTGAGTAGTTTCTCCACTATGCGGGTGAAGAAAGATGCTCATCAGCGACTCAGTCCTCATCACCCTGTAGCTCCTCTGGCTGCTCCTCCTCTCCTGTCACCTATGTATAAAAACCACCCATTTCACTACACATTGCTTGTGCTCTAAATTCCTCCTCCTCCTCTAGTTCAGCCCCCACATGTCTCATGTGGCCATGAGATCTAGGCGCCACGTCTCTAGTCCCCTGACCAGCCAGATTTACCAGCATTTGTTCCAGGACATGAAGCAGTGGAATTACATCATTCATCTCGTAGTCCTGGCAACTGACAAATAACGTGGCCTCTTCAAAGGGCCTGAGCAAATGGCAGGTGTCATGCATGAGCTGCCACTGGCTGAAATCGAAGTTACACAGGGAGTACTCCTGTCTGCTTGGATCATCAAGAAATTGTTTTGGCCTTTCTCTGTTTGTACATTAGGTCCAACATATGGAGGGTGGAATTCCAACAGGTGGAAATGTTGCATATAAACATATGTTAGGGGATGATGCTGCAGCTCAAGAAGGGTGTGCTTTGCTGTTTACGAATGGCTGAAGTGCATGCAAAGTTTTCTAGCCATTTTTACGATGTCTTGCAGATGAGTGGAAGACTTCAGGAACCGCTTGACAACCAGATTGAACACTTGTATCATTCCGGGGCGCATGGCTCAGCCCTTTTTGAACCAGCACCGACACAATGTTCTTCCCGTTGTCACCATGGTTCCGATTTTCAGTTGTCGCAGAGAAAGCCAGGATTCAATTTCTTGCTGAAGAACATGGAGCAGTTCCTCCCCTGTGTTACTCCATTTTCCCAGGCAAACGAGGTGCAGAACAGCGTGACACCACTTTGCCCTGCACATGTGGTATGCTGGTTTGTGAATTGTCCTTACAGTGGAGACATTGTCGCTGGATCAATAGCGCGTCACTTTGCAAAGTTGCTGGAGTGGCTATGCAGGAACCACATTCACACAGTGGTCCATAAAGGACATGTATTGTCCCTGACCGTAGTTACAGCTTCACAAGTCGGTGCTGCCGTGCACTTTGGCAGACACCGACAGTCTCAAAGAGTGGCCCACCTTCTGTTCTACATGTGTGTGCAGGGCTGGTACTGCCTTTTTGACAAATAAATGATGGCTTAGGACTCTCCACCTCGGCACAAGCCATCAATTCTCTGAAAGGTGCAGAGTCCACCACTTGGAAAGGAAGGGACTGCAGCACCAGCAACCTGGACAGTAGCACATTCAGCTTCTGTGTCGTTGGATGAGTGCACACATAATGTTGCCTCTTGTCAATCGCTTTGGTGATTGATTGCTGACGGAATGAGTGATAAGGAGGAAGAGGAGCAGTAGCATCAGGACCAGCAGATGATGGGAAGAACAGACAGCTGCCTTCGGCTGAGGTGGTGTTGTCGTGACTGCCTGAAACTGGGAGTGTGCCACAGGGTAATACAGTGGTTGCTGCGGCATACTGGACCACCACATCAAAGCCACAGTTCTCCCAGGCCCCTTTATGGTGACGCTGCATGTGTTGATGCAGGGCCGTGGTGTCAACAATGGCACCTTGGCCACGCTTCACCTTCTGCCCACAGATTCTACATATGGCCACGTTCACCTCATCCCGGCGGGTAAAAAAAACTTCCACTGCCGAGTAGGTGATTTTACCCCCAACACTACGCACTGAATGACTGCTACAGCGGCTGCCTCCTTGAACCCCTGCACCGCTACTTCCCGGGCAGGTAGGCTCCCTCAAAGCAGGTGTTCCACCTCGAGAACGTTTGGCTCCCGACCTACCACTGCTGCCACCTTGCTGACTCCCGGCAATGCTAGCAACTTGCTGGCTCTGCCGCCAACTCACATGCAAGCTGTCATCCTCTTCTACCAATAATGATTAAGCCCCTTCGTCACCCGGCTCCCAAGTGCGATCAGAAAGCGGCGGATGTCTCCTCCAGATATTGGCTGGGTAGTGGCTGCTGACTGCCCTCTAGTAGCTCTTCCTCACTGAAAAATGGAGCCGAGCCTATGGCATATAATACTACTCGAATTGAGGGAACTGGAAATGAGAGAAGAAGGTTCAAGACAGTTGGGGGCACAGGGCCTGCTCCCTAGCCATGCCAACTAAGCTTAGTGTCAGAGGAACCCACCAACTCTTGGCTGGGGGTGTCTGATGTCACTTGGGACGAAGTGAATGACCGAGTCAACCATTCAAGAACTGCTAGGTTGCTGGCCAAGACACAACCGCTAGATGACACCGGGAGCTCAGGCCAATCGCTGCGACACCTGCTGCCATGTCCTTACTCTGCTATGACCTCTGAATATGATAGAAACATTTAGGCCTCTACCAAATGTTAGATCAAATATTATAATTTTTTGCCCCTAATAAACGGCAAACAGAGCTTTAGATTATATCACTGCACCACAGAATGGCTATTAGGCCCTAATTATTTTAAACTTTTACACAAAAGGCTTTTCAACAGATAACTGTAGCGCTGGATGGCGAATATATTTTTATTTTGTCACTAATACACGGCAAACAGGGCTATAGAATATATCAGTGCACATCTAAAAAGCAATTAGGCCCTAATTTTATTCTACTTTTACACTACACAAAAGGTTTTTCAACTGATAAGTGGAAAGCTGGACGGCAAATATATTTTTATTTTGCCGTTAATACACGCCAAGCAGGGCTATAGAATGTATCACTGCACTGCTGAACGGCAATTAGGACCTAATTTATTTCCACTTTTACACTACACAAAATGCTTTTTAACAGAAAAGTGCAACGCTGGACAGCGAATATATTTTTATTTTGCCACTAATACACGGCAAACAGAGCTGAAGAATATATCACTGACATGTTACATCACCATGTCCTCATGCTGTGCGGACGTGGTGATGTCATCAGTGATGGTGTCACCGCGCCCACCCAGTGTTATGACATGGTGACATCATCAAGTCAATGCATGCCCCAATTGACACATTTTCTTTAATCAAGTCTGCGACAGCCGCTATGCGATCAAATGAGTTTACTCTGTATATATTTTTTTAACCCCAATTAACCCCCTGAGGCTGAATGTGACTCTCAGATGCAGCGATCAGCATTGAATGTATCCTCTGAGGGGTTAAATGATGTTCCTGCTCCAAACAATGAAATGCAATTCTTTATGAAGTATTATATAGTGAATTGCATTTCCTGATGAAATTCGGAGAAGCAGCCAAGTCAAATTTTTGAAAACTTCGCTCATCTCTTCTACCAATCATTACAACCATACTCCAGAAACCACCTGGGATAAAGTAGTTCCAATTACAATTTGACCTTCCCATGACCTTCTCCATGTAGAATGCAGCAAACCTGGCGCACACCTGAAACACTTTCTCTCCAACTGTGCTCTAGGTGTGCCGAAAACTTATGGAGAAAATCATGAATATCTTTATATTTCCTTCATAATAAATGTTTGCTTAAAACCTACAACTTGGCCCTCCACATTGCCAAACATAACTACTTAACCTCTCTCATATCCTCACTCTCAAATAGTCCAAAGGTACTCTTTGATACTTTTCACTCCCTTCTAAGCCATAAAGTACACATATCTATCACTGACCTCTGTGCTGAGGACCTGGCCACTTACTTCAGCGATACGATTGGTAACCTTTGGCAGGAAATGTAAAAAACATAGAATGATGTAGGATGGCACTTCTAAACACCGGGGTTGCCTGAGTCTGGATCATGAGATGATGTGCTGTGGTTACGTGCTTAATAAGAACAGTTGCAGTGCTCTGTCCCAACTACCGTAGTAGCAGCAAAAATAATCCATAAAGAATGGGGCGAGGCACTCACCAACTCAGTCAAAATCTTGCTTTATTACTTTAATTACTTCGGCAGATTCGGGGTGCAAGACGCCACACAAGTGCGGCAAGATCGACGGCCATTTCGAGTGAGTACGCTTCTTCAGGCCACTGAAGTCATGATGCTAGTGTGTCCCGCTCTCATTCCGGCACTGAGAGTCGTCATAGCACCATATAAATGACTCTGTGTCATGCTGCATATTTTCAAACATGCAATGAAAAAACTTAAACCATTTAAAAAATCTGATAACTATGTAGTTACAGGAAAACACTCAAGTTATTTTTATCATTTAAACCTTATGGGACCATAGCATTGGCTTGCATGATCCAGCCAACTTCTTTACATAAGAGTAGTCTGTGCCTATTTCACCCTTGTGGTGGAACTGGGACTATTTCTATACCTGAAAATGTCAGCACTCTATGCTCACCTTCATTCACTTCTCCTACATATATGATTAATCATGTGCAGCCCTTTCCAGAACTAATAAAGACAAAATTTTCCTTCACGCTTTCAAAATAGACTTAGTTTTGCCGATATGAAAACTGCCACAAGGGCACATTATCATGTACACCAAATATTTACTCCTACAGGTTATCAGATCATTAACCTGATATTGGATTCCTCCAAAATGTAACCGTCTGTGATGCAAATCGGTTTTTAAAAAAGAACTCCCTCACCTATGATTCCCTTTCGGCAAATGATCTTTCAGCCATGTATCTTTTATTCCTTCTATAAACCTGATCCTCGCCAGTCTTTGTTTCAAAGTACGACTACTAGTGTTGGTCGAGCACCGAAGTGCACAATGGAAGTCATTAGGAGAACCCGAGCATTAAACGAGGCACCCCTGCTCTGAAGAGGGGAGGGTGTTGGGACTCTAGTTCAGCTTAGGAGACCCTGCTCTTACTCCATATATAGCTATATATATATATATATATATGGAGTCAGTGCTTGGGGACACCCCAGTGTATTTAAATCTAATTTAGCCTCTATATCTGAAAAGTTTCTGGCAGGATTCAAACTCACAACCTTCTATATTACAGCCAAGAATGTTAACCATTACACTATAGAGCTGCATGGCCAGTTACTTTAAAAAAAAAAATATATATATATATATATATATATATATATATATTAATAATAATAATAATATGAGACTTCTGCTGTATAAGAATACTTACTACTAGTAAGTATTCCCATACAGCAGAATTCATATATATATATATATATATATATATATATATGTTTACACCCACAAATACCGCAGCAGCACAGTCAGACCGCATGTACTGGGTGCAATTCCTCACAGAAGTCGGCTTCTCCTCCACAATACGTACTTTCCAAATAACGAGGCAGCACTTCCAGATTTCGGTGACAGGGTGAAGACCCCAAAACTTTATTCTCAGCAACGTTTCGGCCTACTCAATGAGGCCTTTATCAAGCTATACAATAGTGCTTACTACTGGGTATATATACCCACAAATCAATAATCACTCAGTGCAATTAATGAATCCACATGTTTTCAATACAATCACATGATCTTCAACAACAACATCACATGACAATCAATGTCTGGTACATATTCGTGTTACATCCATAAATGTTAAATATAATAAAACTGTAAAACTCATATTAACAGTGTTCATTCCTCAGTGTAATACAGTATATAATCAGGTACACGTAAAAAAAATAATAACCCTTGACAGTGCAATGTCAGGGGTCTTATATGGAGTGCAAAAGTGCTCAGTACATACAGGGTTAAAATGTCTTCCCAGTGATGCAGCTGCATCATATCAAAATTAAAATAGTGAGACCTACCACCCATGGGCCCGCCGAGTCGGCCAGTGTTGGCGTTCCCCTCTCCGCACCGCGCATGCGCCGGGCCAGACGTACCTCACTCACCTCCCGACGCCGCTACGCAACCACGCAAGCTCCCTGGAACGCAAATGTCACTCAGTGGAGCGCATCGTCAGCGCAGCGGCGGGGGGAGGAGAGCCAGGCTATGTGACACGGCCGAGTAGCGACGTGTCAGGGGGCATGTCAGTGACCATGGTAACATGGGACAAGGGACCTCCCTGTGCCCAAGCATTTTGTAGAAGCCGGACATAGAGAGAAGGACCTTAAGTTCAGGGTGATAGATCATATTCCCCCACTTAAAAGGGGAGGTAACAGGGAGAGATTATTTTTTATTACAAAGTCTCAAATTCTCACATTTTTACGCATTTGGATTCCAAACTACTTCTCCTGCTTTAGAGCCCCTAAAATGCCAGGGCAGTATAAATACCCCACATGTGACCCCATTTTGGAAAGAAGACACCCCAAGGTATTCTGTGAGGGGCATGGCGAGTTCATAGAATTTTTTATTTTTTTTCACAAGTTAGAGGAAAATTATTTTTTTTGTTTTTTCATACTAAGTCTCATATTCCACTAACTTATGACAAAAAAATAAAATTTTACATGAACTCGCCATGCCCCCTCACGGAATATCTTGGGGTGTTTTCTTTCCAAAATGGGGTCACATGTGGGGTATTTATACTGCCCTGGCATTTTAGGGGCCCTAAAGCATGAAAAGAATGTCTAAAAATGCCCTCCTAAAAGGTACTCATTGGAATTTGGGCCCCTTTGCGCACCTAGGCTGCAAAAAAGTGTCACACATGTGGTATCGCCGTACTCAGGAGAAGTAGGGCAATGTGTTTTGGGGTGTATTTTTACATATACCCATGCTGTGTGTGAGAAATATACAAAGTTGTCAATTTACTGAGATATTTTTCTCACCTAGCATGGGTATATGTAAAAATACACCCCAAAACACATTGCCCTACTTCTCCTGAGTACGGCAATACCACATGTGTGACACTTTTTTGCAGCCAAGATGCGCAAAGAAGCCCAAATTCCAATGAGTACCTTTAGGATTTCACAGGGCAATTTTACGCATTTGGATTCTGTGAGGGGTATGGTGTGTTCATGTAAGATTATATTTTTTGTCACAAGTTAGTGGAATATGAGACTTTGTAAGAAAAAACAAACAAAAAAAATAATAAATCAATTTCTGTTCTATGAACTCACCATGCCTTTCAAAAGTGATCTTTATAGCGCCGCAGCGACTTTACGGTGTTTTTGCAGTGATCAGAAAAAAATATTTCTGTCACTGCGGTGGGCTGGACTGAACGCAAGTGTGCACACAAGTTCAGGCCTGATCGGGCAAACACTGCGTTTTTTGTAGAGCCTATAGAACATGTACTATTCTTGTCCGCAATTGCGGACAAGAAAAGGCATTATCTATATAGTTCTGGCAATGTGCGGATCCGCAAAATGCGGAAAGCACATTGCCAGTGTCCGTGTTTTACGGATCCGCGGATCCGTTGATCCGCAAAGCACATACGGACATCTGAATGGAGCCTTACAGGGGGGTGATCAATGACAGGGGGGTGATCAGGGAGTCTATATGGGGTGATCAAGGGTTATTAAGGGGTTAATAAGTGACAGGGGGGGTGTAGTGTAGTGTGGTGCTTGGTGCTACTTACAGAGCTGCTTGTGTCCTCTGGTGGTCGATCCAAGCAAAAGGGACCACCAGAGGACCAGGTAGCAGGTATATTAGACACTGTTAACAAAACAGCATTTAATATACCTTTCTGATGCGATTATTTTAACATCTACAGCCTGTCAGCAAATGATCATCGCTGGCAGGCTGTAGTATAACTTCCGAGCAGCGCGCTGCTGTTAATGCGCGTGCATGCGCGCACACGTTCACGCGAAATCCCGGCTCTCGCGGGATGACGAGCCGGCGCGTCAATGAGGAACAACCCGGCCGCCCGCAGGACGCATCCCTGCGTTAGGCTGTCAGGAGAAGGTTAAAGTAACTGCCCATGCAGCTCTATAGTGTAGTGGTTAACATTATTGGCTATAATGTAGAAGGTTGTGAGTTTGAATCCCACCAGAAACTTTTCAAAAATAGAGGCTAAATTAGATTTAAATACACTGACTAGAGCATGCTCTCCCAACACTAATGGCTACGTCTAAATGATATCAAAGGTCTATTTGCTGTTAAATCCTTTGCACTAATCGGCAGTGATTAGAATTTTTTTTCGTACTATGTGCAACTTCACATTTTAGCAGGTCTGACTACAGATTACTGATTTGTGCACTTGACATTGCTTCCTTCTCATTGGCCCACAAGCAAGAATCAGAGAGGAATCGTGTTTAGATGGAAAAAAAATGCAGAATATTCGATATAACGAATATATAGCATTATATTCTAAATATTTGTGAATTCTCGAAGTGGCGGTATTCACAATAAAAATTTCCCTATTCAAATATTCATGTTCAACACTAATTTCAAACATGAAGCGTCTCTGTTTACCTGCTCTCTTTTTAAGAGAATACTCTCTAGATAAAAGTCCATTTTGGGTCAGGTGTGACACTTTTGCCATAGCCCGATCCGAGACATCTGGGGGATAGTCCCTTAGAAGAAGGTGTTCCCTAAGGTCATTGTTTTGGGCCATTTAGTCCTCTTCTCAGCTATTAATTCTTTCTAGCCTGACAAACTGTCCATGCATGATGAGTGCAATGACTTTAATAAACTAATAGATAGGCTTTCACTGAGTAAAAGTAGCAAAGTATTGGAAGGGTTACATCAACAGACGGACTTCCCTCAGAAGAACATGTAAAGGGTTAATTAGTACAACATTAGTGATGCGCTATCTTCTCCTCTCATATAACGAGCAGCTGACTCTGCCAATGTGGGGAGATGACGAGCGTAGCACTGATAGGAAGGGAGACCTAGTGTGTTTGGGTCTATGATGTGCTAACCAGTCTCCCTCTGATTACATGAAGTTATATGTCACTCAAACTATGAGACAGAACATTGGAGGTAGATGGCAATAGGGGAGGGAGTTCATCTATTTATCAGGGCTCAGGGCAGAGCGTGGATAGGGTCAGTTACCAGCACATATAACAGTCAAAAGTGTGTGGGTTTAGTTAACAGCGTGTAAGCACAGTTACAGCTGTTTGCGCTGGTGTTTGAGACAGTGGCTTAGTTCCATTACTATATCACTAGGTACAGTGGGATGCGAAAGTTTGGGCAACCTTGTTAATCGTCATGATTTTCCTGTATAAATCGTTGGTTGTTACGATAAAAAAAATGTCAGTTAAATATATCATATAGGAGACACACACAGTGATATTTGAGAAGTGAAATGAAGTTTATTGGATTTAAAGAAAGTGTGCTATAATTGTTTAAACTAAATTAGGCAGGTGCATAAATTTGGGCACCACAAAAAAGAAATGAAATCAATATTTAGTAGATCCTCCTTTTGCAGAAATTACAGCCTCTAAATGCTTCCTGTAGGTTCCAATGAGAGTCTGGATTCTGGTTGAAGGTATTTTGGACCATTCCTCTTTACAAAACATCTTTAGTTCATTCAGGTTTGATGGCTTCCGAGCATGGACAGTACTCTTTAAGTCACACCACAGATTTTCAATTATATTCAGGTCTGGGGACTGAGATGGCCATTCCAGAACGTTGTACTTGTTCCTCTGCATAAATGCCTTAGTGGATTTTGAGCAGTGTTTAGGGTCGTTGTCTTGTTGAAAGATCCAGCCCCGGCACAGCTTCAGCTTTGTCACTGATTCCTGGACATTGGTCTCCAGAATCTGCTAATACTGAGTGGAATCCATGCGTCCCTCAACTTTGACAAGATCCCCAGTCACTGCACTGGCCACACAGCCCCACAGCATGATGGAACCACCACCATATTTTACTGTAGGTAGCAGGTGTTTTTCTTGTAATGCTATGTTCTTTTTCCTCCATGTATAACGCCCCTTATTATGGCCAAATAACTCAACTTTGGTTTCATCAGTCCACAGCACCATATTCCAAAATGATGCTGGCTTGTCCAAATGTGCTTTAGCCCACCTCAAGCAGCACTTTTTGTGCTGTGGGTGGAGAAAAGGCTTCCTCTGCATCACTCTCACATACAGCATCTCCTTGTGTAAAGTATGCCGAATGGTTGAACGATGCACAGTGACTTCATCTGCAGCAAGGTGATGTTGTAGGTCTTTGGTGCTGGTCTGTGGGTTGACACTGACTGTTCTCACCATTCGTCGCTTCTGCCTATCCGAGATTCTTCTTGGTCTGCCACTTCGAGCCTTAACTTAAACTGAGCCTGTGGTCTTCCATTTCCTCAATATGTTCCTAACTGTGGAAACAGACAGCTGAAATCTCTGAGACAGCTTTCTGTATCCTTCCCCTAAACCATGATGGTGAACAATCTTTGTCTTCAGGTCATTGGAGAGTTGTTTTGAGACCCCCATGTTGCTACTCTTCAGAGAAAATTAAAAGAGGAGGTAAACTTACAATTGACCCCCATAAATTCTCTTTAGCATAATTGGATTCACCTGTGTGTGTAGGTCAGGGGTCACTAAGCTTACCAAGCCAATTTGAGTTCCAATAATTAGTTCTAAAAGTTTTGGAATCAATACAATTACAACAGTGCCCAAATTTATGCACCTGCCTAATTTCGTTTAAACAATTATAGCACACTTTCTGTAAATCCAATAAACTTCATTTCACTTCTCAAATATCACTGTGTGTGTCTCCTATATGATATATTTAACTGACATTTTTTATCGTAACAACCAACGATTTATAAAGGAAAATCATGACGATTAACAAGGTTGCCCAAACTTTCGCATCCCACTGTATACCATATAAAGCAGTGAAGTTCCAGCAGTGGACACATTTTCAACCACATTGTATCCAAATTAACAATGTGGGTAGATAAGTAAACAGAATGACTGTGTCCTATTGCAGCAAGTAGGAGCATTGTTGTAAGCCCCATCTCATCTCCACAGGAAACCACACAGAAAATCCACTCCATAATATATTGAAATGGTAATAAAAGGCAGAGCCCATTGTGCACATGATCAAAAATAAAACATATATGGCAATGAGTGTCAATAAATGAAAAGTTGTGGAAATAAATAAAAACACCACACAATTCACCTTTTTTTGAAGTGTTTATTAATAGCACAGTGCTGAGATATAAAACACTGACCCCAGTACTCCCGCTACCAGTGCAATCAACAACTGTCCCGTTTCACCCTGACAGTTTAAAATTTACACGTGTAGTTCATTTTCGGTTTTGTAGTTTTTAATAAATAATAATAAAGTATGTCGTTTTATTATACACAAGTTGGGACCCCTAAAGGGATTTGGTGGTCAATTGACTGATTGTTATTTTGGATTTATCCCGAGGGTCCCAACAAGGGCACAGAAGTTTAGCGATTTCGGTAAGGTCTGGGAATGGATGGGAAAATAATTCCTCTGACTTGTGTGGAAAGGCTATGGTGGTGGATTTGGGGGTGCACACAGCTAAGAGTGAGGAGGGTGCAGATACAGAGGATGAGGAGGGTGCAGAACACTAACTCCTTAATCAATATTTTGAGTAAGCAGGCATAAGAGACCCCTTAATCCGTTTTTTTTGGGGGGGGGCAACTGGTATATCACACCCGTTGCAATTAGTTGTTCCAATAGCGTTTGTACCTCTATATAGCTGTGGTATTGCAGCAGGACCGCACACAACTGCTTCACAGTATATAGAAAGTATTTCGTAGGTATATCACACTCCTACCTGAATCAGTTTTTTGGGGGGTGCAACTGGTATATCACACCCGTTGCAATTAGTTGTTCCAATACCGTTTGTCCCTCTATATAGCTGTGGTATTGCAGCAGAACCGCACACAACTGCTGCATAGTTCAAATGCACTATATAGAAAGTATGTTATAGGTATATCACACCCCTGCCTCAATCAGTTTTATTGGGGGGGCAACTAGTATATCTCACCCATTGCAATTAGTTGTTCTAATAGCGTTTGAACCTCTATATAGCTGCGGTATTGCAGCAGACTGCACACAACTGCTGCACAGTACAAATGCACTATAATATACTTTCTATGTTAGAAATAATATTATAAGAATATCATACCCTCTATATATCACACCTATCGATAGCACACCAATACCAGTCCTTAAAAGAACTTTTGTTGCCCTATTAGCTAGCATTTGGTGTCTCTAACAGCCTGCCCCTGCTCCACAAAGCAAACTCTCTCTACACTGACAAGATGCAGAATGTAAAATGGCAGCCAGATCGGGTTCTGTTATAGGGTGGGGGTGTGTCCATGTGCTGAAACATCTCAATTGGCTGTCCTGCCCTACCTGAAGGATGTGTCATGGGTCAAAGTTCCGTGCAATGCAAAAGAATATGGCATGCGTGAACATCACCATATGTTTGCATCTTTGCCGTATCGCGAACGCTCAAAGTTCGCCGCGAACTGACTGCAAATATATATATATATTTTTCCACTTATACACACCAAAAAAGGCTTTAGAACATATATCTGCACCGCTGAACGGCAAATATATTGGTCTTTTTCTACTTATAAATGCCACATAAAGCTTTAGAACATATAACTGCACCGCTGAACACCAAATTTATTTTTATTTTGCCACTATTACACAACAAAAATGCTTTATAACATAAAACCACATCGCTGAAACGCAAATATATTCTACTTTTTATACAAACCGGATTCCCAAAAAGTTGTAACACTATACAAATCGTGAATAAAAACTGAATGCAATGATGTGGAGATGGCAAATGTCAATATTTTATTTGTAATAGAACGTAGATGACAGATCAAATGTTTAATCCGAGTAAATGTATCATTTTAAAGGAAAAATATGTTGATTCAAAATTTCACGGTGTCAACAAATCCCCAAAAAGTTGGGACAAGTAGAAATAAGAGGCTGGAAAAAGTAAATTTGAGCATAACGAAGAGCTGGAAGACCAATTAACACTAATTTGGTCAATTAGCAACATGATTGGGTATAAAAAGAGCTTCTCAGAGTGGCAGTGTCTCTCAGAAGCCAAGATGGGTAGAGGATCACCAATTCCCACAATGTTGCGCAGATAGATAGTGGAACATTATCAGAAAGGTGTTACCCAGCGAAAAATTGAAAAGACTTTGCATCTATCATCATCAACTGTGCATAACATCATCCGAAGATTCAGAGAATCTGGAACAATCTCTGTGCGTAAGGGTCAAGGCCGTAAAACCATACTGGATGCCCGTGATCTCCGGGCACTTAAAGGACACTGCACCACAAACAGGAATGCTACTGTAAAGGAAATCACAGAATGGGCTCAGGAATACTTCCAGAAACCATTGTCAGTGAACACAATCCACCGTGCCATCCGCCGTTGCCAGCTGAAACTCTACAGTGCAAAGAAGAAGCCTTTTCTAAGCAAGATCCACAAGCTCAGGCGTTTTCACTGGGCCAGGCATCATTTAAAATGGAGTGTGGCAAACTGGAAGACTGTTCTGTGGTCAGACGAGTCACAATTCAAAGTTCTTTTTGGAAATCTGGGACACCATGTCATCCGGACCAAAGAGGACAAAGACAACCCAAGTTGTTATCAACGCTCAGTTCAGAAGCCTGCATAGCTGATGGTATGGGGTTGCATGAGTGCGTGTGGCATGGGCAGCTTGCATGTCTGGAAAGGCACCATCAATGCAGAAAAATATATTCAGGTTCTAGAACAACATATGCTCCCATCCAGACGTCATCTCTTTCAGGGAAGACCCTGCATTTTTCAACAAGATAATGCCAGACCACATTCTGCATCAATCACAACATCATGGCTGCGTAGGAGAAGGATCCGGGTACTGAAATGGCCAGTCTGCAGTCCAGATCTTTCACCTATAGAGAACATTTGGCGCATCATAAAGAGGAAGGTGCAACAAAGAAGGCCCAAGACAATTGAACAGTTAGAGGCCTGTATTAGACAAGAATGGGAGAGCATTCCTATTTCTAAACTTGAGAAACTGGTCTCCTCAGTCCCCAGACGTCTGTTGAGTGTTGTAAGAAGAAGGGGAGATGGCACACAGTGGTGAAAATGGCCTTGTTCCAACTTTTGGGGGATTTGTTGACACCATGAAATTCAGATTCAGCATATTTTTCCCTTAAAATGGTACATTTTCTCAGTTTAACCACTTCAACCCCGCTAGCTGAAACCCCCTTCATGACCAGAGCACTTTTTACACTTCGGCACTACACTACTTTCACCGTTTATCGCTCGGTCATGCAACTTACCACCCAAATGAATTTTACCTCCTTTTCTTCTCACTAATAGAGCTTTCATTTGGTGGTATTTTATTGCTGCTGACATTTTTACTTTTTCTGTTATTAATCAAAATGTAACAATTTTTTTGCAAAAAAATGACATTTTTCACTTTCAGCTGTAAAATTTTGCAAAAAAAACGACATCGATATATAATTTTTTTGCCAAATTTATTGTTCTACATGTCTTTGATAAAAAAATAATGTTTGGGCAAAGAAAAAATGGTTTGGGTAAAAGTTATAGCGTTTACACATTATGGTCCAAAAATGTGAATTTCCACTTTTTTTTTTTTATCCATTCTTTATTTTCATTTTTTTCCAACTATTCAATCAGTCAAGTTGCATTTGATTGACATAACACCATTAGCAAGTAAGGCACATGTACATGTATCGTATAATAGCAGGTAATTGGAGTTATATAGATTACATACATGCGACCGAACGTATAACTTAAAAAACTTGGCGAATGAGATTTTAAATCCAGAGGAGGGGAGGGTATATATTCTTTTCTTGTTTCCTCCGGTGTACTGATGTTATTCTCAGTCCAGCCATGAACAATAACAACAAATAATGTTTGGACGAACAAAAGAGATAGAATCGAAAGAGGAATAAGGAAAAAGAATAAAAGTGAAGTAAAGAAAAGAGAGAGGAGGGGGGGGAGGAAGGGAGGGGCTGGAGGGGGGGAAGGGGAGATGCCTTTCCATGTCTATACCCAGGGCCTCATCCTGTTATGTCCGAATTGCTAGAACCCACCTGCGCCAAAGATCTCCAAGGGCTCCATAATCGTGCAAATTTATCATGCGTCCTATTGATCCAGCTAGAAATTTCCTCAAATCTGCATATTTGAGTCACCTTAGCTGACATTTCATGTACGGATGGAGGGTTGGTATCTAGCCAATGAAGGGGAATTAATGTTTTAGCTGCTGCTATGATATGCGAGACTAAGTTCTTTTTTGAGGGGGAGTATTGCGGCGTTGGGAGCGCAAGTACTACTGATTCCAAAGTGAGCTTAAATTCAGGGGTTGCGAGTTTCCTAATCAGGGCCTCTACATCTCTCCAATAGGGCTGGATCAGTGTGCAGTTCCACCAGATGTGCGACAAAGACCCTATGCCTTCTCCACATCTCCAGCATTCCCCGTTGGGCGATAGGCCTCTTTTGTACAGAAAGTCAGGGGTTTTATACCACCTTGATAGGAGTTTGAAATGGTTCTCCTGTAAACGTGTACATCTAGAGAAACCATGAGAACCTCTTAATATCTGTTTTGTTTCAGAAGTCGTCAGAACCTTATCTAACTCTTTTTCCCATATTCTGATGTACGCCGGCTTCAAAGCTTCACCCTCACCTCCCACCACCGGGTAGAGATTTGACAATTTCCTAACCGCAGAGACCGGTGACAAGATACTTTTTTCAAAGTCAGTCGAGGACCTTTGGAGGGGGTACTTTGCTGTCAACTCCCCACACACAGCTTTAATATGCGGCTTGACTATGAAGAAACCTGGGGATTCAGTGACCGAGCTCGGTAGCTTTTTTAGTATGGATTCTTCAAAATTCGGGGCAATGTCTCCTAATTTTACTGACGTAAGTAGGTCCCATATATGCGATTTATCTAAGTTGCCCTGGTATATCAAGTCTGGTAAGAGGCTCAGTGGTAGTAGAGGTGATGGGTCAGGTGCCAGTTGTCCCTTCGTTTCTCTCCATACTCCACAAAGACCTCTAAACAATGGGTCTAAATTCTTGTCATTCAGGATGCTCCTTTCTGGGAGCCAAAGATGTTTTTGAAAATCCTTCCCTACGCTGTGTCTGCAAATGGCTTGAACATCTGGACGTCTTTTTGGCTCCGCCATTTCAATCCATCTATTAAGCTGTACCGCTTTATAGTACTTAGCAACATCTGGTAGGCCTAGTCCTCCCTTTTCTCTTCTTCTGACTAGGATTTCATGTGATATCCTGGGTTTCCTGCCGTTCCATAGAAATTTAGAGAACAGACTTTTCATATTCTGAAAGAATGATTTGGGAAGCCATATCGGGACCAGCTGCATGGTATAAAGGACTTTTGGCATAACATATGCCTTCAGAACATTCTTTCTCCCCATCCAAGAGAGATAAGGGAGATTGTATGATTGTAACAGACGCTGAATGTCCCTCAAGAGGGGGGCGTAATTTTGTTGGTATAGGTCGTTGATATTCCTGGGGATTAGTATCCCTAAATATTTAATTGGTCCTTTGGTCCAATGAAACGGGAGCCTGGCCCGCAAGGAAGTGGTTTTGGATTCGGGCAGGGAGATATTCAGTATCTCTGATTTAGAATGATTGACTTTGAAGTCTGATAGGGAGCTGTACTCTGCTATTTTCCCAACTAGTGGATCTAATCCTTTCTCCGGGTCCATTATCAGGAACAGTAAATCATCAGCGAATGCAGTGCATTTCAGTTCCCTGTCACCATATTTAACACCCGAGATTTCTGGGGTCTGTCTAACTAATTGCAGGAGCGACTCCACTACTAAAATAAACAATGAGGGGGACAAGGGACAGCCCTGCCTAGTTCCGTTCGTTATATCAAAGGATGGTGAGAGCGTGCCATTCACTTTCAACCTAGCATATGGGTTTTGATAGAGAGTAAATATTGCTCTAATAAATGCATCTGGGCAGGCAAAGCGTTGGAGAGTTAATTTCATGAACAGCCAATTGACTCGATCAAATGCCTTTTCGGCATCAATGCTTAGTAAGGCTAATGGAAGCTTCTTTCTGCGTGCCATGTGTATAGCATGGAATATCCTGTGAGAGTTATCTTTTCCCTCCCAACCCTGGATAAAGCCAGATTGTTCATTGCCAATCAAAGCTGGCAGGAACTTACTTAGTCTTCCGGCCAAAATCTTGGCCCATAGTTTTAAATCCAGGTTCAGGAGGGAAATCAGACGATAGCTGCCACAATCCAAGGGGTCCTTACCCTCTTTGGGTATCAGAGTGACATGGGATTCGAGCGTCTGTTTAGGCAGAGAGTTCCCCTGCATGAGTGCATTGCACAATTCGGTAAACCTAGGAATGAGAATGTCCTGAAATTTTTTATAGTAAAGTAGGGGGAGACCGTCCGGACCCGGGCTTTTTCCGGGAGGGAAGGTTTTGAGTGTACTAATTACCTCCTCAGCCGATATCGGGCTGACGAGGCAATTTGAGTCGTCTGGTGTGATAGTCGGGAGATGAAGGGAGTTTAGGAAGTTTCTGATGCGGTTCTCTCTTTGGAGCTCCTCATCGATAGAACCTTTCTGATGTAAATTGTAAAGTGTTGAATAGAACTCTTTAAAGGCTTTAGCTATTTCTGGGGTGTCTTTGGTCAGATTGCCGCTCGGCTGCTTAATTGAGGAGATGTGCGTGACATTCTTAACTTTCTTAAGTAAGGATGACATCAACTTTCCTCCTTTATCACCATGCGCATAGACCCTATGCTGGAAATTTATCATTTGTTTAGCTACTCTCTGACTAAGGAGATTTCGGAGTTTAATTCTAAGCTCTATTAACGTGTTTTGGTGTTCTTTTCGTAGTGAGGCTTTATGCTTCCTCTCAATTGTTGCTATATCTGCTAGAAGTGTATCCACCTCTTTTTGCTGTTCCCTTTTCACTCTAGTGCCTAGGGAGATAAAACAGCCTCTGACAAACGCTTTGTGGGCCTCCCATACAATGGGTTGCGAGCTGTGCGTGGAGGAGTTAAGTGAAAAGTACTCAATTAGTTGAGTTCTGACCTGGTCCGCATGGAGTTGGTTGTATAGGAGAGATTCATTTAGCTTCCAGCACCAGTCTCTTTTCGGTAGGGAAGTGAGGGTGAAGGACGCCAAGCATGGAGCATGATCCGATATGGTGATATTACCAATGTCCGCTGCTCTGAAATAGGGAAGAAGAGATGAAGAGGTTAGTATATGGTCCAGACGTTGGTATGTCCCATGTGGAATCGAGTGGAAGGAGAAGTCCCTATCTGTGGGATGAAGACTTCTCCAGACATCAATTAAGCACAAATCCTGGAGTTTCTTGTGAAGTCTACCAAGAAGCCTTTGTGCCACTCAGGATTTAGTTGAGGATGAGTCGATGGCTGGATCTAGCACTAGGTTTAAATCAGCCCCTAAGATAACCTGCCCTTCAGCAAAGAGTTTAAGAGTGTCTAAGGCTTGTAGGAGCCATTGTACAGGGGACTTGTTTGGGACATAAAAGTTAGCTAGGGTGAATTTTTGATCTGCTAGTAAGCCTTTGACTAGTAAGAGGCGACCATCTGCATCTGCGTGTTGCTGTATCATGGTAAAGGGAATAGATTGATGGATAGCAATAGCTACTCCTTTGGAAGCAGAAGCAGGTTGGACACTGTGAAACCAATGTGCAAACGGACGTTTTGGCATCCTTGGCATTTTCTTTTGGCGCAGGTGAGTTTCCTGCAGAAATACTATTTGGGAGCCCATCTTCCTAAGAGCAAGCATAACTTGGCTGCGTTTCTGAGGTGAATTCAGACCTTTAACGTTGAATGTTGCGACCTTTATGTCTGTCATCTTTGGGTGTGTGTGTCGTTCGTTTCTAGGCTGAAGTTAAATGCTGTTTGAGCTGTTTATAAGACTCTTTATGGAACTGACGTGGGTGTCAAGAGGGGGGGGGGAGTCAGGTAGAGGGTTGGTTAGAGAGGTTGAGATAGAGAAATAATGAAAAGAAAAAAAATAGGGAAAGAAAAGGGGAGAGAGAGGAGAAGAAGCAAAAGGAAGTAACAATCAGCAAATCAAACAGATACTGGAATCAAAACCAGTAGGTAAGCTATCTTAACAGAAGCTATCCGTCAACAGTTAGATAGCTAGGGGGTGAACGTAATTATATAGTTAGCCTGGACGTGTTTCCCTAGCAACACAGCCTATGCGCAAAATGTAAAGTATGGTGACTTATGTATGTTGAACTTTTCCTTGGACTTGCTAGAGCAAGGTGGGATCTGAACAAGGAGCGGGAGTCGTAAGTGTCTGAGGGGTATCAATTTCATATTGCTAAGTTAGCTGCGATACTACTGGCGCCAATACTTATCGCCCCGTATTAACAGGGTACAGAGATGCGCATCAAGCTCACTATACTCGTCTGTATCCATACACTTTCTGCCGCCAACAATCTGCATGAGCAGCTATTAACCATGGGCTCAAGGTCAGCTTGGAGCAAGAGTATCTTAACATTAAAACATAACAATAATATTCGCATGTAATAAGGGCATGAAATACAATTGGATTATGCGACCCAGATCTGGCGATCAAGGTGCAGGAATTCCACTCTGTGCCTACTCGCAACTAACCGTGCGGATGAAACACAGAGCGGTAAATAAATCGACATGGCGAGATCATCTTCATAACCCCCCCATGTCCCAGTGATACTGAACCCCATGTTGATGCGAATGTCCTCATGGTGGAAGGTCCATGGCTTCCGTCTGATGCTTAATCGTCTTCCCAGACTTGGCACGCTGTACTTTCCTCCAGGATTCCAGGAGTGCCAGTTTCGGGAGCATCGTCGGGTAATTTACCGGGAGCCAGGTAGGTATATCAATAGGTGGAATTCCGATCAGTTCCCACGCCTTGTCCAAGTCCTCCGGGGTGTGGATGATGATACGCTTCCCGTTCTTGTTGATGGAGAGGCCAAAAGGGTGCATCCACGTATATGGAATCTTCCTTGATCTTAGCGAATCTAGCAAAGGCTTTAGTATGCGCCTTTTCGCTAGTGTCGATGGGGCAATGTCCTGGTACAGAGCAATTTCAGCGTCTCCGTATGTGATCCGCTCTTTGGTGCGGGCTGCGTCCATTACCCTCACTGTGTCCACGAAAGACAGCAGGCCGCAGACCACATCTCTCGGCCTTTCGTTTGGTTTCGGCTGGGGCCTAAGCGCCCTGTGTATGTGCTCAATTATTATTGAGGCGGCCGAGTCCGAGTCCAGTATGTCTGTAAATATCTCTAAGGCCACTTTGCGCAACGATTCCGCTGCCCAAGATTCGGGGAGGCCCTTTATGCGGATGTTACGCCGTCTGCTACGGTTTTCCTGGTCTTCTAGAATGTGTAAAAAATGACCGGTGAAATCCGAAAGGTGCACTTTGGAATGTGGGTCCCTTTGCCCACCTAGGCTGCAAAAAAGTGTGACACATCTGGTATCGCCGTACTCAGGAGAAGTTGGGGAATGTGTTTTGGGGTGTCATTTTACATATACCCATGCTGGGTGAGAGAAATATCTTGGCAAAATACAACTTTTCCCATTTTTTTATACAAAGTTGGCATTTGACCAAGATATTTTTCTTACCCAGCATGGGTATATGTAAAATGACACCCCAAAACACATTCCCCAACTTCTCCTGAGTATGGTGATACCAGATGTGTCACACTTTTTTGCTGCCAAGGTGGGCAAAGGGGCACATATTCCAAAGTGCACCTTTCGGATTTTGCAGGCCATTTTTTACACATTTTGATTGCAAAGTACTTCTCACACATATGGGCCCCTAAATTGCCAGGGCAGTATAACTACGCCACAAGTGACACCATTTTGGAAAGAAGACACCCCAAGGTATTCCGTGAGGGGCACGGCGAGTTCCTAGAATTTTTTTTTTTTTCACAAGTTAGCGGAAAATTATGATTTTTTTTTAATCTTTTTTCCTTACAAAGTCTCATATTCCACTAACTTGCGACAAAAAATAAAAAATTCTAGGAACTCGCCATGCCCCTCACGGAATACCTTGGGGTGTCTTCTTTCCAAAATGGGGTCACTTGTGGCGTAGTTATACTGCCCTGGCAATTTAGGGGCCCAAATGTGTGAGAAGTACTTTGCAATCAAAATGTGTAAAAAATGACTGGCGAAATCCGAAAGATGCACTTTGGAATATGTGCCCCTTTGCCCACCTTGGCTGCAAAAAAGTGTCACACATCTGGTATCGCCGTACTCAGGAGAAGTTGAGGAATGTGTTTTGGGGTGTCATTTTACATATACCCATGCTGGGTGAGAGAAATATCTTGGCAAAATACAACTTTTCCCATTTTTTTATACAAAGTTGGCATTTGACCAAGATTTTTATCTCACCCAGCATGGGTATATGTAAAATGACACCCCAAAACACATTCCTCAACTTCTCCTGAGTACGGCGATACCAGATGTGTGACACTTTTTTGCAGCCTAGATGCGCAAAGGTGCCCAAATTCCTTTTAGGAGGGCATTTTTAGACATTTGGATCCCAGACTTCTTCTCACGCTTTAGGGCCCCTAAAAAGCCAGGGCAGTATAAATAAGTTAGCGGAAATAGATTTTTTATTTTTTATTTTTTTCTCACAAAGTCTCATTTTCCGCTAACTTAGGACAAAAATTTAAATCTTTCATGGACTCAATATGCCCCTCAGCAAATACCTTGGGGTGTCTTCTTTCCAAAATGGGGTCAGTTGTGGGGTGTTTGTACTGCCCTGGCATTTGAGGGTCTCCGCAATTATTACCTGTATGGCCAGCATTAGGAGTTTCTGCTATTCTCCTTATATTGAGCATACAGGTAATGAGATTTTTTTTTTCCGTTCAGCCTCTGGGCTGAAAGAAAAAAATTAACGGCACAGATTTCTTCATTCGCATCGATCAATGTGGATGAAAAAATCTCTGCCAAAAAAAAAAAAGGAGGGGAAAGGCGTCTGCCAGGACATAGGAGCTCCGCCCAACATCCATACTCACTTAGCTCGTATGCCCTGGCAAACCAGATTTCTCCATTCACATCAAACGATGTGGATGAATAAATCATTGCCAGGATTTATTTTTTTTTTTATATATATACAAAGTGTTTGCCAAAGCATAGGAACGCCGCCTCCTCCTCAGCTCGTATGCCTTGGCAAACGTATCTGTTACTACAGAGTAGAAATCTCGTCTTGCAGCGCCGCAAGTTGGTCCACCTGGAAGGTAAAAAAAAAAAAAAACAGGCCGCAACGCAATAATTTTATTAACTTTGGAACAGAATATATAAACTTTAACTTTTTTAACTGAACATTAACCTTTTTGCTTACTGGTGTTTTTTTTTTTTTTTTACCTTTATAGAACAAACCTCTCCTTCCCCATGGGTCAATGTGCAAAGCGCAAATCGCCCAAAGATGTGGCGAAGTGCGTTATGCACTTTGTCCCAGGTGAAAGGAGACGTTTGCAGCAGCTGTGTGAGTGAATGGGCCCTAATAGCCCTGTGTGCCTGTCCTGGTGAGATGATCCCTATGCTAATAGTGTACCTGTGAGTGGTACTTCCGGAAACACTCTCCAAAGCATAGGGCAGGGTGGTCAGGACAGTCAGGACAGAAATAGCGGGTGTCACGCCTTATTCCACTCCTGCTACAGACACGACATCTTTTTCGGGGTGACTGTTGGGTTGAGGTACCAGGAACGACATTGGGGAAATGTCGCTCGTGTAGACGGCTAACTACACTGGTGGATGGGGCCATGGAACCTCCTGGGTACAGGAGGTTCTTGATGATCTCTTCCTGAAATTTGAGGAAGGATCCAGTTCTCCCAGCCTTACTGTAGAGAACAAAACTATTATACAGAGCCAATTGAATTAAATATACAGACACCTTCTTATACCAGCGTCTGGTTCTGCGGGAAACTAAATACGGAGACAACATCTGGTCATTGAAGTCCACCCCTCCCATGAGCAAATTATAGTCGTGGACTGAGAGGGGCTTTTCAATGACATGGGTTGCTCGCTCAATTTGTATTGTCGTGTCTGCGTGAATGGAGGAGAGCATGTAAACGTCACGCTTGTCTCTCCATTTCACCGCGAGCAGTTCTTTGTTACACAGTGCGGCCCTCTGCCCCCTTGCAAGACGGGTGGTAACGAGCCGTTGGGGGAAACCCGCGCGACTAGTTCGCGCGGTACCACAGGCGCCAATCCGTTCTAGAAACAAATGCCTAAAGAGGGCCACACTTGTGTAAAAATTGTCCACATAAAGATGGTACCCCTTGCCGAATAAGGGTGACACCAAGTCCCAAACTGTCTTCCCACTGCTCCCCAGGTAGTCAGGGCAACCGACCGGCTCCAGGGTCTGATCTTTTCCCTCATAGATCCGAAATTTGTGGGTATAGCCTGTGGCCCTTTCACAGAGCTTATACAATTTGACCCCATACCAGGCGCGCTTGCTTGGGATGTATTGTTTGAAGCCAAGGCGCCCAGTAAAATGTATCAGGGACTCGTCTACGCAGATGTTTTGCTCTGGGGTATACAAATCTGCAAATTTCAGGTTGAAATGGTCTATGAGGGGCCTAATTTTGTGGAGCCGGTCAAAAGCAGGGTGGCCTCTGGGACGGGAGGCGGTGTTGTCGCTAAAGTGCAGGAAACGCAGGATGGCCTCAAAACGTGCCCTGGACATAGCAGCAGAGAACATGGGCATGTGATGAATTGGGTTCGTGGACCAATATGACCGCAATCCATGCTTTTTAGTTAGACCCATGTTGAGGAGGAGGCCCAGAAAAGTTTTAATTTCGGAAACTTGGACTGGTTTCCACCGGAAAGGCTGGGCATAAAAGCTTCCCGGGTTAGCGGTTATAAATTGTGTGGCATACCTGTTTGTTTCGGCCACAACTATGTCTAAGAGCTCCGCAGTCAAGAACAGCTCAAAAAATCCCAGGGCCGAACCGATCTGAGCTGTCTCAACCCGAACTCCAGACTGGGCAGTGAAAGGGAAAACTACAGGTGCGGCTGAAGTTGGGGACTGCCAATCAGGGTTTGCCAGCACCTCAGGGATTCTAGGGGCTCTACGGGCACGTCTTTGCGGTGGCTGCGACGAGGTCACTACTGCACGTGCCACCGTACCAGCTTAAACTGCCCTTCTGGTGCTCGCTACTTCACCAGGTTGTACGGCAGTGCTGGTACTAGGTCCAGGGAGGGCTGGGCTGCTGGTGTATGCCTCACCACGTAATCCGACAGCACCAGCCCCACTCTGCTGCTCTTGAAGCGGATCCTGCGCAACCTGTGGTCTAGCGACACGGGGCCGGGTACGCCTGGTGCTATCAGGGACATCAGCCTCCTCGTCCGAACTTTGGGTCAGAGAGCCACTGCTTTCTACAGGTTCATATTCTGACCCGCTGGATTCATCAGATGAGGGTTCCCACTCCTCATCCGACTGGGTCAGAAGCCTGTAGGCCTCTTCAGAAGAATACCCCCTGTTTGACATTTTGGGCAACTAAATTTAGGGGTATTTCCTGAGACTACCCAAGAAAAAAAAGCAAGCCCGTCTTACAAAGGGGAGGCTAGCGAAGTACCGGAGGCCGCTGCGGTTGATAAAAAATATCAGTTTACACTGATCACTTTTTTCCTTTCACTAGTGATTGACAAAGGGGTGATCAAAGGGTTAATTGAGGTTAAGGGGGGTGATCTGGGGCTAAGTGTGTAGTGTTGGTGTACTCACTGTGTAGCCTGCTCCTCTGCTGGATCCAACCGACGAAAAGAACCAGCAGGGGAGCAGGCAGCCATATAACAGATCATATTTACAAATATGATCTGCTATCTAGCACTCTGGATTTTTTAAAAATCATCAGCTTGCCAGCCGCGATCATTGGCTGGCAAGCTGATGACGATTTACTCCTTGACGAAATGCCGGCCCGAACTGCGCATGCGTGGGCCGGCATAGCGCGTCATCTCGCGTCTCGCGAGATGACGCGTATATGCGTGACTGTGCGCAGCGCTGCAGCCTCCGGACCGCACATCTGCGTTAGGCGGTCCGGAGGCGGTTAAACTTTTGTTCCGTGATTTATGTTCTATTCTGAATAAAATATTAGAAGTTGGCACCTCCACATCATTGCATTCAGTATTTATTCACGATTTGTATAGTGTCCCAACTTTTTGGGAATCCGGTTTGTACTAATACACGCCACAAATGGCTTTAGAACAAATAATTTCACTGCTGAGCGGAAATTATATTTTAATTTTGCCACTATTACATGACAAAAAGGCTTTAGAACATATAACTGCACCGCTGAGCGGCAAATATATTTTTCTTTTGCCACTAATACAGGTCACAAAAGACTTTAGAACATATAACTGCACCGCTGAGCGGCAAATATATTTTTCTTTTGCCACTAATACAGGGCACAAAAGGCTTTAGAACATATAACTGCACCGCTGAATGTCAAATATATTTTTCTTTTGCCACTAGTACATGAAAAAGTGCTGTAATTTTAGCACTTCACCACACAAAGGCTAATAAGCCCTATTTTTTTCCCACTAATACAAGCCAAAACATGCTTTTGAACATATGACTACACTGCACAAGGGCAAATAAGACATATCTAAATATTTCCTTGTAATAAACCGTGTTAATGGCTGTAACACCAATAACAAGAACGGTTTGCTGTAATTATAGAGCTGCATAATGGCAATTTGTGGTCCCCAGTCAGTGCACCAAGGTGTAATAGGAATGTTCTTATTATCCAGGCTGTAACCTCCGCAACTGAACCCTGTTCTACATAAATGCTGTGGAATGATTCCTCGCTATCCTTTACCTGCAACTTGAATAATCTTTCCCTACACTTGTAAATCGTATTTTTGGCACAATGAAGTATTTTCTAGCACTGTCCCTAGCGTCTGTGAACATGTCTCCCTGCACTAAGTATACTGGAAAATGGCAGAATCCAAGATGGCTGAGGCTATTTATAGGGCTGTGACATCACAGGGCTGGCTGCTAATTGACTGCATGCATGGCATTATGGGTGATCCCGCCTTCACAGAGTTCCTTGCTCCTCACACGTGCAGCAGCCATTTTAGGAAAAAATGTGATTCGTTACCACGAAGCATGAGGAAATTCGGATTCGGTGCTAATCAAATTTTTCCTAAAATTCGGATTCCACTTCGTCAACTTTGATTCACTCATCGATGACATCAGTAAAAAACACTCTTTGAAAACCCCTTTAAGAGGTGAGTCCCCATACTTTTGTTCATATTGTGTGTTTTATTTATGTCCTGAAATGTAATATGCACAAAACAAATGATATACTTTATGCTGCACAGTCCCTCCAATATCAAGTAAGTCATGATGAAAGGGTTAATGTTTTATTGTTTTAATAACCTCCACAGTGGGACGACACACTGTTAGTCCTGTTATAATATAGTAATATGTTTAATGACTGGAGCCTGCAGTATGGAGGATGTCATAATATCTTAACATTTTCTTTGAAATATATTTGGAATTCTGCTCAGCTTCTGTGTCCATTTAGAAAATGAGAGTGGACCTGACCACCTACAAAGTACAACAGACTGTACTTTGATTATGTCCATAACCAGAGTTATATTGAGCCATTATTTTCTTGTGAACTAGGATAACAAAATAATGGCTTTCTGCTGGCATCTTATGAAGAACCTGAAGTAATATATGTCCTTATCAGCTGTGCATACTACTACAGCCTCCTGGCATTAATATCTACTGAACCACAGCATCAATCATGTTGAGAGGGGTGCAATCCATTTCCCATACATCTCTCACACAGAAGCATTACATTTATTGCAAGAGGTCGCTAGTTCATAACCAATTCACTCACAAAGCAATGTAGGTTTCTATATCAGCCTCACATGCGGTGCTCAGCTCAGTCACAGGTGATTCAGTAACATGGCATACTACGTGATTCTCTAGGTTTATATCTTTAGTTTACAGGACTCACTAATTGGCATTCATCATCTTTTCTAGTTCACTAACATGTTGCTGATACTTAAGTATGAGTGCCAGTTTACCCCATGCAAAACAAATATTAATCTTAAGAATTTTTTATTTAACCACATTCTAAGAGCCATAACTGTAATTTTTATATTTTTAATTCACATTTCTATATCAGAATTTTATTTTATTTTTTTAGTATTTCAAGATATACATTACATGGTTATATATATTTATTAGAGATGAGCAAATCAGTTCTGAAGTTCCCAAAAATTTGTGCGCAAGACAAACCCAAAGGTTTTTAAGTTCACTTTGGAAAAATCATGAAGGAGGAAGAAGAAGGATGCTCACATGACCCTGAGAGGAAATGGTGGTGGAACCTGACTGGTTCACAGGCCTACAGACAGCCTGGATGAGCCAATCCGTGGGACAGAAGGCAGAGAGAACCACTAGAATGTAATTTTGTGTTTGGCTGTGAATTAGGGTCCATAGGTGTAGAAAAATGTTCCTTTTTCATTTAGTTAAATTATAATTCTGCACACTATTCACTGCCCAATAATTAAGCACACATAGATATTCTCCTAAAAACGCCAAAACCTCACTTTTACCTTTTTACTTTCTTAACTATTCAGGTATGGTTTGACCGACAGCCCTATAGTTGTTCAATAATAAAATTAATCCTTAAAAAATACAACTTGCCTAATTGTGCACTAAATGTAGCCAAAACACCTAAGGGTATATATATATATATATATATATATATATATATATATATATATATATATATATCCTAGTTTGGGGGATTGATACATTTAATAAATGGTATACATTTTTCTAATTGGTATCCAACATTTCAGCCAAAATGATTTATTATAACCAAGTGTGAGAACCAGTCTGTAATAATTTTTAAAAAAATGTAGTTGTTTTCAAAAATAGTAAAACATAATACCAACCTATACAAATTGATAAAACTGTAATCATACTGACCCAAAGAATAAAGTTGTTCTTTAGGCGACACGGCACATGGCACAGAATTTAAAAAGCAAAAATGAATGCTGAGAAATAATGAGAAATATAGGCAGATACTTATCCATCATGCAACACCATCAGATTGACTCAAAATGTATTCTGCAGTAGCACAATGACCCCTGGCATACAGCAAATGTCATTACAGAACTACAATATCTTCAGTTTTAGGCCTCTTGCTCAAAAAATATATTTTTTTCTGTTTAAGTTCTGTTTTTTGAGTTCCGTATACGGATTGTATACATAACCATTCATTTTAATGGATCCAGAAAAAAAATGGTAGGTACTCTGTATGCCTTCCGTTTCTGTATTTCCGTTTTTCCATTCCGTTCAAAGAAAGAACATGTCCTATTATTGTCCGCATAACGGACAAGGATAGTACTGTTGTATCTGGGGCCAGCTGTGCTGTTCCGCAAAAAACGGAATGCACATGGACGTCATCCGTATTTTTTGCTGCAGATCCGTTTTTTGCGGACCGCAAAATACTGAAAAAGCCACAAAGTCATGTGCAAGAGGCCTGAAGAAGAACAAAGAGGCCTGCAAATGATGATATGGGCACCACAGAGTCCTGATCGAGTCATCGTCAAGTCTGTCTGGAATTACATGAAGGGACTAGTGTTGAGCGAAACAAAGTATCCAAAGTGGATCCGAATTTCAGAAAAAGATATGATAATCCAAAAAGTAGAATTTCTTTGTGGTAATGGATAAATTATCCCTGAACTCACCTCATCTGTTTGAGCACATCTTGATTGAAGATCCCACACAAGTTCTTGTGCGCGGTGATGTATGACTTCACCACGCCGGCCAGTTTGATATCATCATGCAACTCATGAGATTTATCACAGGATCTTCAGTCAAGAAGTGCGCAAACGGATGAGGTGAGTATCATCATTATTTATTTTTTTTTAACCCCTGAAAGGCCTCAATTTTTACATCAGATGCTGCAGCTATTGATAAATGAGGCATCTGAGAGGTTCAATGACAGGGTGTGGGGGTGTAGTTGTCGCAATCACCGTTCCACCATCATTGTACCAGCTACTTAGGCTGAGTTTACGTCAGCGTTCAGCCTTTCCGTTCTCGGAAAGGATGGATTCGGCACATAACTGAGCCGAACGGAGCATACGGACCCCATAGACTATAATTGGGTCCGTTAGGTTTACGCTCAGAAGATGATTTTGGAGCGGAGACAAAAGTCCTGCATGTACTACTTTTGTCTCCACTCCAAAATCATCTTCTGAGCGCAAACCTAACAGATCCCGTTATAGTCTATGGGGTCCGTAGGCTTCGTTAGGCTCAGTTATGTGCTGAATCCGTCCTTTCCGTTCTCCTGCTCTTATAATGGAGCAGGAGAACGGAAAGGCTGAACGCTGATGTGAACTCAGCCTAACAAAGAAATGTGCTTCATGACAAAGTAATTAATCACAAAGTGAATTTCTTCAAAGCAGCTGAATCAAAGTTGCCATAACTTCGCTCACTTCTAGAAGGGACAGGAGGATATGAACAAGTCTACATCTACAGAAGATATGTGGTTAGTTCTCCAAGATGTTTGAAAAAACATCTCTGCCGAGTTCCTTCAAAAATTGTGTGCTAGTGCATCTAGAAGAATTATTGCCGTTTTAAAGGCTAAAGGGTGGTGACACCAAATATTGATTTAATTTAGATTTTTCTTTTGTTCATTCACCTTGCATTTTGATAATTGATAAAAATAAATTAGTGACACTATTTTTTAGCATCCTTACTTACAGCATTTTTTTTCATATCTGCCTAAAACATTTACACAGTACTATATATACACTCACCTAAAGAATTATTAGGAACACCATACTAATACGGTGTTGGACCCCCTTTTGCCTTCAGAACTGCCTTAATTCTACGAGGCATTGATTCAACAAGGTGCTGATAGCATTCTTTAGACATGTTGGCCCATATTGATAGGATAGCATCTTGCAGTTGATGAAGATTTGAGGAATGCACATCCAGGGCTCCCGTTACACCACATCCCAAAGATGCTCTATTGGGTTGAGATCTGGTGACTGTAGGGGCCATTTTAGTAAAGTGAACTCATTGTCATGTTCAAGAAACCAATTTGAAATAATTTGAGCTTTGTGAAATGGTGCATTATCCTGCTGGAAGTAGCCATCAGAGGATGGGTACATGGTGGTCTTGAAGGGATGGACATGGTCAGTAACAATGCTCAGGTAGCCCGTGGCATTTAAATGATGGCCAATTGGCACTAAGGGCCTAAAGTGTGACCAGAAAACATCCTCCACACCATTATACCACCACCACCAGCCTGCACAGTGGTAACAAGGCATGATGGATACATGTTCTCATTCTGTTTACGCCAAATTCGGACTCTACAATTTGAATGTCTCAACAGAAGTCGAGACTCATCAGACCAGGCAACATTTTCCCAGTCTTCAACAGTCCAATTTTGGTGAGCTCGCGCAAATTGTAGCCTCTTTTTCCTACTTGTAGTGGAGATGAGTGGTACCCGGTGGGGGTCTTCTGCTGTTGTAGCCCATCCGCATCAAGGTTGTGCGTGTGGTGCGAGTGGTGATTTCAGTTCAGTCAACGTTGCTCTTCTATCAGCTTGAATCAGTCGGCCCATTCTCCTCTGACCGCTAGCATCAACTTGGCATTTTCGCCCACAGGACTGCCGCATACTGGATGTTTTTCCCTTTTCACACCATTCTTTGTAAACCCTAGAAATGGTTGTGCTTGAAAATCCCAGTAACTGAGCAGATTGTGAAATACTCAAACCGGCCCGTCTGGCACCAACAACCATGCCACGCTCAAAATTGCTTAAATCACCATTCTTTCCCATTCTGACATTCAGTTTGGAGTTCAGGAGATTGTCTTGACCAGGACCACAACCCTACATGCATTGAAGCAACTGCCATGTGATTGGTTGACTAGATAATCACATTAATGAGAAATAGAACAGGTGTTCCTAATAATTCTTTAGGTGAGTGTAATCATATATATATATATATATATATATATATATATACACACACTCACACACACACATATATATATATATATATATATACATATATATATATGTATATATATACTTGTTACTTTCAATACAGTGTAAATACATTCAGCATATTTTCCCTTTTGCGCCATTTTAACCTTTTATTCTTTCACTTCATTATATTGAAAATATCCATGTAAACCTGCCACTCAGCACCCATAATTTAAACCTACTCTTCACTTATCTTCCACATTCTGACATATGACATATTCTGCGATGCATTCAATTCATGGAAATAATTAGATCACCATGTTTGACTTTTTTATATATACAACCTTGCAAATTCTTGAAAACATATTAGGACAAAAAAGATTTACAAAAACATAACAAAGAACTTGTTTTGGCCTTAAATGTGTTTTCTATTCACAGTTATTGTCAGTGATAGATGAAATCTGTGACAGTTACTATCTTTTCTTCTTCAAGGATACTTTGACATGGTTCCTATTGTGTTTAAACATGAGTCTCCATAAGTGTATTCGCCCACATAAAAGTGTTCCCAGAGGTAACTCGTACTTGTTGTTACCAATTAAAATGTAGCAAATAATAATGACATAAATGAAGGACACAATCCATGAGTAAAAATAGCAAATTTGAAGACAATTTGATTGTGACTCCACCAATATTTTGATAAGGTTTAACACAAACATAGAGCATAAAGAGACACATTTATAAACATTACCATAAAATTATTCAAAAATAAATGTAAAAAGAATGATTAGCCAGTTTAAGACCGTACCATTTCCCTCCCAATCTTGATCAGACGCATTGTTTTGTTAGCACATGTGTCTTATAGAGCCATTACTTTTTTCCATTTAGTTATGGAATTCATTTTACTCACCTTTGGTTGATGCATGGAGCTTTATTTTTTATGTATTTTTAGCATTATTTTGGCCCTTTTGATTTTATTTTTTTTTACCCAGGAAGAGCAGGAATAAAAGCCTGTTTTCCACATTTTTTTTTCCAGTTTTAATGGCAAAAAGAGCATAAAAAATCCTTCTTTTCCATGAAGATTTTTTTTTATATAAGGAGATATACTGTTTACAGTAATTGGGAGAGAAGAAGTGTGGCGTGCAGTGTTTTAAAAAGATTTTTTATTTGTTTTTAATTTTCTCTCTTAATTATTATTATCTATTATTATTTTATTTTACTCTTTATGCCCCACATAAGGTCATACAAGGCATTTGGGGGTGGGGGGCATTTGAACACCACATTTTACTTTTTTATTGCTGATTTCTCCTATAATGGGCTGACATATTAGCCCAAGTTACAAGGAAGACATAGAATTTAGAGACACTATACAAGCCTCACTGCAAACCTGATCTGGGTCTGCTAAGGTACATCGCTGCACAACCCCTTTAAGTGCAGACCACCTGAATGTTGACAATCAACAGGCGGTCTTGTCTGTATTGCTTATCAAACAAATTTGCACATGTAATACCATTTTGTGCAAATGTATAATATATCATTATAAGATAATACATATAAATTGTCCATATAAATTGTGTGAAAGAGCTGCTTCGCACTAGAGGCCGAATTTCGTATGGAGGCACAGATATTGCGCTTTATCAGGACATTGCGCCCACAACGCTCGCAAAGAGGCGCATATTGAAACCTCTGCTAGAAGCATTAAGAGCGCAAAAGATCCCATATACCTGGATGTATCCCTTTGGACTGTCAGTGCTTAAGAATGGGAAACACATTGCTATACACGCTCCGGAGGACCTGAATGGTGCGTGGGAGCGCATCAGTATCCAGCCCATCGAAATTCCATCGTGGCTACCTGTGGCCTGTCCGGCGGCACTCCAGGTCCTGCCGCAAATAGAATCTTGGAGAAGAGTCCAGCGGGCCAAGACCAGCAAAGCCGCTAAACATCTGATGGGAGCCGCAGACCCTCCAACATGAGGACATACCGCGCTGTAATCGGGTGCAGTATTATTGAGGACATAAGAGAGTTCTTTGCCAAGAAACTAGGTAACACTGCTCACTTAAGATGACCGACATAGTGGTTTCTACATTTAATGTGAAAGGTCTTAACTCACCTCAGAAACTAGGTCAGGTCATGCTTGCCCTTAAAAAACTAAGCTCACATATAGTGTTCCTTCAGGAAACTCCACAAGAAACTCCATGAGCTACACCTAATAGATGTATGGGGTAGCCTTCACCCCACAGTTAATGACTTCTCCTTCTTCTCCGTCCCACATGGGACGTATCAGTAATTAGACCATGTTTTGACTTCTGCACCTCTTCTTCCCTCCTTTAGGTCAGCTGAGATCGGAACTATCACCGTATCGGACCACGCACCATGTTCAGTGACCTTCACCCTAGCATCTCTGCCAAAAAGAGAATGGAGCTGGAAACTGAACGAATCTCTACTTCTCAATCAACTCCATCTAGACCAGGTTAGGACCCAATTGACTGAGTACTTTGCGATTAATTCATCTTCACACAGCTCACAACCCATTATATGGGAGGCCCACAAGGCGTTTGTCAGAGGTTGTTTTATCTCTCTGGGCACCAGGGTTAAGAAAGAACGACAAAAAGTAGTAGACACACTCTTAGAGAAGATAGCAACAGTAGAAAAGGTTCTTTGTCACATATTTGGTGGGACTGCCCCCGGATTAGAGCCTATTGGAGAGAAGTAGAAGCATTAATTCAGAAACTTACAACCCCAGATTTCAAGCTTAAGCTAGAGATGGCGGTCCTGGCCCTTCCCACACCTGATTATGCCCCATCCAAACGGAATCTAGTATTGCACCTTCTGGCAGCAGCCAAAATGATAATTCCCCTACATTGGCTAGACACAAATCCTCCTGCCATACCAGAATGGAAAGCAAAGGTTAACCAAATTTGTCGATTTGAGGAGATGACTGAATAGATAAACAGGACTCATGATAAGTTCCTGAAGTTGTGGAGTCCTTGGAGATCTCCGGCGGAGGTGATCCCTGGTTGACAGTTACACTAACAATTGGGAAAAAGCATCTTTTGTCGATGTACCCCCCCTTCCTTTTTTTCCTTTTCTATCCCTACTCCCTCTTGACCTTTTCTTCTCTTTATTCTTGTCTTACTCATACTGTCTTTCTGTTTCTCTCCATAAGCTCAACACAGAGTCCTAGGGGGAAAAGACAGATCAGCTCAATCTATCTCCCACATATTACCTCCCTTCTTAAAGCGAAATGATCAATGATAGCTATAACAATAATCCATGTCTGTTTAAGATTAGATCATTACGACTCTCATTGTGTGACATTGGATGAAAATTCTTCATGGCCATTTCTGTACATGTCATGTTACTTAAAAATGGAAAAATAAAGAATTCATAAATAAATAAAAAGTAAGAATCAGAATGTTAAATTTAATAGCCACCTTGGAAACATTTTGGGGTAATTTATTAAACTGGTGTAAATTGGAACTGGCTTAGTTGCCCATAACAACCAATCAGCTTCCACCTTTCATTTTGGACAGCTCCTTTGTAAAATGAAAGGTGGAGTCTGATTAGTTGCAAGAGGTACTAACATCATCTTCTGCTCAATCTGTTATTTTGAACTTGTCAGAAATACCTTTATCAGATATGGAAGAGAGAATTCTAACTAAAGGACTGTCGTATGTACCCACCACATGATTTAAATCATTTAAATGGGTGAAAGATCTTCACTTGTTCACCAGAAAACTAAGGTGGCACAACATTTTCTGTTCCTCTGATAAAAAAAAAGAAGCCTTGAACTGGGACTTGAACCCAGTGATCTACAAGGATTGATGGCAGAAAAAGAGAAGAGAAGCTTAAAGTACCAAACTAGTAGTTAGAAAAATACAAAATGTTTTTATTATGAAATACATGATAAAAAAGTACACATATAATACATGCCACAGACAGGGTAAGGGAACAGGGAGGAAAAAAGAAGAAGCGCCACCCTGGAAGAGCACACTGGTCACAAGAGAGTATATAAAAAAATTAATGTTATGATATTATGAACATGAGGAACATACAACAGTGTCTGGTACAATGACCACCTCATGAACACAGTATAAAGAATGATGGATGAAAAGATATAAGGGAGGAGTAGAGATCAAAGAATCCCAACCAGTATGGCTATAATGCACAGAGTACAAAAAGCATTGACAATGCAAATATGTCAATGAACAGGTGATGGAAAGCCAAGTGAGGTGTCTCAACATCGGCAGCATAGAACCATGGCGGGGAGACTGTGATCTAAGACTCACCAGGAGATGACCAGATGTGAACAGGAACCAGGGTGGCGCTACCCCAACGCGCGTTTCGGCGTGCCTTCGTCAGGGGGTAGCGCCATCACTGCGGACCAGGAATTTAAAGTCTCCTCCAACCAATGAATGTAGCACTTACTCATCCCCTGGTGCGTTGGTGGGTTGGCGCGCGCGATACAAGGATTGATGATTTGGTGGAACTACTAGATGAAAATGAACATCCGAAAGGACGAGGCCCCTTTACCACTCTCAGAAATAAGAGCACTAAAATGCCCCCAAAAACAATGGGAGAAACCAATATTGACCTTTTTCTGAGATCCGTAATTAAGCATCTTAAAAATATCGTACCGACACTGGGGTATAAAAATTATACGTCTACAGAGATAGAAGTGTTACGACATCTAAGCATAAAAAAAATCCTGGTAATCAAAGCCTCGGATAAGGGGGGTAATGTGGTTGTTATGTCTGTTCAACAATATCAAAACGTGTGTCTGTCACTTCTATCTAAAAGAAAAAGTTATGAACTATTGAAGTCTAACCTCACTTTTCCGTATTTTCAAAAGCTATCCCAGATGCTGGATCTTGAGGGGAAATTAATTGACCGGAAACAATTTGAGTATCTTGGACCATCCAATCTTAGGGTGGCTACTTTTTACGGTCTTCCTAAAATACACAAAGGCACTTTGCTCGTTCGCGACGCTCCGAACTTTGACCCATGACACATCCATCAGGTGGGACAGGTCAGCCAATTGAGACTTTCAGCACTTGTAAACACCCCCAACCCTATAACAGAACCCGATATGGCAGCCATTTTACATTAGGTGTTTTGTCAGTGTAGGGAGAGGTTGCATTTTGGAGCAAGGACAGTTAGGGACATCAAACGCTAGCTAATAGGGCCACAAAAGTCCTTTTAAGGACTGGTATAGGTTTGCTATCGATAGGTGTGATATAGAGGGATGTGATATACTTTCTAACATAGAAATTATATTATAATGTATTTGTATTGTGCAGCAGTTGTGTGCAGTTCAGCTGCAATACAGCAGTTAGATAGAAGGACAAACGCTATTGGAGTAACTAATTGCAGCAGGGGTGATATACCTGTTGCCCCCCAAAAAACTGCTTGAGGGCTGCAATATACCTTTTCTCCACAAAATCCAGATTGAGGGCTGCTATATACCTGTTTCCGCCAAATACTGATTGAGGGGTGCTATATTCCATTTGGGCCAAATACTGATTGAGGGGTGCTATATACCTGTTTCCGCCAAATACTGATTGAGGGCTGCGATACATCTGCTTCCACAAAATACTGATTGAAGGGTGCCATATACCTGTTTCCACTAAATAATGATTGAGCGGTGCTATATACCTGTTTCTGCCAAATACTGATTGAGGGGTGCTATATACTAGTGATGAGCGGCAGGGGCAATATTCTAATTTGCAATATTTCGCAAATATTTGGGTGAATATTCGTCATATATTCTCAAATTTGCGATTATCTTCTTGATTGCGAAAATCGGCAATGTAATATGTGCGTATTGCGTGCACAATACAGGCGTGGGTCACTGTTGCTACATTTGTCAAGCTGGTAGAAGTTTCCTGAGACTGGAGAAAATGGTTGGCATGGCAGAACATTACAATAGCTTTATATGCTCCAATAGATTCGAGATTGCAAAATCGGCAATTAATGATGCGTCTATTTTTTGCGCAATACGTGCAACTTCACATTTTAGCAGGTCTGACTACATATTACTGTTTGGTGCACTAAGTATCGTTGTGAACTTGTGACAGCACTATGTCTGTAGCATGTATGTATGGACAGCAGAACCTATCACACTACCTAACACCCTGCACTGGAACCTATCAGCTACACTATATCACGATCTAACCTTCTCTAAATATCCCCCACTAAATATCTGTATTATAAATATAAGCTAACTAACAAACTAACTAACTATCTATCTAATGCAATTAAACAGTAAAGCACAGAGCGATCACACTGCTGTCTCTCTCAGAACTCCTTAAAACTACAGTAAATGGCTGCTGGGGAGTTTCTTATATAATAAAGGATAGGCAACTTTCCTATTGGTTGCTAGGGATGTTGCTAAGCTCAGACAAAGACATTGCAGCCTTCTCATTGGCCCGCAAGCAAGAAGGGAGGTTACTGATGAAAAAAAAAAATCTAGAATATTTGCGAATATGAACATATAGCACTATATTCTAAATCTTAGCGAATTCTCAAAGTGGCAATATTCGCAATTAAAATTTGCGATTCGAATATTCGCACCAAACACTACTACACTCACCTAAAGAATTATTAGGAACACCTGTTCTATTTCTCTTTAAGCAATTTTGGGCGTGGCATGGCGCCAGACGGGCCAGTCTGAGTATTTCACAATCTGCGCAGTTACTGGGATTTTCACGCACAACCACTTCTAGGGTTTACAAAGAATGGTGTGAAAAGGGAAAAACATCCAGTATGCGGCAGTCTTGTGGGCGAAAATGCCTTGTTGATGCTAGAGGTCAGAGGAGAATGGGCCGACTGATTCAAGCTGATAGAAGAGCAACGTTGACTGAAATAACCACTCGTTACAACCGAGGTATGCAGCAAAGCATTTGTGAAGCCACAACACGCACAACCTTGAGGCGGATGGGCTACAACAACAGAAGACCCCACCAGGTACCACTCATCTCCACTACAAATAGGAAAAAAGAGACTACAATTTGCACAAGCTCACCAAAATTGGACTGTTGAAGACTGGAAAAATGTTACCTGGTCTGATGAGTCTCGATTTCTGTTGAGACATTCAAATGGTAGAGTCTGAATTTGGCGTAAACAGAATGAGAACATGTATCCATCATGCCTTGTTACCACTGTGCAGGCTGGTGGTGGTGGTGTAATGGTGTGGGGGATTTTTTCTGGGCACACTTTAGGCCCCTTAGCGCCAATTGGCAATCGTTTAAATGCCACGGGCTACCTGAGCATTGTTTCTGACCATGTCCATCCCTTCATGACCACCATGTACCCATCCTCTGATGGCTACTTCCAGCAGGATAATGCACCATGTCACAAAGCTCAAATCATTTCAAATTGGTTTCTTGTTTTGTTTGTTTTAAAATTGTTTTTATTGTTTTCCAACACGAAATAAAGCAACAACATAAAGGTCATCACTATCTCAAATCCCTGAAAGTACACACATATCCTGAGCATACATCCTAAAACGAATAATCGTATAGCTGCACATATCAAATAGTCACAAGCATATTATTTTCCAAATGACATCTTCTAAGAAGAACATCTCTGTTCATCATAATCTATCAGGTACATGCATATCCCCTATAAAATTTTAATTTACTGACCTTAAATATAAACCAAAAAGAAACAAAGACAAGGACAATGGGAAAAAACAGGAGGGGGGGGGGGAAGTAGCTTTGCAAAAACACGGAATTCCAACAAGGCAGGCCCAAAGTGCAATGTCTAGCGTTAACTCCCACCAGGAGTAATCAGTGTGAGTGTCTACAACCGAAGGAGACCTGTTCAAAGGAAACCAGCTCAGAAGGAGGAGGAGACCCACCATCGCAAAAATAATCCTCTCGCAGTAAAAACTCAAATCCCAGAAAAATTCCTAAATGTTTTCCATGGATTCCAGATATTTTCGAACTGCATAGGGGTGCGAGCATCCCAGTGCGCGATTTGTTCTAGACGGTATAATTGATCGCATTTGATGATCCAATTTTGAATAGTTGGCGGGTTTGGTTGTTTCCATGCTATTGCCAACATAAGTCTAGCTGTTGCTAATAATGTGTTACATAACAGGCGTTTATTTTTGGAGCACTTTATTTCACCCAGAACACCTAAAAGACAAACTTTCGGGGATATAGGCACTTCCAGACTACAAATGTCAGATATAAGTTTGCAAATCTCTTGCCAGTAAGAGGTTATCTTGTCACACTCCCACCAGATATGTGTATGTGTGCCTATCTCTAGGCTACACCTCCAGCACACAGGGCTACATTCAGGAAACATGCGATGAAGTCTTTGAGGTGTGTAATACCATCTAGTTAGAACTTTATAGCTGTTCTCTTGCAGCTTGACGCACCTGGACACCCTAAGAAACGCTCTGAGTGCATGTTTTACTTCTAAGGGGGATAATTGAATCTTCAGCTCTGCTGACCATTGCTGAATAAATATAGGGGTTTCTGACCCTTGAATTGAGAGTAGTAACTCATATAGTTGTGAGATTTTCCCTTTTGGTTCCTTTATTTGTAAAGCTAATTTTTCAAATGGCGTGTGAGTTGTCACTATCGGAAGTGATGTTAAGTGCTTTTTAATCTGTTGGAGTAAATAGGCCAGATGAAAAGTGGAAAGGTTATTCAGCGCCGGAAGAGAACGCAAATCATCGTATGTAAGAACATCCTCACCTATACCTAGATTTAAAATAGGTGTTGAAATAGATTTTGCCCTAGTAGGTAGGGTGTCTAAAAACTGTGTAGGTGCTTGAAATAATATATCCCTTGCTTGCATTAGTGTCAGATAATTTGGGGTTAATACTGAAAGCCATTTAGATTCCGACCATGTTTTTAATGAGTATATAGTTATGGAACTAGCTGTCCTCAATGTCTTTCTAGCCACTGTACCTTCCATAAACAACAAAGAGCGCAAAGGGATGTTAGCCATGCTGGACTCAATTGAAAGATCTAAGCGATTAGAATAATTTCTCAACCATTCCAAGCAGCGCAAGCACATCACTGCCTTGTGGTATAGATATACATCTGGTACCCCCATTCCTCCCTTAGCTGTCCGTTGCTTGACCTGTTTAAAAGGTATCCTAGCCTTTTTTGCACCCCATAAAAACTTTAGAAGGATGCTTTGGATTTTCTTAAAGAAGGCCATGGGAATTGGAATAGGTAACGCCTGAATGTAATACAAAACCGTTGGCATTAGAATAGCTTTAATCAGAGTTCTACGACCAAACCACGAGACAAATGGGATATCCCAGGAACTTACTAGATCTTCTATACGTTTCGGAAGAGTGTGGAAGTTCTCGTGATATAACCAGGAAAAGCTAGTGGTCAAATTAATTCCCAAAAAAGTGATATGGTCCGTAGTCCAATGAAAGGTCGTAGTGGACTTTAACCTCTCCATAGTCGCCACCGGTAAAGATACATTCAAGATCGTAGATTTAGATAAATTTACTAAGAAATTTGACAATTCAAAGAAGTCATGGAGTACCGACTCAATCTCTTTAAAGGCCGTATCAGGGTTTGTAATAAACAATAACACATCATCCGCAAAAGCTGCAGTCTGATGGTTCTCTGCACCAATCTTAACACCTTTAATTGCAGTATTGATCCGAAAAGCCTGCATGAGAGTTTCTATCACCAATACAAAGAGCAATGGGGAGAGAGGGCAGCCTTGCCTCGTCCCATTTGATATACTGAATGACGGAGACAGTGTGCCATTCACCAGAACACGCGCGGTAGGCTTTTGATACATTGCCATTACTTTCGAGATAAAAGAATCTGGGATTCCGAATTTGGCCAGGGTTTGGGTCATGAATAACCAATCCACTCTGTCGAACGCCTTTTCTGCGTCCATGCTGAGAAGTGCTAGGGGGACTTTCGAATGTTGAGCCCATTGCATCAGTTGGATGACCCTAATAATGTTATTTTTCCCCTCTCTACCTGGAATAAACCCAACTTGCTCCGCAGATATAAGATCTGGCAAGTACCTTTTTAGTCTATTTGCTAACATCTTAGCATACAATTTAATATCGTTGTTGAGGAGAGAGATAGGCCTATAGTTCGCACAGAGTGAATGATCTTTATTAGGTTTGGGAATAATAGTAATTTGCGCTGCAAGCATATCACTGGTGAATGACCCTACCCCCTCCACCCCATTGCAAACCTTGAGGAAGCGTGACAGAAGTATATTTTGAAAAGTGATGTAATAAATAATTGGGAGGCCGTCAGGTCCCGGGCTCTTATGAAGTGGGGAGTTTTTTAGAGCAGATTTAAGCTCCAACATAGTAAATGGGGAGTTCAGACTATCCGTTTGTTCAGTTTTTAATTTGGGTAGGTTTAAAGTGTCTAGCCACTGATTTATGCGTTGGGTCTTAGATGCTATTTGTGAGGGGGATAGAGTGTCTTGTAAATTATACAGTTGACTATAAAATTTACAAAACTGATCCGCAATAAGATCTGTTTTATGAATAATCCGATCCTCTCTTGTTTTAATACATGAAATAAACGCCGCCAATTTCCGTTTTTTTGTCTGAGCCATTAAAACCTTTGAAGCCTTATTGCCGTGTGCATAATATTTATACTGGTTCGCCAAAAATAGCTTAGCTGTATTATTATTCAATATGTTTTTTAGTTCCGAACGTAGGGTGTCCAGGCGCGCCAAAACATCGTCTGATACCAGCCTCCTATGTTGTTTCTCTAGTTTAGAGATCTCTACTATGAGATCCTCTATCTTCTTCTGTTTTTGTTTCTTTACCTGAGAACCCAAAGCTATAAGATGACCTCTTATCACTGCTTTGTGCGCAGCCCATATGTTTACTGGAGATGTATCCTCCACCTCATTTAATCGGAAATACTCTTCAAGTAGCTCTGTCACTTTCGGAATATTAGATCCGTTCAATAAGGTCTCATTCAATCTCCATCTGAACTCAGAACTTCGAATCATGACTCGTCTGCCCACAGAACAGTCTTCCATTTTACCACATTCCATTTTAAATGATCCCTGGCCCAGTAAAAACGCCTGAGCTTGTGGATCTTGCTTAGAAATGGCTTCTTCTTTGCACTGTAGAGTTTCAGCTGGCAACGGCGGATGGCACGGTGGATTGTGTTCACTGACAATGGTTTCTGGAAGTATTCCCGAGCCCATTCTGCGATTTCCTTTACAGTAGCATTCCTGTTTGTGGTGCAGTGTCGTTTAAGGGTCCGGAGATCACGGGCATCCAGTATGGTTTTACTGCCTTGACCCTTACGCACAGAGATTGTTCCAGATTCTCTGAATCTTCGGATGATGTTATGCACAGTTGATGATGATAGATGCAAAGTCTTTGCAATTTTTCGCTGGGTAACACCTTTCTGATATTGCTCCACTATCTTTCTGCGCAACATTGTGGGAATTGGTGATCCTCTACCCATCTTGGCTTCTGAGAGACACTGCCACTCTGAGAAGCTCTTTTTCTACCCAATCATGTTGCCAATTGACCTAATTAGTGTTAATTGGTCTTCCAACTCTTCGTTATGCTCAAATTTACTTTTTCCAGCCTCTTATTGCTACTTGTCCCAACTTTTTGGGGATTTGTTGACACCGTGAAAATTTGAATCAACGTATTTTTCCTTTAAAATGATACATTTACTTGGATTAAACGTTTGATCTGTCATCTATGTTCTATTACAAATAAAATATTGACATTTGCCATCTCCACATCATTGTATTCAGTTTTTATTCACAATTTGTTTAGTGTCCCAACTTTTTTGGAATCCGGTTTGTACCTTCTACCGCAAAATATTGATTTAGGGGTGCTATTGTTATATAACTTCTTCCACCAAATACTGATTGAGGGCTGCGATACACCTGCTTACACAAAATACTGATTGAGGGGTGCCATATACCTGTTTACGCCAAATACTGATTGAGGAATGCAAAATACCTGTTTCTGCCAAATACTGATTGAGAGGTGCCATATACCTTCTTCCACCAAATACTGATTGATGGGTGCTAGATACCAGTTTCCGGCAAATAATGATTGTGGGGTGCTATATACCTTCTTCCACAAAATACAGATTGAGGGGTGCTATTGCTATATACCTTCCACCAAATACTGATTGAAGGCTGCGATACACCTGCTTTCAAAAAATTCTGATTGAGGGGTGCCATATACCCGTTTCCACCAAATACTGATTAAGGGGTGCTATATACCTGTTTCCGCCAAATACTGATTGAGGGGTGTCATATACCTTCTTCCACAAAGTACTGATTGAGGGGTGTTATTGCTATATACTTTTTTCAACCATATACTGATTGAGGGCTGCAATATACCTTCTTCCACAAATAATGCTCTTCTCTACGGACTTAGGCAGAGGGTCATTTAGAAAATGACAGGTGGAGGAAGAGGCAGACCATTCTGCAGGGATAGTAGGGGTCAGGCAGGTGCACCAGGCCGGAGCCTAAGTGGAAAGTTGGAGACGGCGTGTGCAATAACTTTAAAGGGTGCACCAGAGTTGGTTGAGTGGCTCACTCAGCCTTCCGCTTCTGCACCCTCCTTATCCTCTGTATCTGCACCCTTCTCACTCTTTGCTGTGTGCACCCCCAAAGACACCACCACCATAGCCCCTCCACTCGAGTCAGAGTAATTGTTTTCCCATCCATTCCAAGCATCGGATGAGGAAGAGGAGGTAGCAATGGTGGTCCCCGCTTTTGCTGCCTACTCCAAGTTCTCTCATTTCAGTGGTGGTGAAGGTTACAATGATGACATATCGATGGGCGTCACGTGGATGCCCGCTAGAGAGGAAGAGGAGGGGAATTCAGAGGGAGACACAGAGCAGCAGATAGGGAGGAGAAGGAGGAGAAGCAGGCAGAACTCGCAGTGCACAAGAGGCAAAAAGCAGACTGCAAATGCATCTGGAGCGAGCCATACACCATGCACGGTCACATCTTGAGCTCCCAGGACTCTGGCAGATGGCTCCGTAGTGTGATACAAACATAAATTTGCGTACCTCTTACCATAATTAACAAGGGCTGTTAGAATGCAGAATTTCCAGGCCTTGCTTTGAGAGATGCTGCATTCTTCTGTTGCGGACACTGGCAGAGTAATTTCCACCCATAGAGAAACAGTTGCGGGTACTAATCCTATTTTGCATGCAAGAAAAGGGCGGTTTGAAGATGTGTTGGTCACTTCAGATATGAGATCATTCTTGCAGCCAACCCATCGACAGCCGCCCTCCGCATCCAGCCACAGGGAACGCCTAGACCGACAGGTGTCCGACTACATAGGTTTAACGGCCGCACTCGCCTAGCTCACTACAGTGTGGACTACCTCACATTTCTAAACATGAATGAGGCATGGATCTCGGAGGAATTTAACACCTGTGATGACCATGTGTAATTGAATTTTCCCTTTTATCATTTGGGGTTTATTCAAAAGGGGGGATTTTGCGAGCCATGTTTTTAATTCAATTTTGTATTTTTAGTATTTTAAAACATATGTATTTGGCATATATTTGTACTGGCCTACATTAATCTTTTTATCCTTTGACCGCCTAAAGTAACCTCCAGCCACAGAATCCTACAAAGTTCTTGGCTGTCAGATGAATGCCTATTGGCTAATTTTTGGGGCCTGTAATGGCCGACAGTTGCATTGTTATCCTGTGAATGCCTAATGTACCTTCAGCCACTGAATCCAAAGTTCTTTGCTGTCAGGCGAATGCCTCTTGCCTAATTTTTGGGGCCTGTACTGGCTGACAGTTACATTTTTTATCTCCAGCCACATAATCACACCCCTGTCTCACTCCTCTGCCTCTCATTAAGGTGGCGGATGAAGCGCTTTCACCATAAGGACCTTATAATGTCACAGGGTAATGTGACTGTGCCCCCCACCCCGTACTGTGCCCCCTTATACCCTGCATTGTATATTTGTATACATCAAACAGATAAAAAATTACATTTTTCCAGGCTCCAGCAGGGTACATTTTTGAGAATTTCCCTTTAAGACGCATAAAAATGGCCCCTGATTAAAATACATATATTCTTGGTAATTTTAGGCAATTTTCCCCCTCTGGTATATCACTGTCTATGTTGTGGGACTATATGTGTACTTCTAGTAAGTGTTTGCTGACTGCAAATATGACCTGAAGGCTTTTCAGGTTCGCCTGCCATTAAAGTGAATGGGGCTCACCGCAAATGCGCGGTTCGCAAACATTTGATCGTGAATGTGCGTTAACGTTTGGGATTCGTCCCGGCCGATGTTCGTCCATCACCAGGCAGGCCTCCAAACTATTACATCATTTCAAGCAGAGGGGATACCATGACTCTTGTCTTTATGAGGCCTGGAGTAAGGGTCCATTCACACGTCCGTTTTTTCTTTCCTGATCTGTTCCGTTTTTTGCGGAACAGATCAGGACCAGATCTGGACCCATTCATTTTCAATGGGTCCTGGAAAAAATCGTACAGCACAATGTGTGCTGTCCGTTTCCGTTGTTCCGTTCCGCATGTCCGTTTAAATATAAAACATGTCCTATTCTTGTCCGCCAAATTCGGATCCTGGTACAATACAAAGTCAATGGATCCGCAAAAAACGGAAGACATTCGGATGTCGGAATCCGTTCCTGGAAACACATAACAAATATTTTTTTTTATTTTTATTTTTTCAAAGAAATCCAAACAACTTTATTTGATTATTCAAATGTATACATGTTTCCGTTTTTTGTGGATCCGCAAAAAACGGATGACATACGGATGACATACGGAAACATTTTCAGGAACAACGGATCCGCAAAAAGCGGACCGAAATTCGGATTATAGAAAAATACTGACGTGTGAATGCAGCCTAATGCTGAGTCCGTGGATAGGTCCACACTTTTCCAATCTGAGTGGAGAAAGTGTTCTCCAGAAATAATCTGAATTATCGGCACATACAATACCGCATCACAACAAGTTCGGGAAATCTTGGGACAATACTGGTGTCCATGATCGAGACTAGGGATGAGCGAACTCGAACTGTATAGTTCGGGTTCGTACCGAATTTTGGGGTGTCCGTGACACGGACCCGAACCCGGACATTTTCGTAAAAGTCCGGGTTCGGGTTCGGTGTTCGTCGCTTTCTTGGCGCTTTTGTGACGCTTTCTTGGCGCTTTTTGAAAGGCTGCAAAGCAGCCAATCAACAAGCGTCATACTACTTGCCCCAAGAGGCCATCACAGCCATGCCTACTATTGGCATGGCTGTGATTGGCCAGAGCACCATGTGACCCAGCCTCTATTTAAGCTGGAGTCACATAGCGCCGCCCGTCACTCTGCTCTGATTAGCGTAGGGAGAGGTTGCGGCTGCGACAGTAGGGCGAGATTAGGCAGATTAACTCCTCCAAAGGACTTGATTAACTGATCGATCTGCAGCTGTGGATCATTGAGCTGCTGATCCTCAATTGCTCACTGTTTTTAGGCTGCACAGACCGTTTGTCAGTCTCATTTTTCTGGGGTGATCGGCGGCCATTTTGTGTCTTGTGGTGCGCCAGCACAAGCTGCGACCAAGTGCATTTAACCCTCAATGGTGTGGTTGTTTTTTGGCTAAAGCCTACATCAGGGTGAAGCTGTGACACCAAGTGCATTTAACCAGCAATAGTCTGTTCATTTTTTGGCCATATACAAAATCAGGGGCAAGCTGCGCCTGTCACCAAGTGCATTTAACCCTCAATGGTGTGGTTGTTTTTTGGCTAAAGCCTACATCAGGGTGAAGCTGTCACACCAAGTGCATTTAACCAGCAATAGTCTGTTCATTTTTTGGCCATATACAAAATCAGGGGCAAGCTGCGCCTGTCACCAAGTGCATTTAACCCTCAATGGTGTGGTTGTTTTTTGGCTAAAGCCTACATCAGGGTGAAGCTGTCACACCAAGTGCATTTAACCAGCAATAGTCTGTTCATTTTTTGGCCATATACAAAATCAGGGGCAAGCTGCGCCTGTCACCAAGTGCATTTAACCCTCAATGGTGTGGTTGTTTTTTGGCTAAAGCCTACATCAGGGTGAAGCTGTCACACCAAGTGCATTTAACCAGCAATAGTCTGTTTATTTTTTGGCCATATCCCAGTCTAATTCTGTCACTAAATCCATACCGGTCACCCAGCGCCTAAATACTAGGCCTCAAATTTATATCCAGCTAAATCTGTCCCTAGTGCTGTAGCTGGGCGAGTTATTTAGTGTCCGTTCAAGCACATTTCTTGTTCTGGGTTGAAATACAATTCCCAATTTAGCAATTTCATAATTTAGTGGTTCCTGCTATATCAGAGCTATTTGAAATCTATCCCAAAAAGGGTATATAATATTGAAGGTGCACATTGGGTCATTCAGAATAACTTCACACACACCCGCTACTGTGTATTTCCAAGTCTAATTCTGTCACTAAACCCATACCTGTCACCCAGCGCCTAAATACTAGGCCTCAAATTTAAATCCCTCTAAATCTCTCGTTACCGCTGTACTGTTGTTGCTGGGCAAGATATTTAGTGTCCGTCAAAGCACATTTTTTGTTCTGGGTTGAAGTACAATTCCCAATTTAGCAATTTCATAATTTAGTGGTTCCTGCTATATCAGAGCTATTTGGAATCTATCCCTAAAAGGGTATATAATATTGAAGGTGCACATTGGGTCATTCAGAATAACTTCACACACACCCGCTACTGTGTATTTCCAAGTCTAATTCTGTCACTAAACCCATACCTGTCACCCAGCGCCTAAATACTAGGCCTCAAATTTAAATCCCTCTAAATCTCTCGTTACCGCTGTACTGTTGTTGCTGGGCAAGATATTTAGTGTCCGTCAAAGCACATTTTTTGTTCTGGGTTGAAGTACAATTCCCAATTTAGCAATTTCATAATTTAGTGGTTCCTGCTATATCAGAGCTATTTGGAATCTATCCCTAAAAGGGTATATAATATTGAAGGTGCACATTGGGTCATTCAGAATAACTTCACACACACCCGCTACTGTGTATTTCCAAGTCTAATTCTGTCACTAAACCCATACCTGTCACCCAGCGCCTAAATACTAGGCCTCAAATTTAAATCCCTCTAAATCTCTCGTTACCGCTGTACTGTTGTTGCTGGGCAAGATATTTAGTGTCCGTCAAAGCACATTTTTTGTTCTGGGTTGAAGTACAATTCCCAATTTAGCAATTTCATAATTTAGTGGTTTCTGCTATATCAGAGCTATTTGAAATCTATCCCTAAAAGGGTATATAATATTGAAGGTGCACATAGGGTCATTCAGAATAACTTCACACACACGCTTCTGTGCATTTCCAAGTCTAATTCTGTCACTAAATCCATACCGGTGACCCAGCGCCTAAATACTAGGCCTCAAATTTAAATCCCTCTAAATCTCTCGTTACCCACCGCTGTACTGTTGTTGCTGGGCAAGATATTTAGTGTCCGTCAAAGCACATTTTTTGTTCTGGGTTGAAGTACAATTCCCAATTTAGCAATTTCATAATTTAGTGGTTTCTGCTATATCAGAGCTATTTGAAATCTATCCCTAAAAGGGTATATAATATTGAAGGTGCACATAGGGTCATTCAGAATAACTTCACACACACGCTTCTGTGCATTTCCAAGTCTAATTCTGTCACTAAATCCATACCGGTGACCCAGCGCCTAAATACTAGGCCTCAAATTTAAATCCCTCTAAATCTCTCGTTACCCACCGCTGTACTGTTGTTGCTGGGCAAGATATTTAGTGTCCGTCAAAGCACATTTTTTGTTCTGGGTTGAAGTACAATTCCCAATTTAGCAATTTCATAATTTAGTGGTTTCTGCTATATCAGAGCTATTTGAAATCTATCCCTAAAAGGGTATATAATATTGAAGGTGCACATAGGGTCATTCAGAATAACTTCACACACACGCTTCTGTGCATTTCCAAGTCTAATTCTGTCACTAAACCCATACCTGTCACCCAGCGCCTAAATACTAGGCCTCAAATTTAAATCCCTCTAAATCTCTCGTTACCGCTGTCCTGTTGTAGCTGGGAAAGTTATTTAGTGTCCGTCAAAGCACATTTTTTGTTCTGGGTTGAAGTACAATTCCCAATTTAGCAATTTCATAATTTAGTGGTTCCTGCTATATCAGAGCTATTTGAAATCTATCCCAAAAAGGGTATATAATATTGAAGGTGCACATTGGGTCATTCAGAATAACTTCACACACACCCGCTACTGTGTATTTCCAAGTCTAATTCTGTCACTAAACCCATACCTGTCACCCAGCGCCTAAATACTAGGCCTCAAATTTAAATCCCTCTAAATCTCTCGTTACCGCTGTCCTGTTGTAGCTGGGAAAGTTATTTAGTGCCCGTCAAAGCACATTTTTTGTTCTGGGTTGAAGTACAATTCCCAATTTAGCAATTTCATAATTTAGTGGTTTCTGCTATATCAGAGCTATTTGAAATCTATCCCTAAAAGGGTATATAATATTGAAGGTGCACATAGGGTCATTCAGAATAACTTCACACACACGCTTCTGTGCATTTCCAAGTCTAATTCTGTCACTAAATCCATACCGGTGACCCAGCGCCTAAATACTAGGCCTCAAATTTAAATCCCTCTAAATCTCTCGTTACCCACCGCTGTACTGTTGTTGCTGGGCAAGATATTTAGTGTCCGTCAAAGCACATTTTTTGTTCTGGGTTGAAGTACAATTCCCAATTTAGCAATTTCATAATTTAGTGGTTTCTGCTATATCAGAGCTATTTGAAATCTATCCCTAAAAGGGTATATAATATTGAAGGTGCACATAGGGTCATTCAGAATAACTTCACACACACGCTTCTGTGCATTTCCAAGTCTAATTCTGTCACTAAACCCATACCTGTCACCCAGCGCCTAAATACTAGGCCTCAAATTTAAATCCCTCTAAATCTCTCGTTACCGCTGTCCTGTTGTAGCTGGGAAAGTTATTTAGTGTCCGTCAAAGCACATTTTTTGTTCTGGGTTGAAGTACAATTCCCAATTTAGCAATTTCATAATTTAGTGGTTCCTGCTATATCAGAGCTATTTGAAATCTATCCCAAAAAGGGTATATAATATTGAAGGTGCACATTGGGTCATTCAGAATAACTTCACACACACCCGCTACTGTGTATTTCCAAGTCTAATTCTGTCACTAAACCCATACCTGTCACCCAGCGCCTAAATACTAGGCCTCAAATTTAAATCCCTCTAAATCTCTCGTTACCGCTGTCCTGTTGTAGCTGGGAAAGTTATTTAGTGCCCGTCAAAGCACATTTTTTGTTCTGGGTTGAAGTACAATTCCCAATTTAGCAATTTCATAATTTAGTGGTTCCTGCTATATCAGAGCTATTTGAAATCTATCCCAAAAAGGGTATATAATATTCAAGGTGCACATTGGGTCATTCAGAATAACTTCACACACACGCTTCTGTGCATTTCCAAGTCTAATTCTGTCACTAAATCCATACCGGTCACCCAGCGCCTAAATACTAGGCCTCAAATTTATATCCCGCTGAATTTGAATACAATACATTGGGCCAAATAATATATTTGTTGTTGTGGTGAACCATAACAATGAGAAAAACATCTAGTAAGGGACGCGGACGTGGACATGGTCGTGGTGGTGTTAGTGGACCCTCTGGTGCTGGGAGAGGACGTGGCCGTTCTGCCACATCCACACGTCCTAGTGTACCAACTACCTCAGGTCCCAGTAGCCGCCAGAATTTACAGCGATATATGGTGGGGCCCAATGCCGTTCTAAGGATGGTAAGGCCTGAGCAGGTACAGGCATTAGTCAATTGGGTGGCCGACAGTGGATCCAGCACGTTCACATTATCTCCCACCCAGTCTTCTGCAGAAAGCGCACAGATGGCGCCTGAAAACCAACCCCATCAGTCTGTCACATCACCCCCATGCATACCAGGGAAACTGTCTCAGCCTCAAGTTATGCAGCAGTCTCTTATGCTGTTTGAAGACTCCGCTGGCAGGGTTTCCCAAGGGCATCCACCTAGCCCTTCCCCAGCGGTGAAAGACATAGAATGCACTGACGCACAACCACTTATGTTTCCTGATGATGAGGACATGGGAATACCACCTCAGCATGTCTCTGATGATGACGAAACACAGGTGCCAACTGCTGCGTCTTTCTGCAGTGTGCAGACTGAACAGGAGGTCAGGGATCAAGACTGGGTGGAAGACGATGCAGGGGACGATGAGGTCCTAGACCCCACATGGAATGAAGGTCGTGCCACTGACTTTCACAGTTCGGAGGAAGAGGCAGTGGTGAGACCGAGCCAACAGCGTAGCAAAAGAGGGAGCAGTGGGCAAAAGCAGAACACCCGCCGCCAAGAGACTCCGCCTGCTACTGACCGCCGCCATCTGGGACCGAGCACCCCAAAGGCAGCTTCAAGGAGTTCCCTGGCATGGCACTTCTTCAAACAATGTGCTGACGACAAGACCCGAGTGGTTTGCACGCTGTGCCATCAGAGCCTGAAGCGAGGCATTAACGTTCTGAACCTGAGCACAACCTGCATGACCAGGCACCTGCATGCAAAGCATGAACTGCAGTGGAGTAAACACCTTAAAACCAAGGAAGTCACTCAGGCTCCCCCTGCTACCTCTTCTGCTGCTGCCGCCTCGGCCTATTCTGCTGCTGCCGCCTCGGCCTCTTCCTCCGCCTCTGGAGGAACGTTGGCACCTGCCGCCCAGCAAACAGGGGATGTACCACCAACACCACCACCACCACCTCCGTCACCAAGCGTCTCAACCATGTCACACGCCAGCGTTCAGCTCTCCATCTCACAAACATTTGATAGAAAGCGTAAATTCCCACCTAGCCACCCTCGATCCCTGGCCCTGAATGCCAGCATTTCTAAACTACTGGCCTATGAAATGCTGTCATTTAGGCTGGTGGACACAGACAGCTTCAAACAGCTCATGTCGCTTGCTGTCCCACAGTATGTTGTTCCCAGCCGGCACTACTTCTCCAAGAGAGCCGTGCCTTCCCTGCACAACCAAGTATCCGATAAAATCAAGTGTGCACTGCGCAACGCCATCTGTAGCAAGGTCCACCTAACCACAGATACGTGGACCAGTAAGCACGGCCAGGGACGCTATATCTCCCTAACTGCACACTGGGTAAATGTAGTGGCAGCTGGGCCCCAGGCGGAGAGCTGTTTGGCGCACGTCCTGCCGCCGCCAAGGATCGCAGGGCAACATTCTTTGCCTCCTGTTGCCACCTCCTCCTTCTCGGCTTCCTCCTCCTCTTCTTCCACCTGCTCATCCAGTCAGCCACACACCTTCACCACCAACTTCAGCACAGCCCGGGGTAAACGTCAGCAGGCCATTCTGAAACTCATATGTTTGGGGGACAGGCCCCACACCGCACAGGAGTTGTGGCGGGGTATTGAACAACAGACCGACGAGTGGTTGCTGCCGGTGAGCCTCAAGCCCGGCCTGGTGGTGTGTGATAATGGGCGAAATCTCGTTGCAGCTCTGGGACTAGCCAATTTGACGCACATCCCTTGCTTGGCGCATGTGCTGAATTTGGTGGTGCAGAAGTTCATTCACAACTACCCCGACATGTCAGAGCTGCTGCATAAAGTGCGGGCCGTCTGTTCGCGCTTCCGGCGTTCACATCCTGCCGCTGCTCGCCTGTCTGCGCTACAGCGTAACTTCGGCCTTCCCGCTCACCGCCTCATATGCGACGTGCCCACCAGGTGGAACTCCACCTTGCACATGCTGGACAGACTGTGCGAGCAGCAGCAGGCCATAGTGGAGTTTCAGCTGCAGCACGCACGGGTCAGTCGCACTACAGAACAGCACCACTTCACCACCAATGACTGGGCCTCCATGCGAGACCTGTGTGCCCTGTTGCGCTGTTTCGAGTACTCCACCAACATGGCCAGTGGCGATGACACCGTTATCAGCGTTACAATACCACTTCTATGTCTCCTTGAGAAAACACTTAGGGCGATGATGGAACAGGAGGTGGCCCAGGAGGAGGAGGAGGAGGATGAGGAAGAGGGGTCATTTTTAGCACTTTCAGGCCAGTCTCTTCGAAGTGACTCAGAGGGAGGTTTTTTGCAACAGCAGAGGCCAGGTACAAATGTGGCCAGCCAGGGCCCACTACTGGAGGACGAGGAGGACGAGGATGAGGAGGAGGTGGAGGAGGATGAGGATGAAGCATGGTCACAGCGGGGTGGCACCCAACGCAGCTCGGGTCCATCACTGGTGCGTGGCTGGGGGGAAAGGCAGGACGATGACGATACGCCTCCCACAGAGGACAGCTTGTCCTTACCCCTGGGCAGCCTGGCACACATGAGCGACTACATGCTGCAGTGCCTGCGCAACGACAGCAGAGTTGCCCACATTTTAACCTGTGCGGACTACTGGGTTGCCACCCTGCTGGATCCACGCTACAAAGACAATGTGCCCACCTTACTTCCTGCACTGGAGCGTGATAGGAAGATGCGCGAGTACAAGCGCACGTTGGTAGACGCGCTACTGAGAGCATTCCCAAATGTCACAGGGGAACAAGTGGAAGCCCAAGGCCAAGGCAGAGGAGGAGCAAGAGGTCGCCAAGGCAGCTGTGTCACGGCCAGCTCCTCTGAGGGCAGGGTTAGCATGGCAGAGATGTGGAAAACTTTTGTCAACACGCCACAGCTAACTGCACCACCACCTGATACGCAACGTGTTAGCAGGAGGCAACATTTCACTAACATGGTGGAACAGTACGTGTGCACACCCCTCCACGTATTGACTGATGGTTCGGCCCCATTCAACTTCTGGGTCTCTAAATTGTCCACGTGGCCAGAGCTAGCCTTTTATGCCTTGGAGGTGCTGGCCTGCCCGGCAGCCAGCGTTTTGTCTGAACGTGTATTCAGCACGGCAGGGGGCGTCATTACAGACAAACGCAGCCGCCTGTCTACAGCCAATGTGGACAAGCTGACGTTCATAAAAATGAACCAGGCATGGATCCCACAGGACCTGTCCGTCCCTTGTCCAGATTAGACATTAACTACCTCCCCATAACCATATATTATTGGACTCCAGGGCACTTCCTCATTCAATCCTATTTTTATTTTCATTTTACCATTATATTGCGATGCTACCCAAAGTTGAATGAACCTCTCCTCTGCCTGTGTGCTAGGCCTAAATATATGCCAATGGACTGTTGCAGTGGTGGCTGACATGAAGCCTGATTCTCTGCTATGACATGCAGACTAATTCTCTGCTGACATGAAGCCAGATTGTCTGTTACGGGACCTCTCTCCTCTGCCTGGGTGCTGGGCCTAAATTTATGACAATGGACTGTTGCAGTGGTGGCTGACGTGAAGCCTGATTCTCTGCTATGACATGCAGACTGATTCTCTGCTGACATGAAGCCAGATCCTCTGTTACGGGACCTCTCTCCTCTGCCTGGGTGCTGGGCCTAAATTTATGACAATGGACTGTTGCAGTGGTGGCTGACGTGAAGCCTGATTCTCTGCTATGACATGCAGACTGATTCTCTGCTGACATGAAGCCAGATCCTCTGTTACGGGACCTCTCTCCTCTGCCTGGGTGCTGGGCCTGAATATATGCCAATGGACTGTTGCAGTGGTGGGTGACGTGAAGCCTCATTCTCTGCTATGACATGCAGACTAATTCTCTGCTGACATGAAGCCAGATCCTCTGTTACGGGACCTCTCTCCTCTGCCTGGGTGCTGGGCCTAAATTTATGACAATGGACTGTTGCAGTGGTGGCTGACGTGAAGCCTGATTCTCTGCTATGACATGCAGACTGATTCTCTGCTGTCATGAAGCCAGATTGTCTGTTACGGGACCTTTCTCCTCTACCTGGGTTCTGGGCCTAAATTTATGAAAATTGACTCTTACAGTGGTGGGTGACGTGAAGCCTGATTCTCTGCTATGATATGAAGACTGATTCTCTGCTGACATGAAGCCAGATTGTCTGTTACGGGACCTTTCTCCTCTGCCTGGGTTCTGGGCCTAAATTTATGAAAATTGACTCTTACAGTGGTGGGTGACGTGAAGCCTGATTCTCTGCTATGATATGAAGACTGATTCTCTGCTGACATGAAGCCAGATTGTCTGTTACGGGACCTTTCTCCTCTGCCTGGGTTCTGGGCCTAAATTTATGAAAATTGACTCTTACAGTGGTGGGTGACGTGAAGCCTGATTCTCTGCTATGATATGAAGACTGATTCTCTGCTGACATGAAGCCAGATTGTCTGTTACGGGACCTTTCTCCTCTGCCTGGGTTCTGGGCCTAAATTTATGAAAATTGACTCTTACAGTGGTGGGTGACGTGAAGCCTGATTCTCTGCTATGATATGAAGACTGATTCTCTGCTGACATGAAGCCAGATTGTCTGTTACGGGACCTTTCTCCTCTGCCTGGGTTCTGGGCCTAAATTTATGAAAATTGACTCTTACAGTGGTGGGTGACGTGAAGCCTGATTCTCTGCTATGATATGAAGACTGATTCTCTGCTGACATGAAGCCAGATTCTCTGTTACGGGACCTCTCTCCTCTGCCTGGGTGCTGGGCCTAAATTTATGACAATGGACTGTTGCAGTGGTGGCTGACGTGAAGCCTGATTCTCTGCTATGACATGCAGACTGATTCTCTGCTGACATGAAGCCAGATTCTCTGTTACGGGACCTCTCTCCTCTGCCTGTGTGTGTGCTGGGCCTAAATATATGCCAATGGACTGTTGCAGTGGTGGCTGACGTGAAGCCTCATTCTCTGCTATGACATGCAGACTAATTCTCTGCTGACATGAAGACAGATTCTCTGTTACGGGACCTCTCTCCTCTGCCTGGGTGCCGGGGCCTAAATATCTGAGAATGGACTGTTCCAGTGGTGGGTGACGGGAAGCCAGATTCTCTGCTATGGAACCTCTCTCCAATTGATTTTGGTTAATTTTTATTTATTTAATTTTTATTTTAATTCATTTCCCTATCCACATTTGTTTGCAGGGGATTTACCTACATGTTGCTGCCTTTTGCAGCCCTCTAGCTCTTTCCTGGGCTGTTTTACAGCCTTTTTAGTGCCGAAAAGTTCGGGTCCCCATTGACTTCAATGGGGTTCGGGTTCGGGACGAAGTTCGGATCGGGTTCGGATCCCGAACCCGAACATTTCCGGGATGTTCGGCCGAACTTCTCGAACCCGAACATCCAGGTGTTCGCTCAACTCTAATCGAGACAATTAAACACTCTATCAGGGGAGGAGACTTTAACCAAATTCTAAAACAAAAGGATCCGAATGGATTGATATGTTAAATACTATTTTGCCCTTTGGTCTGAATGAGAATATTAACTATTCATGTTTTTTATAGTCGGTCAACCGAGTATCCTAGTGAGTGGGTTATATATCTGTCCCAGTTATAATTACTGTTAATTGGGTATATGTGGCCATTCCCAAAACTGTGCATCCTCACTCTCTCTATATATTTTTTTCTATTTTTTTAAATTTTACCCTCTAAAACAGTTTTACCATTTAGATGGGTCTTACTAAATCCGCCATAATGTATGGGCCAAACCCACCTCCCCCTCCTCCTCCCTATTCTTGTTTCCTTTTCTTTGGTTTATTTTACCTTTCTTACTAAATACTGTCTTATTTAATCATACAGGTGACCCATGTGGCCTATTTATGCTAACTACATCTTTATGTGACCACGTGGTTTGCACTGCACGTGACCGATCTGCTCAGCACGTGATCTGCGCCACATCACTTCTGGTTAAACATATAGGGCACGCAAGTATCTTCTACTCTGATAATAATTGACTGAGCAGTATCCATTTTGTACTTTATGTGGGGACGCACATTATTTATCGACATTTAATTGGGAGGGGGTTATCTGGCTCACTGGCCAAACTTCTTCATTGTTTTCTATTTGTTGAATCAGTGTTTCATCAAATTTCATGACTAACTGGTGTTGCAAAGAAATTGCTAGACACTAGGTAGAACTATTTATATGAAAAAACTGTTTATTTAAATACTGCATGTGTATCCCCTGATGAGCCCATGTAATGTATTGGGTGAAACGCGTTGGAATGAAGGGACCTATACTTTGAATGTTATGAGCATTGGAAGCAGGTGTCTTTTGGCAAATAACTATTGAATTCGACATTACAGTAATTGCATTGAGCGTTTATTTATTGTGATGTATTCAGCATGTATCCATCTTGATGTACTCAGCATTTATTTATTTTTATGTACTCAGCATTTATTATTTTTTGTATTTATAGTAGGTCATTGAACAGACCCACTTTAGGGCACCTTATCCAGGTTTGCCCCTTAAAATCCGCTTTCAGGGCCATCCAAGGGCTTGTAGGTGGTTCATGAACACGAGATCGACCCTATCAGGGCGGCTATTTCGTTCTGTAGGCAGACCTACACAGCATAGGGTGAGAATCATCAAAAAAAGGACCCTATCTCTATCACCACCACCTTGTCTACAGTACTATCATCCCGTATTGTGGGATATTTATCACTAGATCTATTTTTTTCATATTTGTCTTGATATATTATTTCTTATTTTTTTTTGGTATTATTCTTTTGGGTAATTTTAGTGCTTATAATAAAGGCTATGTTTTCAATTAGGGTGGTATTCTGTGATTAGTCTATTAACAACCAAGCCAGTTCTACTTTACACCTGTTTAAATTACCGCAAATGTTTCCTTTTGTAGCATATAATGGACATAATGTTTTATATATTTTATATCTGCCGTATTTAGACTGTTAGGACATAACCAAATAATGAATATTATTTGAAGGGAGAAAATACATAATTTTCTCCATTTGTAAATTGATTTTATCCACAAATCCTGATCCTGAATCAAATACTGTCACTACAGAGAAGGGGAATACAAAACAGAATAAAATAAGACATTTCCAGAGTTGTCACCTTTCCAGATATAGATAAACTAGTTTACTCCACAAAATTTCTTAAAGCCGATCACTATATAAAGCATTCCTCATGGGTGGCATTGCCAGTATTAGTTTTGTGTCCGCATCTGGCTATGTCAATAAAAGCTATAATTATATGTCCATTGGCTTCTGATGAGACTGCTTAAGCTGTGGCTGTATTTCGAACGTGTGTCTGGCTTCCAATGAGGAAGCAATTTATGACAACTAGAAATCCTTTTGTCTTCATTGTCTGTCAAGACAGACTATTGCACTAATTGCAACACATCGTCTGTCTTCTCTTATTATCATCTGTTGTTAGAAATTAATCTGAATATAGATGATAAATTAACAATTCAATGGTTACCTAGCCCCATCACAGAAGGGTTATAAGAATGACTGCATGTCTGTGAGTGTGATGATATAGCAGCATGGGCTGGTATTCCATGCATGTCTTATGTAGCTAAAGAGGCTGTAAATTGACCTTTTTGTATCCTTGGCACACTGGCAGTGGGATAACAAATGTTTCCTTCTTATTGGTATTGAATTACATATCTTAGTTTACGGATGACTTAGGAATAAGTAAAGGTAGGAATAAATTAATACAACTGATGCAGAATAAGTCTCCATGCACTCTCCCTGGATTCCCCCTGCACTCTCCCTTCTCAATATTGTTATATTAATCATTTTTAGCAACACTTTACCGAATGCATGAGCGCTTGCCACGTCTCTCCCTATGCCTAGCTTAGAGGACAATAGCAGCAACTGTATGGGATGAGGGTTTTATAGGCCTGTGACATGACAGGAGATGGCTATCTGCAGATTGGCTGGCTGCACGGCATTATAGTTTAAGAAAACATGATTCATTATCATGAAGTGTGAGGAAATTTGGATTTGTTGCAAATCGAAGCTGTCCTAAACTTTGCACCAAATTCCGCTTTGATTGCTTCACTCAACACTAATGATAACATAAAGTAGCAGACTGGTGAACATGAGATCTACAGTGATTTGCTTTAACCTTTATTGTTAGGTTATAAAATACATGAGAACCATGTAACCCCAAGGGGGAGTGACAATTACTTAAAACATAACTTTCACTTATGAATATTAAAATGAAAACAAAACTACTATGTGATGCATCAATGATAAAAACTGAGGGTCCAGTACTGGTACCCCAACACTCGTAGAAAAGTAGAATAAATATATCCTGCTCCACCTAAGGATAGGTGCGAACAGTCTTACCAGAACCAATACGTAGTGTGACCAAAGTAGTGTGACCAAATTCTCGTGGAGGTATCAGTGAAGGCAATTCCGGATGGAGATGTGGTGTCGGTCCGGTGGAACAAGACGGGGGTATAGGAGTGGGTAGGTGCAGGTGGAGGAGCTCTGTACCCTATTGAGTCCTATTAAGCCCTACTTGAGGGGAAGGGGTCTATTACAGTCCTACCTATCTATACAGAGCAACCTGCCTAGGGGAGTTATTTATCACATTTTGTGTGAATGTGGCGCTGAGTATATCGGTAAAACAATACGGAAATTCCGGAGGAGGGCGGGGGACCACCTCAATGATATCTTACACAAAATAGACACCTTTGTGGCTAAACATGTGCATCTTGTCCACGATGGCAGGGTTTTATTGCCATTGACCTTGTCAAGCCACCAACCAGAGGGGATGATTGGGACAAGATCCTTCTCCATCGGGAAGCGAGCTGGATTTTCTACCTAAAAACATCCGCCCCTCTGGGTCTTAATGAGAGGCTTAACTACGGCTGCTTTGTTTGATACTTTGTGCAGGGTCCCACTACATGTGTGTGGGCACTGATTAAAAGTACTTTTTGATCTTAACAGTTGCATTGTACAGTATGGTATAACTTTGCATTTATGTATCTGCAAAATCCCTGTAAACAGGCCTATTAGGTGTAATTTATACATCCCGCCACTAGATGGGGATAAAGTTCAGGTCCTATATATACCCAGGTCAGGCCTAGTGAGACAGGTTAGTGGAGACAGTTCAGTTGAGACAGGTCAGTGTGAAGATCAGTAAGCAGACTGACACTGAGAGAGCGAAAAGGTGCAGATCCAGCACTTCAGCTCTGAGGAGAAGTTTTAGTCCAGAAAAGGACAAGAGAAAAGGACAAATTGAAATACATCCAAAGGATAAAATCCGTAAACAAGGCATAAAGGACCTTTGTGATATTCAGGTGAAGGATACCATAGCCTCCGGCAACCTCACCAAAATTCCACTGACAGCGAAATAACCTGCTTCTCCAAAACCACGAAACCTAAACAGCCTAGAAACAGTGGATTTGCAAAATTAACTCTGTACCATCTAGAGACTGCATATTTGTACTGCTGCAACCAAAAGACATCCAAAGTAAAAGTTGTGAGTTGCATCTTACCACTGTCTACCTCATTATTACTACCTATGATTGTACCACCATTAACGGTACTGGCATCACAAAAAAAACATTAAGGGACTCAGCCACAACAAGCACCCTAAGCACCCCTAACATCAAGGGCACCTCAACCACCATCTAGGCTGATGCTTCCTACCACAGAACGTGCCCCGGAGGATTTCGTGCTGTCCACCTCAACACTGTGCTGCCAGCCCAGGGAGGCTATCTGCTAACTGTGAGTAAACTGATTAACTGTGTGTTAAATTATTTGGCCCCTCATCGGTCCACCATGCACCTCACGTGTTGCCCCTGCGACTGTCTGGCTGCATTTGATCATAGCCACAGAGCTGGATACTCTTTATTGCTGTATTCCTTATATTGGTCCATAGTCAATAAACATTTTTGTCTAATCACCATTTTTATGTTATGTTTTGTGAATGAAATAAATAGTTGGGACAGCTTGTACATCCTCACCTAACCATTTTCCTGCCGCCACTTCTCCTGCTTTGAAATGCCGGTTATTTACATTACTGGTTAAAGCTTAGCTACCAGGTTACTATGGACGCAAATCAATCGCGTCCCCCTTCTGTTTCCTGCATTACATGGGTATCCAGGCAACCACCTAACGCTACTTCCCTTACCTTCTCATTGGCCGGCTGTCTCCATGTGACCGCGGCACCGGCGTCTGACGTCACACGCCGATGCCGCACATGGGGAGGCGGTCCTGGCAGGGAAGCGTGTTTCTGCACCTTTTAAATTCCACTCTTGCTGCATCAGAATTGCTGGTAGGTACCCCCACCCATAGGTGATATCATTTGCCAAGTAAATAGCATAGGATTATCAACTCCTTTTGCTAATGCCTCCTCTCACCCAAGGGGCAGACTTTCTGATTTATAGAAATTATTCACTGCAGTCCAGAAATCTTAGGCTGCGGTGGTTCCTTTGTACATTATATCCCCTGAAGAGTCGACATGGGCAGAAACGTGCCACGTCGGGATGTTATTAGGAGCTCAATCATGTGTTTATTAGCTTCCAGAACAAGGGACTAGACCCGAGCCGGGACAGGTATCTGGATGGGGTCCCCCCTATCGAGGCGAGTTGCTCTGTATAGATAGTTAGGACTGTAATAGACCCCTACCCCTCAAGTAGGGCTTAATAGGACTCAATAGGGTACAGAGCTCCTCCACCTGCACAGACCCACTCCTATACCTCTGGCTTGTTCCACCGGACTGACACAACATCTCCATCTGGAATTGCCATCACTGATACCTCCAGAAGAATTTGATCCCACTACTTGCATTGGTTCTGGTAAGACTGCTCGCACCGATACTTAGGTGGAGCAGGATATATTTATTCTACTTTTCTATGAGTGTTGGGGTACTAGTACTGGACCCTTAGTTTTATCATTGATGCATCACATAGTGGCTTCATTTTAATATTTATAAGTAAAAGTTATGTTTTAAGTAATTGTCACTTCTCCCTTGGGGTACATGGTTCTTTTGATTTTTGGAGTGCTTGCTGAGCCTGTACACTACATCACTCTCATTAATGAGTAAAAAAATGCATGCCCAAAACTAAACATGATAAGTACTTATATGCTGTAGCATGCACAGGTTTTATCAGGATGTTCTTTCTCTAAAGAGCATCATTCACCTACTTGTTCCTCTGATGAACCAATCAATATTAAGGAAATGTACAGGGAGTACAGAATTATTAGGCAAATGAGTATTTTGACCACATCATCCTCTTTATGCATGTTGTCTTACTCCAAGCTGTATAGGCTCGAAAGCCTACTACCAATTAAGCATATTAGGTGATGTGCATCTCTGTAATGAGAAGGGATGTGGTCTAATGACATCGACACCCTATATCAGGTGTGCATAATTATTAGGCAACTTCCTTTCCTTTGGCAAAATGGGTCAAAAGAAGGACTTGACAGGCTCAGAAAATGCAAAAATAGTGAGATATCTTGCAGAGGGATGCAGCACTCTTAAAATTGCAAAGCTTCTGAAGCGTGATCATCGAACAATCAAGCATTTCATTCAAAATAGTCAACAGGGTCGCAAGAAGCGTGTGCCCATGAACTGAGAAAAGTCAAGCGTGCAGCTGCCAAGATGCCACTTGCCACCAGTTTGGCCATATTTCAGAGCTGCAACATCACTGGAGTGCCCAAAAGCACAAGGTGTGCAATACTCAGAGACATGGCCAAGGTAAGAAAGGCTGAAAGACGACCACCACTGAACAAGACACACAAGCTGAAACGTCAAGACTGGGCCAAGAAATATCTCAAGACTGATTTTTCAAAGGTTTTATGGACTGATGAAATGAGAGTGAGTCTTGATGGGCCAGATGGATGGGCCCGTGGCTGGATTGGTAAAGGGCAGAGAGCTCCAGTCCGACTTAGACGCCAGCAAGGTGGAGGTGGAGTACTGGTTTGGGCTGGTATCATCAAAGATGAGCTTGTGGGGCCTTTTCGGGTTGAGGATGGAGTCAAGCTCAACTCCCAGTCCTACTGCCAGTTTCTGGAAGACACCTTCTTCAAGCAGTGGTACAGGAAGAAGTCTGCATCCTTCAAGAAAAACATGATTTTCATGCAGGACAATGCTCCATCACACGCGTCCAAGTACTCCACAACGTGGCTGGCAAGAAAGGGTATAAAAGAAGAAAATCTAATGACATGGCCTCCTTGTTCACCTGATCTGAACCCCATTGAGAACCTGTGGCCCATCATCAAATGTGAAATTTACAAGGAGGGAAAACAGTACACCTCTCTGAACAGTGTCTGGGAGGCTGTGGTTGCTGCTGCACGCAATGTTGATGGTGAACAGATCAAAACACTGACAGAATCCATGGATGGCAGGCTTTTGAGTGTCCTTGCAAAGAAAGGTGGCTATATTGGTCACTGATTTGTTTTTGAATGTCAGAAATGTATATTTGTGAATGTTGAGATGTTATATTGGTTTCACTGGTAAAAATAAATAATTGAAATGGGTATATATTTGTTTTTTGTTAAGTTGCCTAATAATTATGCACAGTAATAGTCACCTGCACACACAGATATCCCCCTAAAATAGCTAAAACTAAAAACAAACTAAAAACTACTTCCAAAAATATTCAGCTTTGATATTAATGAGTTTTTTGGGTTCATTGAGAACATGGTTGTTGTTCAATAATAAAATTAATCCTCAAAAATACAACTTGCCTAATAATTCTGCACTCCCTGTATAGAGAAGCAATTTTTCAGGGTACATTTTGGACAAGGTGCTGGACACTTGTCAACTTGTATGAGTTTAAAGAAGGTGCAGGCACATCTTTCACTAATGAACTATATTTTCTAGCATGCTTCCTGCCAAATATTTCACATAGGGAAGGAAGTTTTATATACATCCTGGTGAGATAGTGGAGATAGCAGCTGTGATGTCACTGTAGGTTCACCCTTAGGAGAAAATCTGTCATTGATATTTGTACTTCTGCAGCAAAGTGTAGATTCAAGCTCATACCATCAAGGGAAAAGATACAGTGAATATAGTATAGTTTAATAAATGATTACATGTATTTATTATGTTGTTTATTAAATAAAGTCCCTTTTAGGAACCCTCGGGATATTATTAGTAATAACACATCTATGGTCTATTCAGACCCTAAATTCCCTGTAGGGGTCCCTAACTGAAAATAAAAATATTTCTTTATTAGTTATTATTTTAAAATAAATGAACCAAACAACTATAGAAAACTATTAAAATTATCAGTGTCTGATGGAGGGTACAATTGGAGTGTATGAATGTATTTGCCTTTGTCACATGTAGCCACTGTGGAGTGCAGTGCCTCCCATTCATTTGTATGGGGTATAGCTGCACTTGCAAGCCTCTGCTAATACTTTGTTTGTGCATTCATACAATGTGATGGCAGATTGGGCGCTCCTATTAAGATCCTTTTATCGTTCGGCCTTTATATTCAGGCTGGACAACAGTGAAACAATGTTGCTATGTTTGTGTGTACTTTTGAAGCTGCCACTAGTCTTCTCAATTCACTTGTCTCTAGGCTACACTCTACACTTTTGTGCTACTGACTGCTCTATTTCATCCATAGAAGTCACTGTTCGCACTAAACCGCTCATGTGGCATGCTCAATTCCACTCCTCAATGTCTGGTGCTGTCTCTGCAGCGTACTCTTTTTATACTAGTCCCTAACATTTCAGGCACTGTTTAAAATACAGGACGTCATACCACCCCTCCCGACATGTTTCGCCACGCTCGGTGGCTTCGTCAGGGGATGTGGGGTATGTGGACGCCGCGCGCATGTCTCGACCCTCCTAAGTAACTTTCTAGGTCCCGCCCACCTATCCCAAGTTTCCCTTCAGCCAATCACTGTGGGCGCTCCGGTAAGGTCCTCAAGTCAAAGCACAGGATGTCTCTCTGACGCACATCCTGTGCACTATTCTCCTCCCCTGTAGTGACTCACTGCTGATGTCACATTTGTTTTGTCAGATGACTAATGGGGCGGTACCCACCAGGGCGGTACCCGGTAAGGTCCTCAAGTCAAAGCACATGATGTCTCTCTGACGCACATCCTGTGCACTATTCTCCTCCCCCTTAGTGACTCACTGCTGACGTCACGTTTGTTTCGTCAGATGACTATTGGGGCGGTACCCACCAGGGCGGTACCCGGTAAGGTCCTGAAGTCAAAGCACATGATGTCTCCCTGACGCACATACTGTGAGCTATTCTCCTCCCCCTTTGTAACTCACTGCTGACGTCACACTTGTTTCGTCAGATGACTAATGGGGCAGTACCCACCAAAGCGAATTAGGTGAGATCGTCACTTCTCTCCACCTTTTATTCTCCCAACCCCATCTCCTTCTCCTTAATTACACTTTTAACCCATCCATGTCCCTCATTGACATACAATATTTAATGCATGCCACCTTACTGTATACACCATTAGGTGCAGAGTTAGTCTGCAATTTACATTCTGTATGAGGGGGACGGACAAGCAGCGTTTTTGGAGTATGGGGTTTAACACTCTGTCAGTCACAATGGGTTGATGTTTTAATATTAATTATATTTTCAATATAACATATGGAGTCCCCACTATTTTTAAGGATATGTCCACAAGGGCTCCACAGACATCTGACCTGTATTTGGACCCATTCTCGGAGCTGCCTATATCAGTTGTCCACCATACTTTATACATGACCAAGAGAGCTCTTTTGCTCTAATTCATATATATCCATGCGTATGATGCTACGGCTGTCTCTTTTAATATGGATTAGGTGGTATTTTGATAATCGGGCCGCAGTAATTCCTCAATTAAACTGGGGTCTTGTATGCAATTTTTCCTAGTTTATTGCTTCAATTTTTTATATCACAGATTATTTTAGTTTGCAATCAAGTATGTATATTTCCTTAAATTGTGCTATGTCAGATAAAGGCCGTATATGAGAAACCCTCATTTAGGCCGCCCGGACTCATAGTTTGTAATCTGTGTATCCATCTGGCCTCCTCCTGCAGAAGCTTTATGTCCAAATTCCCACTTCTAGGTCCCAGGGTTTTTCTCTCCAATCCCCAGAACTTAAGGACTTCCAAATTACCACCATGTACATATGTTATATGCCTGTAGAGTGACGTATCTTTACCCGTGTTGATGGTGCTGATGTGACCAGATATTCTACGCCTCAATTCCTGAGTGGTTTTACCCACATATAACTTTGGGCAGTTGCATGATGCAATGTAAATAATGCCACTGCTTCGGCAATTAAAGAACTCTCTGATCACATAAGTACGTCCATCCATGGGGTTTTTAAATTGTTTTACTTTAGGTAGGAATTTGCAAAAGGTACAATTCCCACAGGGGAAGGATCCAGTGATACTAGATTTCAGCCAGCTTGTGTTTGTCATTTGTCTTTCAGGTAGGAAGCTATGGACGAGTTTGTCCCTCAGATTTGGTCCTCTCCTATACGTCACACTGCGGTATGATGGTAATACGTCTTGCAGTTGTTCATCACTGGTAAGTACCTGCCAATGTTTCTTAAGAATCTTCATCACCTGTTGGTTGCCACAATCATAAGTTCCTATGCATCTGATCCTTTTGTCTTTTCCTTCTCTCTTCTAATTGGTTTTATATTCTTGAGATAGTAATTCATCCCTATTTGTGCTTTTAGCACGATTGAATGCCTTCTTAAGGCATTTGCGTGGGTAACCCCTGCTCCTAAATCTATTATAGAGCTCATCTGCCTCTTTCTTAAAAGTCTCTTCGGTGGCACAATTCCTTCTGGCTCTCAAATATTGCCCCGTTGGTATTCCTTTTCTTAATGCCACTGGGTGCCAGCTCGTCCAGTGCAGGAGACTGTTTGTAGAGGTAGGTTTTCGAAAGATCTCTGTAAGGATTTGCCCATCTGCATCCTTCTGGATCAACAGGTCCAGGAAACATATTTGATTTGGATGAATTTCGGAGGTAAAGTGCATTCCAATGTCGTTGTGGTTAAGTCTATCCACAAAGGTGATGAATTCATCCTTCTCCCCCTCCCAGAAAATCAAAACATCGTCGATGAATCGTCCCCAAAATAAAACGTGACTGGTGAATGGTGCCATGTTATCTATAAAGACTACAGTGTCTTCCCACCACCCCAAAAATAAATTTGCGAATGTCGGTGCACAGGGAGTCCCCATAGCGGTACCCTTCATCTGTTGATAAAAGGTACCGCTACAGAGAAAATAATTGTGAGTTAAAATAAATCTTAATAGTGATAAAATAAAATCATTGTGCTCCTGAAAATTTGTGCTCTTGATGTCCAGAAAGTGCTTTGTAGCCCGGATGCCCAGTTCATGATCTATATTGCTATAGAGGGCCTCTACGTCTAAGCTTGCCAGGTATGTGGACGAAGATAGGGAAATTCCCCTTATTTTTGTTAGTACGTCAGTGGTGTCTTTAATGTACGAAGGGAGAGATGACACAAAAGGCCTCAATATTTCATCCACATACTCACTGGCAGGTTGGCTTAGGGAGTCGTTGCCCGAAATTATCGGGCGTCCCGGTATTGGGTGCTTTCTCTTGTGCACCTTAGGTAGTGCATAAAAGGTAGGAATAGTGGGGCTTTTATTGTATAAGAAATCCAACTCATCCTTGGATATTAGATTATTTACTCTGGCTGTTGTCAAGATCTTTTTAAGAGGCCTTTTGTGTCATCTCTCCCTTCGTACATTAAAGACACCACTGACGTACTAACGAAAATAAGGGGAATTTCCCTATCTTCGTCCACATACCTGGCAAGCTTAGACGTAGAGGCCCTCTATAGCAATATAGATCATGAACTGGGCATCCGGGCTACAAAGCACTTTCTGGACACCAAGAGCACAAATTTTCAGGAGCACAATGATTTTATTTTATCACTATTAAGATTTATTTTAACTCACAATTATTTTCTCTGTAGCTGTACCTTTTATCAACAGATGAAGGGTACCGCTATGGGGACTCCCTGTGCACCGACATTCGCAAATTTATTTTTGGGGTGGTGGGAAGACACTGTAGTCTTTATAGATAACATGGCATCATTCACCAGTCACGTTTTATTTTGGGGACGATTCATCGACGATGTTTTGATTTTCTGGGAGGGGGAGAAGGATGAATTCATCACCTTTGTGGATAGACTTAACCACAACGACATTGGAATGCACTTTACCTCCGAAATTCATCCAAATCAAATATGTTTCCTGGACCTGTTGATCCAGAAGGATGCAGATGGGCAAATCCTTACAGAGATCTTTCGAAAACCTACCTCTACAAACAGTCTCCTGCACTGGACGAGCTGGCATCCAGTGGCATTAAGAAAAGGAATACCAACGGGGCAATATTTGAGAGCCAGAAGGAATTGTGCCACCGAAGAGACTTTTAAGAAAGAGGCAGATGAGCTCTATAATAGATTTAGGAGCAGGGGTTACCCACGCAAATGCCTTAAGAAGGCATTCAATCGTGCTAAAAGCACAAATAGGGATGAATTACTATCTCAAGAATATAAAACCAATCAGAAGAGAGAAGGAAAAGACAAAAGGATCAGATGCATAGGAACTTATGATTGTGGCAACCAACAGGTGATGAAGATTCTTAAGAAACATTGGCAGGTACTTACCAGTGATGAACAACTGCGAGACGTATTACCATCATACCCCAGTGTGACGTATAGGAGAGGACCAAATCTGAGGGACAAACTCGTCCATAGTTTCCTACCTGAAAGACAAATGACAAACACAAGCTGGCTAAAAATCTAGTATCACTGGATCCTTCCCCTGTGGGAATTGTACCTTTTGCAAATTCCTACCTAAAGTAAAACAATTTAAAAACCCCATGGATGGACGTACTTATGTGATCAGAGAGTTCTTTAATTGCCGAAGCAGTGGCATTATTTACATTGCATCATGCAACTGCCCAAAGTTATATGTGGGTAAAACCACTCAGGAATTGAGGCGTAGAATATCTGGTCACATCAGCACCATCAACACGGGTAAAGATACGTCACTCTACAGGCATATAACATATGTACATGGTGGTAATTTGGAAGTCCTTAAGTTCTGGGGATTGGAGAGAAAAACCCTGGGACCTAGGAGTGGGAATTTGGACATAAAGCTTCTGCAGGAGGAGGCCAGATGGATACACAGATTACAAACTATGAGTCCGGGCGGCCTAAATGAGGGTTTCTCATATACGGCCTTTATATGACATAGCACAATTTAAGGAAATATACATACTTGATTGCAAACTAAAATAATCTGTGATATAAAAAATTGAAGCAATAAACTAGGAAAAATTGCATCCCAGACCCCAGTTTAATTGAGGAATTACTGTGGCCCGATTATCAAAATCCCACTTATCCATATTAAAAGAGACAGCCGTAGCATCATACACATGGATATATATGAATTAGAGCAAAAGAGCTCTCTTGGTCATGTATAAAGTATGGTGGACAACTGATATAGGCAGCTCCGAGATTGGGTCCAAATACAGGTCAGATGTCTGTGGAGCCCTTGTGGACATATCCTTAAAAATAGTGGGGACTCCATATGTTATATTGAAAATATAATTAATATTAAAACATCAACCCATTGTGACTGACAGAGTGTTAAACCCCATACTCCAAAAACGCTGCTTGTCCGTCCCCCTCATACAGAATGTAAATTGCAGACTAACTCTGCACCTAATGGTGTATACAGTAAGGTGGCATGCATTAAATATTGTATGTCAATGAGGGACATGGATGGGTTAAAAGTGTAATTAAGGAGAAGGAGATGGGGTTGGGAGAATAAAAGGTGGAGAGAAGTGACGATCTCACCTAATTCGCTTTGGTGGGTACTGCCCCATTAGTCATCTGACGAAACAAGTGTGACGTCAGCAGTGAGTTACAAAGGGGGAGGAGAATAGCGCACAGTATGTGCGTCAGGGAGACATCATGTGCTTTGACTTCAGGACCTTACCGGGTACCGCCCTGGTGGGTACCGCCCCAATAGTCATCTGACGAAACAAACGTGACGTCAGCAGTGAGTCACTAAGGGGGAGGAGAATAGTGCACAGGATGTGCGTCAGAGAGACATCATGTGCTTTGACTTGAGGACCTTACCGGGTACCGCCCTGGTGGGTACCGCCCCATTAGTCATCTGACAAAACAAATGTGACATCAGCAGTGAGTCACTACGGGGGAGGAGAATAGTGCACAGGATGTGCGTCAGAGAGACATCCTGTGCTTTGACTTGAGGACCTTACCGGAGCGCCCACCGTGATTGGCTGAAGGGAAACTTGGGATAGGTGGGCGGGACCTAGAAAGTTATTTAGGAGGGTCGAGACATGCGCGCGGCGTCCACATACCCCACATCCCCTGATGAAGCCACCGAGCGTGGCGAAACATGTCGGGAGGGGTGGTATGACGTCCTGTATTTTAAACAGTGCCTGAAATGTTAGGGACTAGTATAAAAAGAGTACGCTGCAGAGACAGCACCAGACATTGAGGAGTGGAATTGAGCATGCCACATGAGCGGTTTAGTGCGAACAGTGACTTCTATGGATGAAATAGAGCAGTCAGTAGCACAAAAGTGTAGAGTGTAGCCTAGAGACAAGTGAATTGAGCAGACTAGTGGCAGCTTCAAAAGTACACACAAACCTAGCAACATTGTTTCACTGTTGTCCAGCCTGAATATAAAGGCCGAACGATAAAAGGATCTTAATAGGAGCGCCCAATCTGCCATCACATTGTATGAATGCACAAACAAAGTATTAGCAGAGGCTTGCAAGTGCAGCTATACCCCATACAAATGAATGGGAGGCACTGCACTCCACAGTGGCTACATGTGACAAAGGCAAATACATTCATACACTCCAATTGTACCCTCCATCAGACACTGATAATTTTAATAGTTTTCTATAGTTGTTTGGTTCATTTATTTTAAAATAATAACTAATAAATAAATATTTTTATTTTCAGTTAGGGACCCCTACAGGGAATTTAGGGTCTGAATAGACCATAGATGTGTTATGTATTTATTATATCTCATTTATCAGATCAAAAATTAAATACAGATTTGTCTGCATTTTTTAGTTTAAAACAAAAAAATAATAAGATTGACATGTGAAGTCCCTTATTTCACCTGACTATAAGCCTAACTGTCACAGACATTCCCGCGACAGGTAGCAGTAGATTGGTGAGACTGGCAACACATGGCTTGATCTGACATGTTTTCCGTTTGGATCAAAATAGGTCTGTGCTGTTTCTGGTGCTTGTGACACCTTATTTACCCAGTTGTGGCTATTATGGTCATTTAACCTTCTCTATTTTTTGTTGTTTAACCTACTATGCTATGCGGTTTATAGCTTCTGTTGGAGTTGTGGATAGCTGGTGTTTGGATCTCTTCTGAGTTCCTGGTGCTGTTATAGCCCCTTAAAGTTAAATGTTTTCTTTCCCTTTTGTATTTTGTTTGGGTTATTTTGTGGGTTGCATTTCCCGTTCATTTGTATTAAGGCATGAGGGAGACTCATGTTCGTCCTTCCTTTTGGAAGAACAGGTTGTCTAAGTCCTGACATTAGTACCAGGCTCCTAAAGGGTGAGTTAGGACACTAGGTATTCCTGTGTATGGACTCACCTACCTCTGGTGTCTGTTCATACTGATAGTTAGTCAGGATTTTGATTAGGGTTTTACTAGAAGGTGTTCTTCTCCTTTCCCTAGTTTTCAGGCCTTATTCCCTCACCCCTTTCCCTCCTATGTTTGGTGTGGTGTTTCCCTTCCACATCCGAACATGACACCAACAGGTGCCTGGTAGCTATTTTGCTTTTATACAAAATATAAAAAAATAGCAAAAGATTATATCTTAAATAACCAAAAATAAAAGTGTAAGGGAAAATGCCTGAAAAAAATAAAAATAAAATAAATCTATTGATAAGAACAGGCCTTAAAGGGAGTCTGTCACCAGATTGTGACCTTATAGACCGCTTACATAGCGCTCTAGCATAGCAGTCTATGATTCTAATGGTACCTTTGATGTGTGCTTCTGAAGTTCCCCCAAAGCAAAAACGGACTTTTATTCAAGGGATCGCAAGTGCCCAGGGCGGGGTTCACATTGTTGGAGCCCAGGCTGTTCTGCCTCTTTTCGCCATATCCCCGCCCAGCCTCTTCCTCTGCCCGCCCCGCTCTTCCTTTGCGTCCTAATTCTCTGCAGCCGAATCCCGCGCCTGCGCTATCCATTGCTTGGCCGGGGCATGCGCACTGCGATGCCTATTGTGGGTGTATCTGGTCCGCCTCCTCACCGCTGTTTCTCGCCGTTGGCCGGCACATGCGTAGTAGCTACTGCGATGCCGTGCCCACAATGGGCATCGCAGTGCGCATGCCCCGGTCAAGCAATGGATAGCGCAGGCGCGGGATCCGGCTGCAGAGAAAGAGGACGCAAAGGAAGAGCGGGGCGGGCAGAGGAAGAGGCTGGGCGGGGATATGGCGAAAAGAGGCATAACAGCCTGGGCTCCAACAAGGTGAACCCCGCCCTGGGCACTTGCGATCCCTTGAATAAAAGTCCGTTTTTGCCTTGGGGGAACTTCAGAAGCACACATCAAAGGTACCATTAGAATCATAGACTGCTATGCTAGAGCGCTATGTAAGCGGTCTATAAGGTCACAATCTGGTGACAGACTCCCTTTAATATAGCTACATAAAAATGGTACCAGAACTCTACAAGACATTCAGCAAAAAATCTGGCTAAATAAAGCTGCATCAGGATTAAAATAAAAAAAACTTTTGGAATGTAGGGAAACAAAAAATGAAAGTCACCATTTAAAAAAAAAATATTTGTAAATCTCAGCGGATTCATTGGATACTGAATAAAAAAATAATTAGACCACTAGTGGGTGGGGCCTACTGCATACTAATATGTTGTACTTACTGAATATTAAAATAGAATGTATGCAAGGGTGCAAGGCAGGAAGGAAAATATATGAGCCAGGGGATGATAAGGGTAATAATTAGGCCTGTAGGCTGCAATAAATAAAGTATATCTTTAATTAACCGATGATAAGTGTAGTAATACATATAGAAGCAAAGGCACAGTTCAAAAGTATATCACAGTATAATTATTTTCCTAATTGTCACAGACATGCTATTCTGTACCTGTTAACTCCGTCTGTAATTCCCAGGCTGAGGGTTGCAGAATTGAGATCCAGATAGCCAGTTAATCTCTAAAGTATTGTAGGTGCCTGGTGTAGGGTTCTCCTGATTCAAGAAGGAGATTGGATCCAGCTCACCTGCTTTGCAAATGATCAGCCGTCGGGTTCCTCCTGTGCACGGATTGTAAGGTGAGACCTTATATGTAGCATATACCAGAAGAAAAGAAAAATCCAGAACTTTTAATGTTGATTGCAAGCCGTAACTTCTTTATTCCGGTGGATACAAATATTACAGCTGTTCACATCACATGCGGTAAAAACACGCAGTCTTGTGTCAGTCGACACATTTCAAACTTAGCATTTTTTATTCATGACTTCATCAGGGTTCTCCATGATTTACATATTGATGACCTATCCTTGAGGAGGTCACTGCAGCCTCCTCAAACACCTGATTGGTGGGGGTGCTGGAGTCAGACCCCTGACAATCTCATATTGATTACCTATCCTGAGAATACTGTAGGTCATTAAAATGTAAGGCCTAGAAAACCCCTTAAGCCCTTTCAACAGCAGGAGTGACGTCTCCTGGATGATACTGCTCTTGGGGCCTACTTTGCATTAGCTCTCATAGACATGTTTTGCCTGTAGTTTCTATAGCCACTAACCAGGGGGAAGACTAAGGTCATCACCCTGGTAACCTAAATATGTCTGCCAGGTAGTTAACCATTTATTGGACACACATTGTCACTAGGTATACAGTACAGACCAAAAGTTTGGACACACCTTCTCAGTCAAAGAGTTTTCTTTATTTTCATGACTATGAAAATTGTAGATTCACACTGAAGGCATCAAAACTATTAATTAACACATGTGGAATTATATACATAACAAAAAAGTGTGAAACAACTGAAAATATGTCATATTCTAGGTTCTTCAAAGTAGCCACCTTTTGCTTTGATTACTGTTTTGCACACTCTTGGCATTCTCTTGATGAGCTTCAAAAGGTAGTCACCTGAAATGGTCTTCCAACAGTCTTGAAGGAGTTCCCAGAGACGCTTAGCACTTATTGGCCCGTTTGCATTCACTCTGCGGTCCAGCTCACCCCAAACCATCTCGATTTGGTTCAGGTCCGGTGACTGTGGAGGCCAGGTCATCTGGCACAGCACCCCATCACTCTCCTTCATGGTCAAATAGCCCTTACACAGTCTGGAGGTGTGTTTGGGGTCATTGTCATTGGTCCAACTTAACGCAAACCGGATGGAATAGCATGCCGCTGCAAGATGCTGTGGTAGCCATGCTGGTTCAGTATGCCTTCAATTTTGAATAAATCCCCAACGGTGTCACCAGCAAAGCACCCCCACACCATCACACCTCCTCCTCCATGCTTCACGGTGGGAACCAGGCATCTAGAGTCCATCCGTTCACCTTTTCTGCGTCACACAAAGACACGGTGGTTGGAACCAAAGATCTCAAATTTGGACTCATCAGACCAAAGCACAGATTTCCACTGGTCTAATGTCCATTCCTTGTGTTCTTTAGCCCAAACAAGTCTCTTTCTGCTTGTTGCCTGTTCTTAGCAATGGTTTCCTAGCAGATATTCTCTGTGTGGCATTGACCTGGTCGCTAATCTGAGCTGCTGTTAACCTGCGATTTCTGAGGCTGGTGACTCGGATGACTCCTCCGCAGCAGAGGTGACTCTTGGTCTTCCTTTCCTGGGGCGGTCCGCATGTGAGCCAGTTTCTTTGTAGCGCTTGATGGTTTATGTGACTGCACTTGGGGACACTTTCAAAGTTTTCCCAATTTTTCGGACTGACTGACCTTCATTTCTTAAAGTAATGATGGCCACTCGTTTTTCTTTACTTAGCTGTTTTTTTCTTGCAATAATACAAATTCTAACAGTCTATTCAGTAGGACTATCAGCTGTGTATCCACCTGACTTCTCCACAACGCAACTGATGGTCCCAACCCCATTTATAAGGCAAGAAATCCCACTTATTAAACCTGACAGGGCACACCTGTGAAGTGAAAACCATTTGAGGTGACTACCTCTTGAAGCTCATCAAGAGAATGCCAAGAGTGTGCAAAGCAGTAATCAAAGCAAAAGGTGGCTACTTTGAAGAACCTAGAATATGACATATTTTCAGTTGTTTCACACTTTTTTGTTATGTATATAATCCCATGAATTAAAGAAAAAGTCTTTGCATGAGAAGGTGTGTCCAAACTTTTGGTCTGTACTGTACATAGTGCACAGAGAAATAAGTGCTTCAAAATGAAATCATAGCTTTTAACTCAGTAACATTAAATTAACCCTTTTAGCACTATATACCATAAACCACCTAATATACCAGAGTTCACAGAAAATCTACAACTAAATGAGATAGACAAGGTGGCAAATCATAATGAGGTGGTTATTATGGGGGACTTCAACTACCCAAATATAGACTGGTAAACTGAAACTTGTATATCTCACAAAGGAAACAGGTTCTTGGCAATAACCAAAGACAATTACCTCTCCCAACTGGTTCAGGACCCGACTAGAGGGACGGCCATACTGGACTTAGTATTAACCAATAGGCCTGACAGAACAACAGACGTGCAGGTTGGGGGACACCTGGGAAATAGTGACCATAAAGTAATAACCTTTCTTTAAGCGTTTCTACAGGGAGGAACAAAAATACCAAACTTCAAAAAAGCTAAATTTAGCCAACTAAGAGAGGCCATAGGTCTAACTAAATGAGATAAAGTCCTTACAAATAAAAATACAGCCACAAAATGGGATATCTTTAAAAGCATCCTAAAATCTCATTGTGAGAGGTACATACCGTATGGTATCCAGGGAGTTATTCTGATTGCCTGATTGGAGTCGGGAAGGAATTTTTTATTCCCCTAGAGTGAGGAAAATTGGCTTCTACCTCACAGTTTTTATTTCGCCTTCCTCTGGATCAACTTGCAGGATGACAGGCCGAACTGGATGGACAAATGTCTTTTTTTGCCTTATGTACTATGTTACTAATAGTTAAGGTTGCATGCAGCCTGTAATTGTGGGAGGGGCCAGGTCCCCCTTCTTAAACCCCCTTGGCCAGTTCACCACACCGCGCTCGGCTACACGTACTTCCGGTGACTCCCGTCACCGGTAAGCACGCCTCCCAGGTAAGCAGCGTCTCACGCCTACCGATGCGCACCTCGTCTCTCCGGCCGTCCGCCCGGTGGTCCGCTTCTTCTCGCCGCCTCCTGATCCCCTGCACCTGCAAGCTCCCTCCACCGCCTGCCGGGCCTCTCCTCCATTCAGGCGCATCTATCCTCTCGCGAGAGGTCGTTCGCATGCGCTGCCGGCTCCCAGTCCCAGCTGCCGTCTGCCGCACAGCGCGCTGGCCGCCGGGGGGGGGGCGGGTCGGAGGAGGAGTAACACTCACCACCTCCGTCCCTCACCCCAAGCAGAGCCACACATCGCGGCCGCCCACGCATCCCCGCTCCCTGCACAGCTGTGCTCCCGGTCAATGCTGCTGGAGGCAGGAGTTATGTCCCTGCCACGGTTGCTCAAGTGTTGGGTGAAACGGGGTCACATGTGGCTTCCACATACTGGGCTCAGCTTTCTTCACACAACCCTTGCATGACTATGCATGACACCTGCATTGTTTTGGCATCACTTTCCGCAGAGTTGTCTGTACCCCCAGATACCAGGTTCCTAACATCTATGGGATGCCGGTCCTCATTCCACTGTGTTACACTCAGCATCGTCTAGTTCCTTCGAACCTGGCTCCTGTGTCTCACCACCTTGCCACCCGCACATAGACAGGTCGGTCCACGGCGCAGGCTCCCCCCGCCTCCGCGCCCACCCAGGTTCGGATCTGTGGCCCTTGGGGCCCTTTCAACGCTCCTGCCAGCCACGCACCATCCCGCAGTCCTGCGGCCTTCCAGCCTGGCCTTCGCGGGGGTTCCGGCCCTTGCTGCTCCCATCCTCCGGCGATCACACCTGGCTACACGGCCCTACTTTTTCCTGGACCCAGCATGCCCGGGCCTCACTTTTGTGTTCCTTTCCCAGGTGCCCGTAGCGTTTGTGGTCCCCGCCGTGTCGTGTCTCGACTTCCTGACATCAGGTTTAGGTATTGGGCGGGGGTCTTACGTTCTTACCAAAAAAAAAATATATATATTTTTTCAACAGGCTCTGCAGAAGGTCCCTGCCGGCCACTCGAGGGAATTCTCAAGCTTGAGGGTTTTCAGGTAGGTAAATCTGGGCTGCACCCCGCAGTTCCTCTTGCCAGCATCCCGTATTACCTCCCCGGAGGCGTTCAGGGGATGTTTCTATCCTGCTTAACCTGAGGCATTCAGGTGTCTTCTCTGTCCATCTCAGCCTGGAGCGTTCAGGTATCTTCTCTGTCCATTTTTAGCCTAAAGTGTTTAGGTGTCTTCTCTGTCCATGTACCCTGAAGCGTTCAGGTGTCTTCTCTGTCCATCTTAGCCTGAGGCGTTCAGGTGTCTTCTCTGTCCAGGTACCCTGAAGCGTTCAGGTGTCTTCCCTGTTTACCGTTGCCAGTAACGTCAGGGTCTCGTTCCTGTTTTCTTTAGCCCACTGCGTGCAGCCGTCATTACTATCATTAGCCTGTACGTCAGGTGTCTTCCCGGTCCTACGTAGCCTGCAACGCTCAGGCAACCCTGCTCACATCCCCAACCTGAAACGTTCAGGTCGCTCCTCGCCACTCATCCTGGAACGTCCAGGCCTCCTTCTCACCGCAATTTACGACTCCGCCTCCTGGCTCTCCAGATACCCCTCTGTTCTTTGTTTCCATTTCATCCACGTCTCTCTGTTTCCGTTGTTAGCCGGCACAGCGGTGTGTCCGTCCGCATCATCATTGGTTTTCAGATCCCGCTCCGCAATTCTCTCACGTCGCTCCTAACTTTTCTAGTCCTCAGGGCCAGCCGGGTCGTTTCCGTCGATCCTCAGGCGGTAAGGCAAGGGTATTGAATCCACGCTCTCAGGTACGTTCTCAAATACGTTTGCTCACGGCCTTAGCAATTACGGTACACGGTCCTCGTGACCTCTCCAGCTGCCATATTTTTTGTCTGTAATTCCAGGTCTTGCGTAAGGTCTCTACAATCCTCGGAGCCATGTCACAGGTATCGGACGTCGACGACGCTTTGTCCCTCCCGGGTACTTCGGTCTCTGGCCAAGGCGGCCCAGAATCCCTCCGAAGATGGACCGTACCATGGCTCATCGCGGAGTTAAGCAGAAGGGGCATCAGGCACCCAGCGTCAGCCAGGAAGGCTGAGTTATACAGGCTGTTGATGACCGAACCCGGTCCTCCTGAAAGAGAAGATCCACCCCCATCCATCCAGCAGTCCTTGGTGCAGTTACAGGCCTCCATGGATTCTCTCGTCTCATCCGTTGCCGACATCAGGACCAGGGTGGTGGACTTGGAGTCTAGAACACCGGCGTCATCCCAGGCGGTGGTCCCTCTCACCGATCCCCCTCTGTATCAGCTACCGGCTCCAGGTACGACCCCGGCTGCTCCCGTGGTGGCACCGCCTACCCAGCCCGCCGGGAGGAGCTGGACACGTATCTATACAGGGTTACTGATCTTGGGCACAAGTACGGCGGTACGGCCTTTTATGATTACCACCGCTCCTTTTCAGCCAAGGCCGCCGCCGTGCTGACCCAGTTTCAGTTCTCCGTCAACTGGGCTACTCTGGATATGGAGTTGTTCTGCCGGCATTTCGCCGGTCTCCGGGCCCCCTCCTGTTCAACTTGTCAGTCGATTTTTCATTCAACAGAGTGGTGTCCTCAAACGGCCACGGCCCAACCAGACAGGGTCATCCCAGGCCCCTCCGGGGTCTCCCGCAGCCCCTCCTCCTCTGATAAGTTAGGCAGACCCATCGTCTACCATGGCAACAGCCAAGTATGTAACAACTTTAACTTTGGTTCTTGTCTGTTCAGTGGTTGCAGGGCCCTGCACATCTGCTCCATCTGCTTCAGGGCACACCCCAGGTCCACGTGTCCCAAAAAGGCGTCCAAGCGCCTATGACTAGCCGATTGTAACATTGATCTCCTGGCCCTCCTGTTACGGGAACATCCGGTTCCGGGATTTGTGGACTCCCTGATCGCTGGCCTCTGCTTCGGCTTTGACACAGAGTTGGTGGCACTCCCCCATTCCAACTGGGAGTGCGACAATCTGCAGTCAGCCAGGTCAGATCCTGCCGCTGTTCAGGAGCTCCTGAACTCGGAGGTTGAGAAAGGGTTCCTCCTGGGCCCTTTCAACCTGAATCCTTTTTTCTCGCTGGCGGATCAGCCCCATAGGAGTAGTGTCAAAAAAAGATTCAAATTAAAAATGTTTGATCTACGATCTCTCAGCCCCCATGATTCCGTCATCCCCAGCATCAATTCACTAATTCCTTCCGAAGAGTTTGCCATGAGATATGCGTCCATCGACGAAACCATTGCTCTCATCCTTAGCGATGGGAAAGGCGCCTGGTTGTCTAAAACTGACATAGCGGACGCCTTCAAACTGCTGCCAGTCGCCCCACATCTATGGCAATTCTATGGTATTCAGTGGGAGAGCAGGTTCTATTTTGCCAACCGGTTGACGTTCGGCTCTAAAAGCAGCCCGTGGTTATTCGACCAACTGGCGCAGGCTCTACACTGGATCCTGATCCATCACGGCAGCGCCCCAGCGGTCATCCACTATCTGGACGACTTTCTCCTCATAGAACCTCCGCTATGTCAGCCATCCGGGCTGCACTCCCTCCTGGAGCTCTTTGCCGCCCTTCACATCCCAATATCGCAGGGCAAGACCTCGGGGCCGGCCACTTCCATCACCTTCCTGGGTATTGTCCTGGATTCCGACAGGATGGAGGCCAGGCTTCCGGAGGCAAAGCTGTCCCAAATCCGAGAAGTCGTTGCAGGGGCCATCACCTCTTCCCAGGTGACCAAGGTCGAGCTACAGTCCATTCTGGGTAGGCTGAACTTTGCCTTAAGGGTGATGCCCCAGGGCAGGGCCTTTATTTCCCGCCTGCTCTCACTCCTTCCTGCAGCCTCTGAACCCAACAGCATTGTCCACTTGGACAGGGCTGCCATGGCAGACTTGCGCATGTGGGACATCTTTCTTTCAGCCTGGAACGGGGTCAGCCTGTTCGTCCCATCATGGACCCAGTCCTCCTCCGGGGTGTTTTCCGATGCCGCGGCGTCCCGGGGGTTCGCTGCCATCTTCGGGTCCCACTGGTTAGCTGGTCCATGGCCACCTCAGGTCAGTTCTGACCCTCAGGCCCTCAGTTTGTCTCCATTTCTGGAATTTTATCCCATCGTGGCAGCCGCCTCTGTCTGGGCTCACCTCTGGGATAATTCCAGTGTCATGTTCATTTCTGACAGTCAGGACTTGGTGGACATCATCTCCAGAGGCCGAGCCAAGTCTGCCAAGATCATGTCCCTTTTGCGCAAACTGGTCTGGCTGGCCATGATCAATAACTTCCATTTCTCATGTTCCCATATTCCAGGTGTCAACAACACGGCAGCCGATGCCTTATCCAGGTTCAACTTTCAAACATTCTTTCAGGTATGTCCGGAAGCAGACCAGACCGGGGCCCGGATTCCCGGCTTTAGCAACCTGATGTTGGATTGAGGTCTCTGCTGGCAACCGCCAAGGACCTCATGCACCGATCCCTCTCCATCAACACGGCCCGCAATTACAGCACAGGTTGGAACCTCTTTCTAAAATTTTCCAGGGACCATCCCCAACAAGATACAGCCTTTGTTTCCTACATCATGGCTTTCATGGCCCATTGCCATGTCAACCTCAAGCTGGCACCCAACACCATCCGTCTGTACCTAGCCGGGGCACAACATTTCTTAGTCCTACAGAATCCAGAGGTTCGCTCGGCTTTCACATCCCAAGCCGTCAAGGCCACACTCAGGGGCATTGAGAAAAGCAGTAAGGACTCAACTCCTTCCCGACGGCCGGTCTCCGGCGAACTATTCAGGCAGCTGTCAGCAACCCTAGATGGCAACCCTTTTGGCCCTTCCTTTAGTCTGGTCATCAAGGCCGCAATGTATCTAAGCTTCTACGGCTTCCTACGCCCAGGAGAATTCTCAGTTTCTTCCCAAAAGGCAACCTTTCTGAAAAAGAAGCAACTATCCTGGAGCCAGGATCACCTGGTGTTAAGCCTTCCTTCCACTAAGATATCCCAAACTGGTCCTCCCATACAGATTCGCTTCTTTGAGTCCGAAAACGCCTGGTGTCCGGTGCTGGTGCTCCGACGTCTCCTAGATTCCACGCCATCTCCAGATCCTGAGTCTCCTTTGCTTCCATTCCGAGGGAAACCCCTATCCACGCCACAGTTCGTCTCACACATCAGATCCCTGGTCGCAGGGTTGGGGGTGGACCCCAAAACAATATCGGGACATTCCGTCCGCATCGGAGCCGCCTCGGCAGCTTCCAAGCACGGGACGCCTCCGCACGTCATTTGTCACATGGGTAGGTGGAGATCTGCCTGTTTCTCCTGGTACATTCCGGATCCGCTAACTGAAACCCACCAGGTATTCTGTTCCTTGGCTTTGTAAACATGTTCTAACATGCATTAAACAACAGCACTTCCCCTACCCGGTGTCTTTTGGCCCTCTTTTAAGCAGGCCCACATCCCGTGGCTCCAGGCACACACCAGCCACTGTTAGGGCCCCTTCCTGTCACCTTACTGACCATGGCCGCGGCCACAATGTTACTATGTAGCAATAAATAACCCATTGTAGTATTCCACTGCGGCACTGCACTAGTTTGAAAGCAGACTCTAACTCAGAGTCCCATTTAAACTTATAAATAGATTTGTTATTTGGATCTGTTTGAGTGAAAAAAAAAAAAAAAACATAGAACAAGGAGATCCCTTTAAGTGACCTGGAGGTTTGATTATAGAATCTCAAAGTGGCAGATGGAAAGCAGGGTGGAGATGTGATAATAGTGGACAAATAATGTCTAATACACAGCAAATTATAAAAAATACTCTTAATCCGAGTCAAGTATTCAAACAACCCCACTATAAAGAAGTTCAACCTGCTTTTAGGTTGTAAAGTGATAATAGCTTTCCTGTGCTGTAATAGGAGCGGAAATAGGACCAAGACAGTCCAGAAGACAGATGGTAGGCCAGAATACTCTATATCTCCTCAAAGGTGAGTTAGTAAGTGTGAGCTGCATAAATTATACAATTAGTTACTAGAGTTCAGCGGACACCTGGATGTTCGAGTTCGACGGGTTCACAAAAAAGTTTGAGTTCGGGACCCGAACTTGACCCCGAACCCCATTGAAGTCAATGGGGACCCGAACTTTGGAGCACTAAAATAGCTGTAAAATAGTCATGGAAAGGGCTAGAGGGCTGGAAAAAGCAGAAAAATGTGGTTAAGAGCATGGCAAGTGCTCTGCAAACAAATGTGGATAGGAAATGAATTTAAATAACATAAAACACATACAAATTAAAAATAATAATCTTGATCTAGGAGGAGGAGGTCCATATGGAGTAGGAGGTTGAGGAGGCGGTGAATGTGGCGGTATAGGTGGAAGCGGCGGTGGAGGAGGTAGCCAACACAGTTTTTTTTATTTTATTTATTTTTGTCTACATTTGGGTAGACCCCGAAACATTGGAAAATATAAAAAAAATAAAACAAAGAGAATGTGCGCTGGAGTACAACAATGGCTGGGTGAGGCAGGTAAACATGTCTATTCTGCACAAGGTATGGACAAGTACTGTGGGATGTCTGCCTGGTTCATTTTAATGAATGTGAGCTTGTTCACATTGGCTGTGGACAGGGGGCTACGCTTGTCTGTGATAAACCCCTCCTGCCGTGCTAAACAAACGATCAGACAATACATTGGCTGCAGGGCAGGCCAGCACCTCCAAGGCGTAAAGGGCAAGCTCAGGACATGTGCCCAATTTGGAGAACCAGAAGTTGAAGGGGACAGACCCATCAGCCAGTACATGTAGGCGTGTGCACATATACTGCCACATCCAAATTCCACATCCAAAGGAGGTCAATGGCTGAAATGTGATCGGGCGGAAATGTGGGACAAGTTATTGAAGCAGAAAAATCGAATGAAAGGAGAGGGCCCGCATCATTTAAAGATGATTAGAAATGTAAGTCCCTGTCACCTATGCAGAGCAGGTTTTTTTCAATGCCAAAAATGGGTTAATGTCACCCACCAATGGAACAGATGATTTAAAAAAAAATCTGTCCCTGTCAACTATGCAGAGCAAGGGTTTATTCATGGCAAAACTTGGTTCATGTCACCCACCAATTGAACAGATGATTTTTAGAAATTTAGGTCCCTGTCACCTATGCAGAGCAAGGGTTTGTATATGGCAAAAATTGTAAAATGTCACCTGAGAATGTAACAGATGCTTTTGCACCCTGCTCCCTCTTTTGATGCTGCTGGTGCCTCTGTGCGACCACCACCTCTCCGTCTGTACTAGACAGGCACTTGCATTACCTTGATTCCATGTGGGGTTTAGTACCTCATCATCCTTCACATCATCTTCCACCCACTCTTCACCCCTGCCCTCTTTGTCGGTCTGCAGACTGCAGAAAGCCGCAGCAGTTGGCACCTATGTTTCGTCATCATCAGAGACGTGCTGCGGTGGTCTTCCCATGTCCTCATCCTGAAACATAAGTGGTTGGGCATCAGTGAACTCAATCTCTTCCATTCCTGGGGCAGGGCTATGTGGATGCCCAATTCCTGCTAGCAGAGTCATCAAAAATCATAAGAGACTGCTGCATGACTTGGGGCTCAGACTGCTTGCCTGATTTGCAATGGGGTGAGTTGAAAGACAGATGGCTGTAGGTGCCAACTCTGATATTTCAGCAGGGGACTGGGTGGGAGACATGGTGAAGGAACTGGAGGCACTGTCAGCCACCCAATCTACTATTGACTGTACTTGTTCTGGCCTCACCATTCGTACTGTCCTAAATGCATTGTAGGCCGCAAATGTACTTTCTAGCGCAAAAGATGAGCATTTGTCACCCAACAATGTAACAGATGCATTTGTGAAATTTATTTCCCTGTCCGCTATGTAGAGCAGGGGTATATCACAGCCAAAAATTGGTGAATTTCACACAACAATGTAACAGACGAATTAGTGAAATGTATTTCCCTGTCCACAATGTAGAGCAGGGGTATATCACAGCCAAAAATTGGTGAATGTCACCCAACAATGTAACAGACAAATTAGTGAAATGTATTTCCCTGTCCACTATGTAGAGCAGGGGTATATCACAGCCAAAAATTTGGGAATGTCACCCAACAATGTAAAAGACAAATTAGTGAAATGTATTTCCCTGTCCACTATGTATAGCAAGGGTATTTCACAGCCAAAAATTGGTGAATGTCACCCAACAATGTAACAGATGAATTACTGAAATGTATTTCTCTGTCCACTAGGTAGAGAACGGTTATATCACAGCCAAAAATTGGTGAATGTCACCCAACAACGTAACAGACAAATTAGTGAAATGTATTTCCCTGTCCACTATGTAGAGCAGGGGTATATCACAGCTAAAAATTTGGGAATGTCACACAACAATGTAACATACAAATTAGTGAAATACATTTCCCTGTCCACTATGTAGAGCAGGGGTATAGCACAGCCAAAAATTGGTGAATGTCACCCAACAATGTAAAAGACGAATTAGTGAAATGTATTTCCCTGTCCACTATGTAGAGCAGGGGTATATCACAGCCCAAAATTTGGGAATGTCACCCAACAATGTATCAGACAAATTAGTGAAATGACTTAAAATAACATAAAATATGTAAAAATAAAAAATAATAATCTTCTGGGGCTGGGCTATGTGGATGGCCCTGAGAAACCCTGCTAGCAGAGTTATCAAAAAGCATTAGAGACTGCTGCATGACTTGGGGCTCAGACTGGCTGATTTGCAAGGGGGTGAGTTGAAAGACAGATGACCATGGGCTGCAGGTGCCAACTTTGATCTTTCAGCAGGGGACCGTGTGGGAGACAATGATAAGGAACTGGAGGCACTGTCAGCCACCCAAACTGTCAAACACCCATCGCCTGTACTTGTTCTGGCCTCACCATTCATAGAGCCGCATTAGGCCTGACTAAATACCACTGAAGTTTCTGTCACCTACTCGCACCTGAGGAAGGTGTTTCACTTGTGCTTGTAGCTGGCACAGATCTACCAAGTCCTCTCCCTGCAACAGGAGCTCCACCAACACCACCACAAGCAGGACCACGTCCCTTATTTGATGCTCTTCTCATTCTTTGCGTTCACCTACCAAACTAACAGCTGGTTTATGTCAGGCTACAATGTAACCGCCAATAGTCAACAATTAAGTTCACTGACAGTAAGGCTGTGATGGTGTGATAAAGAGAAAACATTTCTTAAGGTCACACAACAGTGTGACAGGCGAATATTATACAATTACCTGACGGTCACAACATTTTTTAATTTGTCAACTAACAATGTAACTGGTTGTATTGGGCTGTCATAAATGCAGCAAAGGCCACAAATGTAGTATCTAGCACAAAAGGGGTGTTTTTTTTCAAACCACAATATAACAGCAGTATTTAACGGCTGTATTGGACTGTCAGAAATGCAGCAAAGGCCACAAATGTAGTATCTAGCACAAAAGGGGTGTTTTTTTTCAAACCACAATATAACAGCAGTATTTAACGGCTGTATTGGACTGTCAGAAATGCAAAGGCCACAAATGTACAAACCGGATTCCAAAAAAGTTGGGACACTAAACAAATTGTGAATAAAAACTGAATGCAATGACATGGAGATGGCAAATGTCAATATTTTATTTGTAATAGAACGTAGATGACAGATCAAACGTTTAATCCGAGTAAATGTATCATTTTAAAGGAAAAATACGGTGATTCATTTTTCACGGTGTCAACAATTCCCCAAAAATTTGGGACAAGTAGAAATAAGAGGCTGAAAAAAGTAAATTTGAGCATAACGAAGAGCTGGAAGACCAATTAACACTAATTAGGTCATTTGGCAACATGATTGGGTATAAAAAGAGCTTCTCAGAGTGGCAGTGTCTCTCAGAAGCCAAGATGGGTAGAGGATCACCAATTCCCACAATGTTGCGTAGAAAGATAGTGGAAAAATATCAGAAAGGTGTTACCCAGCAAAAAATTGCAAAGACTTTGCATCTATCATCATCAACTGTGCATAAAATCATCCAAAGATTCAGAGAATCTGGAACAATCTCTGTGTGTAAGGGTCAAGGCAGTAAAACCATACTGGATGCCCGTGATCTCCGGGCCCTTAAACAACACTGCACCACAAACAGGAATGCTACTGTAAAGGAAATCACAGAATGGGCTCAGGAATACTTCGAGAAACCATTGTCAGTGAACACAATCCACCGTGCCATCCGCCGTTGCCAGCTGAAACTCTACAGTGCAAAGAAGAAGCCATTTCTAAGCAAGATCCACAAGCTCAGGCGTTTTCGCTGGGCCAGGGATCATTTAAAATGGAGTGTGGCAAAATGGAAGACTGTTCTGTGGTCAGACGAGTCACGATTCGAAGAGGATTTTTTGGAAATCTGGGACGCCATGTCATCCGGACCAAAGAGGACAAGGTCAACCCAAGTTGTTATCAACGCTCAGTTCAGAAGCCTGCATCTCTGATGGTATGGGGTTGCATGTGGCATGGGCAGCTTGCATGTCTGGAAAGGCACCATCAATACAGAAAAATATATTCAGGTTCTAGAACAACATATGCTCCCATCCAGACGTCATCTCTTTCAGGGAAGACCCTGCATTTTTCAATAAGATAATGCCAGACCACATTCTGCATCAATCACAACATCATGGCTGCGTAGGAGAAGGATCTGGGTACTGAAATGGCCAGTCTGCAGTCCAGATCTTTCACCTATAGAGAACATTTGGCGCATCATAAAGAGGAAGGTGCAACAAAGAAGGCCCAAGACGATTGAACAGTTAGAGGCCTGTATTAGACAAGAATGGGAGAGCATTCCTATTTCTAAACTTGAGAAACTGGTCTCCTCGGTCCCCAGACGTCTGTTGAGTGTTGTAAGAAGAAGGGGAGATGCCACACAGTGGTCAAAATGGCCTTGTCCCAACTTTTTGGGGATTTGTTGACACCATGAAATTCTGATTCAACATATTTTTCCCTAAAAATTGTGCATTTTCTCAGTTTAAACTTTTGTTCCGTGATTTATGTTCTATTCTGAATAAAATATTAGAAGTTGGCACCTCCACATCATTGGATTCAGTTTTTATTCACGATTTGTATAGTGTCCCAACTTTTTGGAATCCGGTTTGTAGTATTTAGCACAAAAGGGGTGTCTTTTTCAAACCACAATATAACAGCAGTATTTAACGGTTTTATTGGACTGTCAGAAATGCAGCAAAGGTCGGAAATGTAGTATCTAGCACAAAAAGGGTGGATATTTTTCAAACAAATATATAAAGCAATATTTAGCGGTTGTATTGAACTATCAGAAATGCAGCACAGACCACAAAGGTACTTTCTGGCAAAACAAATATGATTTTTTTCACCCACAGTGAAACAGATGGATATAACTGATTCTATTTTACTATCAGATTTGAAGTGCAGGCCGCAAAGATTCTTTATGGAAAAAAATATATGAATTTTTCACCCACAATTAAACAGATGGATTTAACAGATTTTCTCTCACTATCATAAATGCAGTGCAGAGCACAAATGTAATTTTTAGCAAAAATAAATAAATTACTTTGTCCCCCCAGAATCTAACAGATGAATTTACTGAATTGATTATACTCACATATGCAGCACAGAAAAATGTGAATATGTCACCCCCTGGGTCCCTGAACTAACAGACAGATTACCTATATTATTTTCCCTTTCCCTGGCACATATGCAGTCTTCCCCTGGCACATATGCAGTGCAGGTGCATTAAAAAAAAAATAGATATATGTTGCCCACTGAACTAAAAGAACAGGATTAAATTATTGTCCCTGGCACATATGCAGTGCTGGTGCACTGAACTTAGACAAAATGTCCGCCGACGCCCACCTAACTAACAGACGGATACAACTGATTTTTTTCTGTGTCATTGGACTCAGGGCAAAGTACACAAATGTTGCACTGCACCCACACAAAAAAATAGCTGTAGATCGCAGAGTTAACATCAAGTTTTGATATCAGATTCTTTTCTATTCTCTCCCTCACTGCAGCAGCATCCTCTCCCTACACTAGTAAAGCTGAGTGACATGCGGCGCTACGTAACTCCAGCTTATATAGAGGCTGGGTCACATGCTGCACTGGCCAATCACAGCCATGCCATTAGTAGGCATGGCTGTGATGGCTTCTAAGGGCACACGAGTTAAATGCTTGTTGATCGGCTGCCCTGCAGCCTTTAAAAAAAGCGCCATTAAATCGACGAACACCGAACTCGAACCCAAACTTTTAGTGAAATGTTCGGGTCCGGGGTCAAAAAATCCTAGTTCCAGTTCTAGTTAGCTCAACCCTAAGTCTAAATGTATCAACTATTAGGTGTGGGTCTGTCACTTGTTTGAGCTGGAGGGGCAGCAGAGCCCCAGGATGGTTATTATGGGTATAAAATGAAAATTATAGGGTGACATTCATCAAGGTTTTTGGTGTAAAAGGGTCACATGACAAGCCAATTGCAACTTTTTTTTGTAATATTTATGCAACATTTAGGAGACATTCCACTTTTGAAACTAGTCTATTTTTAAGACAGAAAAGTGAGATTAGACCTAGATTATGGCACATTTACTATCTGCAACAATTGAAATTTTCTAGAAGTTACATCTAACGTTAGGCAGCCCCCATTTGTATTTTTTTAGTCATATACCACAATGTATTTGCACCAAATACATGAAAACAATGCAAAACTGACTTAGGCTACTTTCACATCTGCGTTTTTGCTGGATTTATCATGGATTAGCAAAAATGCTTTCGTCATAATACTGCATAATGCTGCATCCCTTATGAACAGATTTGGTTGTATTATCTCTAAAATAGTCATGATGATCCGTATCAGAGAAAACTGATCCGTCCCCATTGACTAAGGCCTCATGCACACAACCGTTTTTTTTTTAAGGTCCGCAAAAACAGGGTTCGTAAGTCCATGATCCGTGACCGTTTTTTTCGTCCGTGGGTCTTCCTTGTTTTTTGGAGGATCCACGGACATGAAAAATGAAAAAAAAAATCTAAGTCAAGTTTGCCATTGAAATGATAGGAAAAAACGGACACGGATCACGGACATGGATCACGGACGTGGATGACAACAATTTGTTAGCGTCATGGGAACGCAATGGAACGGAATGCATTGCGGTGCCTTTTGTTCCCTTCAGTTCATTTCTGTCCTCATTTACAATGAATGGGTCAAAACTGAAGCGTTTTCCTCCGCTATTGAGATCCTATGACAGGTCTCAATAGCGGAAAAGGAAAGCACAGGTGTGAAAGTAGCCTTAAATGTTACATGAAAATGGTTTCAAATGATAAATGTCCACAATAGTTTCTATTATGCATGATAAAATGTTATGGCCAAATGAGATTGGAGTTGCATCCACTAGTCTAGTAATTTTAGGGAAATACAGTAGAAGGTGTGGGAAGCTGTTTACTCTTTTAGTTTATTTCTAATAAATTAATTTCCACTATAAGAGATGCAACAGCTTTTACCAGTTTTCTTTTTGCCTGAGAAAAGCCTGCATAAGAAAAAAAAAAATAAAAATCCTCTCATTACTGCATTGTGGAATTTCTCCAAAGTAAATGTGCCACGAAATTGGCATTAGAAGAGAATAATTTTTTCAGCAAATAAGTTTTAAAGTCTGTCTTCATGATCTGAGTGGGAGAAAATGTATTTTACAGGTAAAATGGAGAGGAATGAAACTGTTCAGCAAAGGAAATAGCTACTAAGACATGATCAGACCATGATATAACACCTGTATACGTTACACAATTTAAGGATGCCCCAACGATCTGTAAGAAAGCAGAGAGACTATGATAAGTGTAGTGGTGAAAACAATGAAAAGTCACTTCCAGTGCCATGTTGACAGCAATATATGGCAAACAAATCCTCTTTTTTATACGCATGCAACATATACATTTTTACACATTTATGGGTGGCTGTGTCCAATTCAAGATTAGAGAGAATATTAGAATACCCTCCAATAATAAGAAAAGCCTGTTGAATGGTCTAATTTTACGTAAAAGTGTATAAAAATGTGCATTGATGAAAACTGACAACAGTATACTTCACATTGTTGATGGAACACACAAGAATTGAAACTTTCACATTAGGATCATCACATAAAGCCAATTGCTGTAAGGACAAAGAGCTCCTAACAGAAACCATGACAGTCTTCCTTTTAGCTTTCACAGAGAAAAGGAATACATGTGGAAACAGGCAATTGAAGAATTTGAGAACATGTCATTTATGAAAGTGAGTATCCTGGATGAGGAGATTGTCACATTTAAGCAATTTAACTTCTCGGCACAGAGAGCTCCATTTGTGAGGGCTATTTAGGCTTATACCTTTTAATGCTGAAAAGATTGCATGAACATAGAGATGCCAGAATGGCACAATCATCGATTGGCACCTGGTTTTAGCTCAAAATTACTGAACAAAAAGGGCCAAAACAATGATGTATAAAAGAGGCCATACCCAGGAAGAGTAATCACCAGAGTGAGCGGGGAGAGTGAAATTGCAGTAAGATCTCAAGAAAAATGTTTTTGTATTCACATTTTTTTGAGAGCCATCATGTTTATTTCTGTAAACAAAACTGTGTGAGGGATATTTTTTAGGAAGTTTGCCATGATACTATTGATGCTATTTTAAGGTACATAACATTTTTTTATTTCTAATTATTATTGTTTTTGAGAGGCAAGGTGACCAAAAATTGGTCAGTTTGGATATTTTTTTTTTTTCTTCACCATAAAGGATGAGTAATATAAAGTTCCGTTCATGCCACCGGCATCAGAAACTTTACAGTGAACTAAAGGCTCTAATCACTGTGTAATTTGCAGCATTGCCATACTGAAGCTCAGCTACAATCACTTAAAGGAGGCTGTGCTGGACTACTCCTGTACAGGCACTACCTAATGGATGGAAAATTTGCTTCCAGCTCCACCCATTGCAAATTTTACCCACCAGCAGCTGCACACATCAGGAGATTAGTGTTAGAGTTGTGTGTTGGTCCCCACCAATCTAAAATGAATGGCCTATCCTGAGCATAAGTCATCAATATTTAAATCCTAGAAAGCTCCTTTAATAGAATTTGAAAACTGCCAGGAAAATATGACTAAAAGGACATCAAGTTTTTAAATTCTACAAGACTTTAGTTCACCAACAGCAAAGATACTTTCCTGGTTTTAAAATTTTGTTGCAAATTTTTTACAACCATAATAAAGCAAAAAATACTAGTTGTAAGAATTTAGCCTGGCATTATGTGCTGAAAATCGTTCCTGTGAGAGTAACGTAAAATAGTTCTCTGTGAAGCTGATCTGAATGTTTGCTATTCAACAAGATGTGTATCGAAGACTTCAGTTACCAACAACACCAAAAACCTATGTGTGAAAGCACTCTAAAAAGAACTACTAGCAAATAGCGATATAGTCCTATGCATGAGGCTTTGACTTCTATTCAATTTCACATGCACATGAGAGGGATTCTCCAGGATTAGAAAAAAGATGGCTGCTTTATTCCAAAAACAGTTCCACACCTGTCTAGGAGTTGTGTCTTGTCTTGAAGCTCAGTTCCTTTGAAGAGAATGGGGCTCAGCTATAATTCCACATATTTTTTCTAGTTCTACAGAACCCATTTAAATAATATTTAAATCTCTTATTGATTTATTTTAGTAAATCTCATAACACTTTTGAAGAAGACCACTTCAACATTCCAATCCTAAGTTACCTATATATTGTTATACTAAAGGAATATCAAAGATGATCTTCATGATTAAAAAAACTCTTGATCTTTGGAAAAGAAAATATGGAAAACGATAGAAAAACTGAATCAAATATTTTTCCTAAGAGTATGTATTTCAAATCTGTGAAGCTAAGATAAGGCTTATGGTATTAAGCATTAATCACCCTGATAATTACAAACACTCACTGGAATAATAAACTTCAAGGATGTATTTGTTTAGTGGCTTTGTTTTGAATTTTATTTTACTTTATGTAGTGTATGTTTCTCTGTGGACATTAGCCTGAAAAATATAGAAATGTTATTGCAATACAGAATATCATGTTCACGTCTTAAGATGATACTGTTGTTTCTTCTAAAACAATAATATTTGCATTTTAAAATTTGAGTTTGAACCATTTACTTAAATATTTGTTAACTTTTTATTGTTATTTGATCCCGTATACACTTTTCAACACCACAAAGCCGTAGGGTTATGCAAATCAAGGAAGTAGCATGTGTCGGTAAGATATAAAGGTGATCAAATTTTCAAGTACCTGCTCCAATCTATGGCATAAAAGCCACATTGAAAGCAAAGTTATTAGCCACTCCAAACCCTTAAAATTCAGATCAAATTGTGTGGGATGATTGTTCAATGCCTCCTGTTCATTGACATGTCAGAATCTTTGAACTGAGAGATCTTAGTTAATTACTCAAGCAGATCGCTAAGCATGAAATGCAGAATAGTATATTTCTCTCTCTCTCATTGTTCCGAAACCAAATATTTTCCAAAAATTTGGAAAATCTTAACAGAATCTTGAAAGGGACGCTCATTTGAAGTGTGTAGTGATCCATTCTGTGTTGCACGTAAATTTACATGACGTTACCCTGTGGGCAACGTCATGTAAATAGATTCCCAAGCGAACATCATACCTGTCTCATTCCCTGGATTATGGTGCAGTGATCCCTCTAAGCCTTGGCAGCTGCTGAGCAGGATCAGCTTAGAGATGGGCAATGCTTAGTCAAAGGTTGGCAATAGGAAAATCAAACAAGAGATAATCGTCTACACATTAGCCAAACATCAAATCTAGCGTACTAGGTATCTCCTATATATACACTCACCTAAATAATTATTAGGAACACCACACTAATACGGTGTTGGACCCCCTTTTGCCTTCAGAACTGCCTTAATTCTACGTGACATTGATTCAGCAAGGTGCTGATAGCATCTTGCAGTTGATGGAGATTTGAGGGATGCACATCCAGGGCACGAAGCTCCCGTTTCACCACATCCCAAAGATGCTCTATTGGGTTGAGATCTGGTGACTGTGGGGGACATTTTAGTACAGTAAACTCATAGTCATGTTCAAGAAACCAGTTTGAAATGATTCGAGCTTTGTGACATGGTGCTTTATCCTGCTGGAAGTAGGCATCAGAGGATCGGTACATGATGGTCATGAAGGATGGCCAAATTCGGACTCTACTATTTGAATGTCTCAACAGAAATCGAGACTCATCAGACCAGGCAACATTTTTTCAGTCTTCAACAGTCCAATTTTGGTGAGCTTGTGCAAATTGTAGCCTCTTTTTCCTATTTGTAGTTGAGATGAGTGGTACCCGATGGGGTCTTCTGCTGTTGTAGCCCATCTGCCTCAAGGTTGTGCGTGTTGTGGCTTCACAAATGCTTTGCTGCATACCTCGGTTGTAACGAGTGGTTATTTCAGTCAACGTTGCTCTTCTATCAGCTTGAATCAGTCGGCCCATTCTCCTCTGACCTCTAGCATCAACAAGGCATTTTCGCCCACAGGACTGCCGCATACTAGATGTTTTTCCCTTTCCACACCATTCTTTGTAAACCCTAGAAATGGTTGTGTGTGAAAATCCCAGTAACTGAGCAGATTGTGAAATACTCAGACCGGCCCGTCTGGCCCCAATAACTATGCCACGCTCAAAATTGCTTAAATCACCTTTCTTTCCCATTCTGACATTCAGTTTGGAGTTCAGGAGATTGTCTTGACCAGGACCACAACCCTACATGCATTGAAGCAACTGCCATGTTATTGGTTGACTAGATAATTGCATTAATGAGAAATAGAACAGGTGTTCCTAATAATTCTTTAGGTGAGTGTAATTATATATGTGCAGCCGGTATAAATTATACATCTTCTTGTATTTACTGATATGGACCATACTGGTCTAACCTGGATATCTCCTGTATAAATTTATACTGTATATGTACAGCTGGTATAAGTTATACATCTTCTTCTATATAGTGATATGGACCATGCTGGTATAACCTGGGCATCTCCTTTATTTAATTATATATGTACAGCTAGTATAATTTATACAACTTCTTGCATATAGTGATATGGAGCATGATGGTATAACCTGGGCATCTCCTGGATATAATAATATATGCACAGCCTGTATAAATTATACATCTTCTTGTATATAGTGATATGAACCATCATGGTATAACCTGGTCAAGTGGGCATCTCTTGTATAATACAGGTGATAGCTAGGTTATACCAGCATGGTTCATATAACTTCAAGATGTATAACTTGTACCAGCTATAAATATCATCATAGCCCATATCAATATATACAATGAGGGGGCCATCATTCTAGTGCTAGCAGGGAGTGCCGCTGTAGTGCTGCTGAGTGCATTCTAACTCTTATTGCTGACGCTGAGCTGACAGCCTGGCTGACACTTCCTCTGCTCATACATTTAGCTCATATGAGCTGAAGATAGAAGAAAAACACCATAAGTCATTAGAGACTCACTCTAGCCTCTAAGATGGTGGCGCCGCCTCTTCTATGTTACCTCGCACTGCTGCGTTCTCTGCTCAGTCCTCCTCTTCTGGTCGGAAAAAGGAGGAGGAGACAGCAGCAGCACGGCAGCATGGGGTAGATGGCTCCCCTCTGAGCCGCACATAGAACATCCTGTAGGACGTAGGAGAAATTCAAATAAGTGTGGGCATTTTGCCAGCAGCCTGTGAGTGGACATTAAAAACTTGTGAGCGGGGGCACCATAATTGCTGCGCAGCCGTGCACCCGCACAGATTAGAGGGAACACTGTTATGGTGTGGAGTGACATAACCTACAGCAGCTTTACCCCTCCAGTCTTCATTTCAGCTATACTCACAGCCTGGCATTACGTTGATTTGGTCATGACCGTTTCTCCAGTGTCACAAGAGCCATTTTTCAACAGGATGTCATGCCGTGTGTTGCTCATGCCTCTGTGAGCAGCCTGCAAGGCCTAAATCTGCTACTATAGCCTTTAGTGTCTCTTGACTTGTCTCCCATGAAGCACATCTGGAACTTTATTGTTTGGCAATTGCAAAGGGAGCTACCATTAGAAGATCGTCATGGTTTACATGCCCAAGTGCATTAGGCATGGCAAAACATTCCTCAGACAAAAATGAATAACCTTACTGATAGCAGGCCAAGGCATGCAAGTGCATGTATTTCTTACATGGTGCTCATACTCAATACTGAATAAATCAAGATGTTTTGAATATTTATTTATTTTTTTACCCTTTTCTAGCATTTGTATATCATTAACATCAAAATATCTATTGATCCTGTGATATCTATGACTCCTCGATGTTTCCTCCTTGGTGTTGCAATTTCAGTGTTGAGGAGTGTATTCTGTGTAATTGCAAATGTAATTAATCATATTAAGATCTCCCCTGATGATGATAACCAACAATGTTCCTTCATACTTGCCATTCTCACTGTTTAGAAAACCCTGAAATGAAATCCATAATTTTATTCCATCTTAGGATGGCTTAGGATGCCTTTCTCCCATATTCCATGGAACATATATGCAATCTTTATATCTTACTTAACTGACATCTGTCAGCAGATTTGTGCCTATGAAACTGGCTGACCTGTTACATGTGCACTTGGCAGCTGAAGGCATGTGTGTTGGTCCTATGTTCATATTTGCCCATATTAGTGGGGAAAAAGATGTTTTAATATATGCAAATGAGCCTCTAGGAGAAATGAAGGCATTGCTGTTAGACATTGCACCTAGAGGCTCTGCTTTCTTGGCAACTGCTGCACCCTCTGAACTTTGATTGATAGGGACAGGCAGTGTAATCATGATCCCACCTGGCCCTGACTTCTCTTAAAGTCAACGAAAATGCAGAGGGCGTGGCAGTTGCAGAGAAAGTTGATGTAACAAAAGCACCTTCGTCACTGGGAGTTGGAGAGGCCTGCTTGCCAGCCTCTTGCCCTGTGACTATGGCCCCTGGGACACTATTTGGGCATAATGTATTTCAAAGGCACTGTTTCCACCCCTTGGACTTTTTACTGAAACTATTTGGGGCATGGGACCATGTGCATGATGGGCAAAAATAAGACGTTCAGGAAATTTCTGAACCCCTGAACCAATCTGGGTGATTTTTGGATAGGTTGTTCATCCAGATCAAGGCTATCAGGGGATGTGACTTTTATTGGGATATGTGATGTTTTGGGGTGTTTTCTGTGGTTGGGAAAAATGTGTGTTTTCTGCCTGTGAGTGATTAAGTCCATTGTGCTTGTTAAATATATCACAGGCAGAGTCCATTGTTTTTGTTAAATATATCACAGGCAATACCCATTGTGTTTGTTCATTATGTCGCAGACAATGCCATTGTGTTGTTGATTGTATTACAGGAAGAGCCCATGGTATTTTGTTAATTTAATCACAGACAATGCCTATTGTGCTATTGATTGTCACAGGCAATGCCATTGTGTTTGTTGAATGTATAGTTTTTGCATTTAAACTGTAAAACTGTAAATGATTGGCTGCTATGTTTTTGTTCTCAGTTCCCAACAAGGTCCACATGGGTGGTAACCTTGTTGAAAAATGTGTATAAAAGGCAATGCCTGTGTGGTCATTAAAAAGTTCCTTTTTTACCTTCAACATAGAGCCTCGTCTCATGTGTGTGGGGATTTCTATATGCTGTATACTCCCCTGGCTATAATCCCTAGCTCTTGTAAGAGCTGTTCCTGTTCTTTGTTCCTGCATTGCTCTCTGAAGAAAGAGAGGTTCACCCACTGGAGCCTGGAGCCTTGTCGTAGGTCCAGGGTGGGTAGGAGACGGTGAGACCCCAACCAAGCTGTGGCAGTTGGTGGGGTCTGCAGTGCTTACGGTGTCAAGTGGAGTGCTTGGAGCCCTCGGGAAGCACTAGGAGCATCCATCAACGGAGGTACCCAGTCTGGGTGCCAGGAGATCCGTTACAGTTGATCTTCTAGGTGTAAAGGCAAAGCCCCTAGTGCTCCTAGAGGCTCATTTACGTATAGTAAAACTTTATTTTTATTACATCTTGCCCCACATTCCAGAACAGTGTTCAAACATCACACTTTCACACTCTTGGTTCCACTTCCAATAATTGAAGTGTTGTTCGAGATGATTGTTATGGATTTAGTCATTTATTAAACTGGTGTAAAGTAGAACTGGCTTAGTTGCCCATAGCAACCAATCAAATTCCACCTTTCATTTTCCAAAAGAGCTGACAAAAATGAATGGTGGAATCTGATTGGTTCCTATTGGCAACTAAGCCAGTCCAACTTTACACCAGTTTGATAAATCTCCCCTCGACGTCTTCATTCAGAGATTAGACCGCCATGACACCTTCTTTCAGCCGCTTCTCGTCTCTGCAGAGTTCCTCACTTTACTCTCATCCTCTCCTTCCTGGTGTCTCAAAAACTCATCCTGCTGCCCCCCCCCCAATACTGTGCTAGAGCCAGACAGATAGTCCCCCATTCCTCATAATATTATTTCCTCTGTATATTATAATGGCCCCCTTTGTATTATTAATATAATGTCCCCCTCTTTATTATTAATATAATGGCCCCCTCTTTATTATTAATGTACTGGCCCCCTCTTTATTATTAATATAATGGCCCCCTCTTTATTATTAATATAATGGCCCCCTCTTTATTATTAATATAATGGCCTCCTCTTTATTATTAATATAATGACCTCCTCTTTATTATTAATATAACGGTTATTATTAAAGAGGGGGCCATTATATTAATAATAAAGAGGGGGCCATTACATTAATAATAAAGAGGGGGCCATTATATTAATAATAAAGAGGGGTCATTATATTATTAACAAAGAGGGGGCCAGTACATTAATAATAAAGAGGGGGCCATTATATTAATAATAAAGAGGGGTCATTATATTATTAACAAAAAGGGGGCCAGTACATTAATAATAAAGAGGGGTCATTATATTATTAACAAAGAGGGGGCCATTACATTAATACTAATGAGGGGGTCATTACATTAATACTAATGTATTGGCCCCCTATTTATTATTAATATAATGTCCGCCTCTTTGTTATTAAAGGGGTTGTCCGGGTTCAGAGTTGAACCCGGACATCCCTCCATTTTCACCCTGGCAGCCCCCCTGACAGGAGCATCGGCGCAGTTCATGCTCCGATGCTCTCCTTTGCCCTGCGCTAAATTGCACAGGGCAAAGGCATTTTTAGGAGTTCCGGTAACGTACCGGGGCTCTCCATGGGGCTGACAGGAACCCCGGTGACGTCACCGACACTGATGGGCGGGATTTAGCTCTGCCCTAGCCAGTAAAACGGCTAGGGCAGAGCTAAAGCCCGCCCCTCAGAGGCGGTGACGTCACCGAACACACTGCCGGGCAGAAGTTACCGCCCGGCAGTGTGTTATTGAAAACAAAAGAGCTCGTGCCCACAAGAGCGCATCGGAGCATGAGATGCTCCGATGCTAGCCTCAGGGGGGCTGCCTGGGTGAAAATAAGGGTATGTCCGGGTTCAGCTCTGAACCCGGACAACCCCTTTAATATAATGGCCGCCTCTCCTCTCCTCTCACCTAATTACACAGGGTGGGACTCTGCACTCAGGGACAGTCACTGACTCAGACTGTCACTCACTCTGGGTCGCTTGAATCACTCTCTGCCTGGCCTGGAGTCTGGTCTTCTGCATCTTCATTCATGCTCCGGCTACTGGCTCTGCACTGCCTTTCCCGCCTGGAAGGTGGGCGGAGCCTATCTGGAATTGCCGTGCATGCCCCGCCCCCTCTCCATTCCTCACTCTGCTCTGCAGCCGGACGCTCGGGACAACGGCCCCCCGCCCCCCCCCACGCTACGCCCCTGCATCCTGCCTCTAGTGAACGTGTGACCCTGGACTGCTGCTCCGTCCCCATTGACTATAATGGGGGGCGTGGCGGAGTTACGCGGAGGCACAGCAGCGCACGGCAAGAGGCTGCCGAAATAAATGTCAGACATGTCATAGTTTTATTCGTGCAGCCTCTCGCCGTGCGCTGCAGTTCCTCTGATGGAACTCCGCCCGCCCCTATTATTGTCAATGGGGAAGGAGCTGCAGTCCGGGGGCACACGTTCACACGGCACACAAAACCACAGTATGTAAGCAAGATCTGTAGGATTAACATTAGTGTTGAGTAATTTAAACTGTCCAAAGTGGACGTTGATCCTAATTTCAGGGAAAATTTGATTCACCGTGAAGCCGATTTTCCTTGTGCTTCATGGTAACGAATCAATTTTCCCTGAAATGGGGTAAAAAAAAATCATGCTCACCTTATCTGTTTGAGCGCGAAGAGCCCGTAGCTGCCATCTTGAATGAAGATTCAGCTGAAAATCTTGTGCGAGTGATAACGTCAACAGGATGGTCAATGTGATGATGTCATCACTCTCAATACAAGATTTTGCACTGGATCTTCAATGAAGCTGGCGGCGGCTCTGCCAGATCAAATAGATGAGGTAAGTATGATTTTTTAAAATTTATTTTTTATTATAGAGATGACCAAACTATTGGAAATTTCGGTTCGGCCACTTTTACAAAACAAATTTGCTTTCTGGTGAATTATTTTGTCAATGTGACGATAACGCACCTCGCAGCCCCCCGACGTCACTGTACGCCAGGATCACGCGGTACGGTTTTGTCACTGGTTTCCAAGACGTGACTTTACGCCCTCTATGGGAGTACATAAGGTTGGCTTGGCACAGTTTACACACACACCTCCTGTGGGCAGGGGCACAGAGGCACAGGGAGTGAGAGAGGGTGGTCCAAGCTACATTCAACGTGGCACAATCCTGACAAGCTGAAAAGATCCTTTCAAAGCCCCAGTGAAAGAGAGACCTGCCAGCCAGGTAGACTGCCACCAGTTCCTTGTTATAAATAAGCTCTGTCCGTTAATGGGATTATATTGGGTCAGAAACCAAACTGGGTAGCTTATAACGTTATGCCGAAACATGGATGTGTGAATTCTTGATAGAGATACAGAACAACACAAGATGAATTTATATATTTAATTGTCTTAAGGGCACACTAGACACGACAATATATATATACAAACCGGATTCCAAAAAAGTTGGGACACTAAACAAATTGTGAATAAAAACTGAATGCAATGATGTGGAGATGGCAAATGTCAATATTTTATTTGTAATAGAGCGTAGATGACACATCAAACGTTTAATCCGAGTAAATGTATCATTTTAAAAGAAAAAATACGTTGATTCAAATTTTAACGGTGTCAACAAATCCCCAAAAAGTTGGGACAAGTAGCAATAAGAGGCTGGAAAAAGTACATTTGAGCATAATGAAGAGCTGGAAAACCAATTAACACTAATTAGGTCAATTGGCAACATAATTGGGTATAAAAAGAGCTTCTCAGAGTGGCAGTGTCTCTCAGAAGCCAAGATGGGTAGAGGATAACCAATTCCCACAATGTTGCGCAGAAAGATAGTGGAGCAATATTAGAAAAGTGTTACCCAGCGAAAAATTGCAAAGACTTTGCATCTATCATCATCAACAGTGCATAACATCATCCGAAGATTCAGAGAATCTGGAACAATCTCTGTGCGTAAGGGTCAAGGCCGTAAAACTATACTGGATGCCCGTGATCTCCGGGCCCTTAAACGACACTGCACCACAAACAGGAATGCTACTGTAAAGGAAATCACAGAATGGGCTCAGGAATACTTCCAGAAACTATTACCAGTGAACACAATCCACCGTGCCATCCGCTGTTGCCAGCTGAAACTCTACAGTGCAAAGAAGAAGCCATTTCTAAGCAAGATCCATAAGCTCAGGCGTTTTCACTGGGCCGGAGATCATTTTAAAAGGAGTGTGGCAAAATGGAAGACTGTTCTGTGGTCAGACGAGTCACAATTCGAAGTTCTTTTTGGAGATCTGGGACGCCATGTCATCCGGACCAAAGAGGACAAGGACAACCCAAGTTGCTATCAACGCTCAGTTCAGAAGCCTGCATCTCTGATGGTATGGGGTTGCATGAGTGTGTGTGGCATGTCTGGAAAGGCACCATCAATGCAGAAAAATATATTCAGGTTCTAGAACAACATATGCTCCCATCCAGACGTCATCTCTTTCAGGGAAGACCCTGCATTTTTCAACAAGATAATGCCAGACCACATTCTGCATCAATCACAACATCATGGCTGCGTAGGAGAAGGATCCGGGTACTGAAATGGCCAGTCTGCAGTCCAGATCTATCACCTATAGAGAACATTTGGCGCATCATAAAGAGGAAGGTGCAACAAAGAAGGCCCAAGACGATTGAACAGTTAGAGGCCTGTATTAGACAAGAATGGGAGAGCATTCCAATTTCTAAACTTGAGAAACTGGTCTCCTCGGTCCCCAGACGTCTGTTGAGTGTTGTAAGAAGAAGGGGAGATGCCACACAGTGGTGAAAATGGCCTTGTCCCAACTTTTTGGGAATTTGTTGACACCATGAAATTCAGATTCAACATATTTTTCCCTTAAAATGGTACATTTTCTCAGTTTAAACTTTTGTTCCGTGATTTATGTTCTATTCTGAATAAAAAAATAGAAGTTGGCACCTCCACATCATTGCATTCAGTTTTTATTCACGATTTGTATAGTGTCCCAACTTTTTGGGAATCCGGTTTGTACACAGATAAATACAATGGTAAGATGATGGTACAAACAGAGTTAACAGATGACAAGTCAGGGTAGATAAGTAATCTTTTGGTTATGATGATGAATGCTATAGCCACATGGGAGGCAGTGACATCAGAAGGTTTTCCACTGTCCCTTCAAACACATTACATAATGTGACCCTCTTCAGAGCAAGACAATGGCCTCTGCCCTGCATGGGCATTTAACCCTTAGTTGGCCACACCCCTTCATCCCTCTGGGAGGATCCCATTCCCTCATTCCTTTATCTTTGGCAGCTACAAATCCATAAACCAATTATGGATTATAGCTCCTGACTGAAAGGTCCTAGGGGGATGGTTCTGAGACCAACGGATCTGCCTGGGTTCTGGGTACAATTCGGACCAAACATGGCACAGTTATTTGGTTTCTACTAAGATTTCTCTTTATCTTCCCTTCCCTGCGGCCAGCACGAAATGGAAAACAAGTTAACATCTGCCTCAGTCCCAGGGATACGGAGACAAAAACGGTTTATTTCTGAGATTTGTGGGTAGATCATAATTTATTCCATGATGTCTAGGTAGTTGTTTTGTTCTATTGACCAACCCAGTCCCCTAAGGCATTCATCCTGCCAGAGAAGCTGAGCTGCCATTGTGGCTTAATGGGATGTGAAAGCTAAACACGTGGCCACACTTTGAAGCAGTACCACCTGTGGAGTCGTTTTCCTCTGCCCAACTCCACTTTTCTGAGCAGATAGCATGGATTAAATAACAACTCCACATATTCCTCACAGTCACAAAGCACATTTCTTTGTAAGTAATAGGTGTAATATGGGGTGATTGTGCTGCTCTCCGTCATTGTATCCCTCAGATGCCACGTTCATACATGATACAACATTTATAATTGCTGCATCTGATATGATCATTGCTGATTGCAGCATCTGAGGCTACAATTGAAGCCTTTCAGGGGTTAATCAGGGTAAAAATAAATATATACTCATCTTATCCATTTGCTCACGTATAGGTCGGTGCGGCCATCTTAAGTCAAGACACTGCGCTAAATTTTGCGCAGTGAGGTGATGACATTATCAGTCTGGCGGGGTGTGATGATGTCGTGACAGATGACATCAACACGCCCAGTCAGTGTGCAGGCATGGTGACATCATGCCTCACCCCGCACAAGATTTTTGCACGGTTTCTTTGAGCGCAAATGGATGAGGTAAGTATGTTGGGGCTTTTTTATCGCCATTCCAGGAAAAATAGATTTGTTACTAGGAAATGTGAGGAAATTTGGCTTCATGGCAAATCACATTTTTCCAGAAATTTGGTTTGAAATAAATTTGTTTGGCTTTGATTCGCTCAACACTAACTATAACTCTACACGTGCATGTGAGAGAGAGTTCCCAGAGGGAAGACCCTTGAGTGGTAATATATTGGAATGTTCCTGGTAAACTAAACCCCCTTCAACACCTTTGGCTGCCTATGGAACCCTATGTAACCACTCAGGATGAGATTATCCCCCGTGGTAAAACGGACAGATTGCAATATATAGAAATCTAAAGCTTTGCCCTGCATGCGGGGAGAAGAAATTCTCTGTAACTGCTCACCCGCCCTTTGAATCCTAGACTGACATTCTTTATTTGGGCGAGAGGGAAGAAAGAAGAAGAAAGAGGAAAAGTGCAGACTTATAAGTGTGACCCCAACTTAGGCCAGAAAGTTAATACACATATATATTGTGGATTATTATTGCTATATAGAACAACTCTGTTGCTTAATTTATAACTGTTAATATTTTTATTTTTATTTTTTCTTGCTTGTTCTGTTTCCTCCCTCCTTTGTCCATTACACCCAGGGCTTCATCCTGACAAAATAATGCCACCAAAGATACAAAATAGGAAGTCTCTGGGTACAAGTGGAAGTAGTCCAATCTCCAAAACAGATAAATTCCTAAAGTCAACCCAATATAAGACCAGGACAAACTAGAAGGGTAATAAGTAGAGTTGAGCGGACACCTGGATGTTCGGGTTCGAGAAGTTTGGCCGAAATTCCCGGAAATGTTCGGGTTCGGGATCCGAACCCGACCTGAACTTCGTCCCGAACCCGAACCCCATTGAAGTCAATGGGGACCCGAACTTTTCGGCACTAAACAGGCTGTAAAACAGCCCAGGAAAGAGCTAGAAGGCTGCAAAAGGCAGCAACATGTAGGTAAATCCCCTGCAAACAAATGTGGATAGGGAAATGAATAAAAATAAAAATAAAATAAATAAAAATTAACCAATATCAATTGGAGAGAGGTCCCATAGCAGAGAATCTGGCTTCACGTCACCCACCACTGTAACAGTCCATTGTCAGATATTTAGGCCCAGGCACCCAGGCAGAGGAGAGAGGTCCCGTAACAGAGAATCTGGCTTCATGTCAGCAGAGAATCAGTCTGCATGTCATAGCAGAGAATCAGGCTTCACGTCAGCCACCACTGTAACAGTCCATTGTCATACATTTAGGCCCAGGCACCCAGGCAGAGGAGAGAGGTCCCGTAACAGAGAATCTGGCTTCATGTCAGCAGAGAATCAGTCTGCATGTCATAGCAGAGAATGAGGCTTCACGTCAGCCACCACTGTAACAGTCCATTGTCATATATTTAGGCCCAGGCACCCAGGCAGAGGAGAGAGGTCCCGTAACAGAGAATCTGGCTTCATGTCAGCAGAGAATCAGTCTGCATGTCATAGCAGAGAATCAGGCTTCACGTCACCCAACATTGGAACAGTCCATTGCAATATATTTAGGCCCCGGCACCCAGACAGAGGAGAGGTTCATTCAACTTTGGGTAGCCTCGCAATATAATGGTAAAATGAAAATAAAAATAGGATTGAATGAGGAAGTGCCCTGGAGTACAATAATATATGGTTAAGGGGAGGTAGTTAATGTCTAATCTGCACAAGGGATGGACAGGTCCTGTGGGATCCATGCCTGGTTCATTTTTATGAACGTCAGCTTGTCCACATTGGCTGTAGACAGGCGGCTGAGTTTGTCTGTAATGACGCCCCCTGCCATGCTGAATACACGTTCAGACAAAACGCTGGCCGCCGGGCAGGCCAGCACCTCAAAGGCATAAAAGGCTAGCTCTGGCCACGTGGACAATTTAGAGACCCAGAAGTTGAATGGGGCCAAACCATCAGTCAGTACGTGGAGGGGTGTGCACACGTACTGTTCCACCATGTTAGTGAAATGTTGCCTCCAGCTAACACGTTGCGTATGAGGTGGTGGTGCAGTTAGCTGTGGCGTGTTGACAAAACTTTTCCACATCTCTGCCATGCTAACCCTGCCCTCAGAGGAGCTGGCCATGACACAGCTGCCTTGGCGACCTCTTGCTCCTCCTCTGCCTTGGCCTTGGGCTTCCACTTGTTCCCCTGTGACATTTGGGAATGCTCTCAGTAGCGCGTCTACCAATGTGCGCTTGTACTCGCGCATCTTCCTATCATGCTCCAGTGCAGGAAGTAAGGTGGGCACATTGTCTTTGTACCGTGGATCCAGCAGGGTGGCAACCCAGTAGTCCGCACACGTTAAAATGTGGGCAACTCTGCTGTCGTTGCGCAGGCACTGCAGCATGTAGTCGCTCATGTGTGCCAGGCTGCCCAGGGGTAAGGACAAGCTGTCCTCTGTGGGAGGCGTATCGTCATCGTTCTGCGTTTCCCCCCAGCCACGCACCAGTGATGGGTTCGAGCTGCGTTGGGTGCCACCCCGCTGTGACCATGCTTCATCCTCATCCTCCTCCACCTCCTCCTCATCCTCGTCCTCCAGTAGTGGGCCCTGGCTGGCCACATTTGTACCTGGCCTCTGCTGTTGCAAAAAACCTCCCTCTGAGTCACTTCGAAGAGACTGGCCTGAAAGTGCTAAAAATGACCCCTCCTCCTCCTCCTCCTCCTGGGCCACCTCCTCTTCCATCATCGCCCTAAGTGTTTTCTCAAGGAGACATAGAAGTGGTATTGTAACGCTGATAACGGCGTCATCGCCACTGGCCATGTTGGTGGAGTACTCGAAACAGCGCAACGGGGCACACAGGTCTCGCATGGAGGCCCAGTCATTGGTGGTGAAGTGGTGCTGTTCCACAGTGCGACTGACCCGTGCGTGCTGCAGCTGAAACTCCACTATGGCCTGCTGCTGCTCGCACAGTCTGTCCAGCATGTGCAAGGTGGAGTTCCACCTGGTGGGCACGTCGCATATGAGGTCGTGAGCGGGAAGGCCGAAGTTACGCTGTAGCGCAGACAGGCGAGCAGCGGCAGGATGTGAACGCCGGAAGCGCGAACAGACGGCCCGCACTTTATGCAGCAGCTCTTACATGTCGGGGTAGTTGTGAATGAACGTCTGCACCACCAAATTCAGCACATGCGCCAAGCAAGGGATGTGCGTCAAACCGGGTAGTCCCAGAGCTGCAACGAGATTTCGCCCATTATCGCACACCACCAGGCCGGGCTTGAGGCTCACCGGCAGCAACCACTCGTCGGTCTGTTGTTCTATACCCCGCCACAACTCCTGTGCGGTGTGGGGCCTGTCCCCCAAACATATAAGTTTTAAAATGGCCTGCTGACATTTACCCCGGGCTGTGCTGAAGTTGGTGGTGAAGGTGTGTGGCTGACTGGATGAGCAGGTGGAAGAAGAGGAGGATGAAGCTGAGTAGGAGGAGGTGGCAACAGGAGGCAAATAATGTTGCCCTGCGATCCTTGGCGGCGGAAGGACGTGCGCCAAACAGCTCTCCGCCTGGGGCCCAGCTGCCACTACATTTACCCAGTGTGCAGTTAGGGAGATATAGCGTCCCTGGCCGTGCTTACTGGTCCACGTATCTGTGGTTAGGTGGACCTTGCCACAGATGGCGTTGCGCAGTGCACACTTGATTTTATCGGATACTTGGTTGTGCAGGGAAGGCACGGCTCTCTTGGAGAAGTAGTGCCGGCTAGGAACAACATACTGTGGGACAGCAAGCGACATGAGCTGTTTGAAGCTGTCTGTGTCCACCAGCCTAAATGACAGCATTTCATAGGCCAGTAGTTTAGAAATGCTGGCATTCAGGGCCAGGGATCGAGGGTGGCTAGGTGGGAATTTACGCTTTCTCTTAAATGTTTGTGAGATGGAGAGCTGCACGCTGCCGTGTGACATGGTTGAGATGCTTGGTGACGGAGGTGGTGGTGTTGGTGGTACATCCCCTGTTTGCTGGGCGGCAGGTGCCAACGTTCCTCCAGAGGCGGAGGAAGAGGCCGAGGCGGCAGCAGCAGAAGAGGCCGAGGCGGCAGCAGCAGAAGAGGTAGCAGGGGGAGCCTGAGTGACTTCCTTGGTTTTAAGGTGTTTACTCCACTGCAGTTCATGCTTTGCATGCAGGTGCCTGGTCATGCAGGTTGTGCTAAGGTTCAGAACGTTAATGCCTCACTTCAGGCTCTGATGGCACAGCGTGCAAACTACTCGGGTCTTGTCGTCAGCCAATTGTTTGAAGAAGTGCCATGCCAGGGAACTCCTTGAAGCTGCCTTTGGGGTGCTCGGTCCGAGATGGCGGCGGTCAGTAGCAGGCAGAGTCTCTTGGCGGCGGGTGTTCTGCTTTTGCCCACTGCTCCCTCTTTTGCTACGCTGTTGGCTCGGTCTCACCACTGCCTCTTCCTCCGAACTGTGAAAGTCAGTGGCACGACCTTCATTCCATGTGGGGTCTAGGACCTCATCGTCCCCTGCATCGTCTTCCACCCAGTCTTGATCCCTGACCTCCTGTTCAGTCTGCACACAGCAGAAAGACGCAGCAGTTGGCACCTGTGTTTCGTCATCATCAGAGACATGCTGAGGTGGTATTCCCATGTCCTCATCATCAGGAAACATAAATGGTTGTGCGTCAGTGCATTCTATGTTTTCCACGCTGGGGAAGGGCTGGGTGGATGCCCTTGGGAAACCCTGCCAGCGGAGTCTTCAAACAGCATAAGTGACTGCTGCATAACTTGAGGCTCAGACAGTTTCCCTGGTATGCATGGGGGTGATGTGACAGACTGATGGGCTTGGTTTTCAGGCGCCATCTGTGCGCTTTCTGCAGAAGAGTGGGTGGGAGATAATGTGAACGTGCTGGATCCACTGTCGGCCACCCAATTGACTAATGCCTGTACCTGCTCAGGCCTTATCATCCTTAGAACGGCATTGGGCCCCACCAAATATCGCTGTAAATTATGGCAGCTACTGGGACCTGAGGTAGTGGGTACACTAGGACGTGTGGCTGTGGCAGAACGGCCACGTCCTCTCCCAGCACCAGAGGGTCCACTAACACCACCACGACCATGTCCGCGTCCGTGTCCCTTACTAGATGTTTTCCTCATTGTTACCGTTCACCACAATAAGAAAAATATTATTTGGCCCAATCTATTGAATTCAAATTCAGGCCTTTTTTTACAGACACCTAACACTATCTGGCTATCTATTTAGGTACTGTATTACACTAATACAGGCACAGCAGTAACAACAGATTTAGCTGAATATAAATTTGAGGCCTATTATTTAGGTGCTGGGTGACAGGTATAGGTTTACTGACAGAATTAGACTTGGAAATGCACAGTAGCGTGTGTGTGAAGTTATTCAGAATGACCCTATGTGCACCTTGAATCTTATATACCCTTTTAGGGATAGATTTAAAATAGCTCTCATACAGCAGAAACCACTAAATTAGATAATTGCTAAATTGGGAATTGTATTTCAACCCAGACCAAAAACTGTGCTTTGACAGACACTAAATAACTTGACCAGCCACAGCAGTAACAACAGATTTAGCTGGATATAAATTTGAGGCCTAGTATTTAGGCGCTGGGTGACAGGTATACATTTACTGACAGAATTAGACTTGGAAATGCACAGTAGCGTGTGTGTGAAGTTATTCAGAATGACCCTATGTGCACCTTGAATCTTATATACCCTTTTAGGGATAGATTTAAAATAGCTCTGATACAGCAGAAACCACTAAATTAGGAAATACGTTTACTGACAGAATTAGACTGGGATATGGCCAAAAAATAACCACACTATTGATGGTTAAATGCACTTGGTGTGACAGCTTGACCAATCACACTATTGAGGGTTAAATGCACTTGGTGACAGGCTCAGCTTGCCCTTGATGTAGTATATGGCCAAAAAATAACCAGACTATTGCTGGTTAAATGCACTTGGTGTGACAGCTTGACCCTGATGTAGGATTTAGCCAAAAAACAACCACACCATTGAGGGTTAAATGCACTTGGTGACAGCTTGCCCCTGATGTAGTATATGGCCAAAAAATAACCAGACTATTGATGGTTAAATGCACTTGGTGTGACAGCTTGACCCTGATGTAGGCTTTAGCCAAAAAACAACCACACCATTGAGGGTTAAATGCACTTGGTGACAGCTTGCCCCTGATGTAGTATATGGCCAAAAAATAACCAGACCATTGCTGGTTAAATGCACTTGGTGTGACAGCTTGACCTTGATGTAGAATTTAGCCAAAAACAACTGCACCATTGAGGGTTAAATGCACTTAGTGACAGCTTGTCCCTGATGTAGTATATGGCCAAAAAATAACCAGACTATTGATGGTTAAATGCACTTGGTGTGACAGCTTGACCCTGATGTAGGATTTAACCAAAAAACAACCACACCATTGAGGGTTAAATGCACTTGGTGGCAGCTTGTGCTGGCACACCACAAGACACAAAATGGCCGCCGATCACCCCAGAAAAAAGTGACTGAAAAACGCTCTGGGCAGCCTGAAAACAGTGAGCAATTCAATAGCAGCTGTTCAATCATCCACAGCTGCAGATCGATCTCTGAATGAAGTCTTTTGGAGGAGTTAATCACTGCCTAATCTCGCCCTAACTTCGCAGCTGCAACCTCTCCCTATGCTGATCAGAGCAGAGTGATGGGCGGCGCTATGTGACTCCAGCTTAAATAGAGGCTGGGTCACATGGTGCTCTGGCCAATCACAGCCATGCCTACTATTGGGCAAGTAGTATGACGCTTGTTGATTGGCTGCTTTGCAGCCTTTCAAAAAGCACCAAGAAAGCGACGAACACTGAACCCGAACCCGGACTTTTACGAAAATGTCCGGGTTCGGGTCCGTGTCACGGACACCCCAAAATTCGGTACGAACCCGAACTATACAGTTCGGGTTCGCTCATCCCTAGTAATAAGGAGAATAAAGCTGAACTGACAAACCCACAAATTACAGAGAAAGTTAGTGATAGAGAAGAGAGGAAGAGTAATAAAAACACCCCAATGGAGGAGAGGATAGAAATTGTGGACAACAAGCTGATAGATATCCTGAATGCTGTACAGCAATCAAATCTAGCATTGGGCGACCTGTCGGCAAAAATCTCTATAGTACAAGTAGACTTGTCTCTGATTAAAGACAAGATGAATAAAGTATGTGAGAAAGTCAAAGATCTTCAAGTGAATACAAGAGACTTAAAAGAGGAGGTGAATGGTATTATAATTAGAATGGAGAGGATTGAGATAGAAAGAAAGTCACTACATGATAGAGTTACTGAAATGGAGGATAGGTCTCGTAGAGCGAATATACGTGTGGTTGGGTTCCCTAAAGGGGCAGAAAAAGAAGACCCAAGTGGGTTTATTTAACAATGGTTACTGGAAGCGTTTGGCGCGGATCCATTTTCTACGTGGTTTTCGGTGGAGAGAGCCCACCGGATACTAAGTAAACTACTACCGGCCTGGAGCCCGCCAAGAGCAATTCTAGTTAAAATGACGAACCCCCGAGATAGGGACAGTATTATGAGAATGAAAGAATCCACCCACCCTTAGAATATAATGGAAGGAAAATAGAAATTTACCCGGATTACTCAAGGGTAACCCAAGCTAAACATCGAGAATTTAGAGACATTAAGAAGAGAATGGCGGCAGCTAAGATCAAATACTCTTAGTTTTATCCCACTAAATTAAGAGTGATCTATCAAGAGCAAGGATATCAACCAGAGGAGGCTTTACCCAACCAGAGGAGGCTTGTGAGTGACTAGATGGTAGAGGGATAGGATCCTGAGTATATATAATTATGACATAAGTGGAACTATGTGTAAAGGGGGCCGAGTGGGGAGGTTGGAGAGAGGAGGGATGTGTAAGAGGTTAGTGAACTGTTAGGTTAGTCTGACCAGGATGGGGAAGGGTGGTGGGCGTGGGAATGGAGGTCAATTGAGTGGTGGGAAGGAATGGGTGGGCAGATGAGGTTCTGGCGATTACCGTGGGGTGCTCTCTCTCTCCCCCCTCACCCCTCTGTGGCGGGTGGCGACAGATGCACTATTGAACTTACATGAATAGAATACTCACATGGAATATACGGGGGATGGCCAGGAGAGCGAAACGGGTGGCCATATTTGATGTAGTGGTGAGACACCTTCCTGCGATTATATGTCTCCTTGAAACACATTTTACATATGAGAACATTAGTATTGCAAAAAGGAGATGGGAAAAATATGAATACCATGCCTGCTGTTCGGCCTACTCCCGGGGTGTTAGTGTTTATGTCCATGGGAACGTGGATTACATCCCAATTGCCCACAGAATTGACAGAGAGGGTAGATTTGTTTTTCTGCACTGCTGGTTAAACTGTACTATTTGTATAGTTGCATTTGTTTATGTTCCTCCTCCTTTTTCTATGTCTATTATGTCATACCTGGCAGACTTTATTGGCTCTAGAGCAAGGTGCCCGGTTTTCGTAACCGGGAACTTTAATGATGTAATGAACCTAAAGGAGGATAGACTCTCCAAGGATCATGTATACAAAGCAAATAAAGATAAACCTACATCCCTAACAAGGGTTTGCCGGGAACTGGTACTGACAGACATATATCATTATTTGTACGGAGAGAAAAGAGTCTTCTCTTGCTATTGAATGCTCGGTCAGCACCCATGCAGTTTTTTTTAGATATGCTACTCCCAATTTTTCCAGGCATGTTCAATTTAAGAACAAGTCAGTGTGTCTTCTGACAATTAATGTGAATCTATAAATAGGGATGTTTAGTCCCTACAAGCCACTAGTTTTTCCTATAACATTGTGTGCTTTTATACACCAACTGCTCCCAATAAGGGACAATTTTTGGAAACTTTATAATATGAAAAAGCACAAGACATGTGATGGAACAGTATTTTAACCCTTAGAGGACCCTGCGGTTTTCCATTTTTGCAGTTTCGTTTTTCACTCCCTGCCTTCCCATAGTCCTAACTTTTTTAATTTTTCCGTTCACAATATTTTTTGTGGGACAAGTTGTACTTTCTAATGGTGCCATTTAGGGCTGCATACAATGTAGTGGGAAGTGGGAAATAAAATCCAAATGGGGTGAAATTGTGAAAAACTCAATTTTGAGAAAAAAAGAAAACCCCTAAACTTTTTTTATACTGTTCACTATGCGGTAAAATTGACCTGCTACCTTCATTCTCCAGGTCAGTACAGTTATAACAATACCACACTTGTATAATTTTTCTTGCGTTTTAATACAGAAAAAAAAAAGAAACCCTTTTCTGACTTCTATAACTTTTTTTTAGTTATGTGTACAGGATGGTAAGGGCTCATTTTTTGCGGGGTGATCTGTACTTTTCAGTGATACTAATTTGAAGTGTGTGTGACTTTTGATCACTTTAAAAAATATATATATATATTGGGGAGTTTAAGTAACAAAAAATGGCAAATTAGCTTCTTTTTTTTTTTTCCTGTAGCACTATTTGCCGTATTCCATTAATATTGTTATATTTTAATGGTATGGGCATTTTTGCAAGTGGCAAAGCCCATGATGCGAGCGAGCAGAAACAATATTTAAAGACTGGACTTACACCGTGTACATGTACAGTCGTGGCCAAAAGTTTTGAGAATTTTTCACAAAGTTTGCTGCTAAACTGCTTTTAGAACTTTGTTTCAGTTGTTTCTGTGATGTAGTGAAATATCATTACACGCACGTCATAGGTTTCAAAGGCATTTATCGACAATTTCATGAGAGTCAGTATTTGCAGTGTTGGCCCTTCTTTTTCAGGACCTCTGCAATTCAACTGGGCATGCTCTCAATCAACTTCTGGGCCAATTACTGACTGATAGCAACCCATTCTTTCATAATCACTTCTTGGAATTTGTCAGAATTAGTGGGTTTTTGTTTGTCCACCCGCCTCTTGTGGATTGACCACAAGTTCTCAATGGGATTAGGATCTGGGGAGTTTCCTGGCCATGGACCCAAAATGTCAACGTTTTGGTCCGCGAGTCACTTAGATATCAATTTGGTCTTATGGCACGGTGCTCCATCGTGCTGGAAAATGCATTGTTCTTCACCAAACTGTTGTTGGATTGTTGGAAGAAGTTGCTGTTGGAGGGTGTTTTGGTACCATTCTTTATTCATGGCTGTGTTTTTGGGCAAAATTGTGAGTGAGCCCACTCCTTTGGATGAGAAGCAACCCACACATGAATGGTCTCAGGATGCTTTACTGTTGGCATGACACAGGACTGATGGTAGCGCTCACCTTTTCTTCTCCGGACAAGCCTTTTTCCTGATGCCCCAAACAATCAGAAAGAGGCTTCATCGGAGAATATTACTTTGCCCCAGTCCTCAGCAGTCCATTCACCATATTTTCTGCAGAAGATCAATCTGTCCCTGATGTTTTTTTTGGTAGAGAAGTGGCGGAGAGAAGTGGCTTATTTGCTGCCCTTCTTGACATCAGGCCATCTTCCAAAAGTCTTCGCCTCATTGTGCGTGCAGATGCGCTCACACCTGCCTGCTGGCATTCCTGAGCAAGCTCTGCACTGGTGGCACTCCGATCCTGAAGCTGAATCCTCTTTAGGAGACGATCCTGGCGCTTGCTGGACTTTCTTGGACGATCTGAAGCCTTCTTAACAAGAATTAAACCTTAAAGTTCTTGATGATCATATAAATTGTTGATTGAGGTGCAATCTTATTAGCCACAATATCCTTGCCTGTGAAGCCATTTTTATGCAACGCAATGATGGCTGCATGCATTTCTTTGCAGGTCACCATCGTTAACAATGGAAGAACAATGATTTCAAGCATCACCCTCAATTGCTGAAATGATCTCAGCAGGTCCTTTAATGACAGCAATGAAATGCAGTGGAAAGTATTTTTTGGGATTAAGTTAATTTTCATGGCCAAGAAGGACTATGCAATTCATCTGATCACTCTTCATAATATTCTGGAGTATATGCAAATTACTATTATAAAAACTTAAGCAGCAACTTTTCCAATTTCCAATATTTATGTAATTCTTAAAACTTTTGGCCACGACTGTACATGTACAGCGATGGTCCTGAAGGGGTGAAACAAGCTTTTTGTTAACATCATCAACCATGCTTTTACCCATAGCAATATGTCAGTTTCACTCTGACCTTAATTGCTATTGCTGACATAAAACAGATTAAAGTAGGGGGAATGAGAAAGAGATATTTTTTGTAGAATGTATTTAGATATGATGAATTTTTTTTTATTTTTTTGAAAACTTGCCGAGTTGGACAAATTTCAAGAAGTTTGCTCATCTCTAGTTTACCAGTAAAACATCCAAGCCTTTTGTAACTTGTGTTATCATATTTATGTTTTTATATTTAAATGAATGTTATGTTGGACACAATTTTATATACAACACAATATAGCAGGAAATACATTTGCCTGTTCAGTCTTAGTAATGTCTGCCAAGTATAATTTTTTAATTACAAAATATTATTATATCAATAGTGTTATCCCATTACACTAATGAAAATATTGATTTTAAAACAGTGCATTTAAATTGAATAATCCTATTTTGAGAACAGGTTAGTCTTTTTATCAATTTAATATTGTAGGTTGATGAAAATATGGGTAGCAATTAGGGATGAGCGAATCGACTTCGGATGAAAAATTCGAGGTCGATTCACATAATACTTTGTGGTACCTTGGAACCAACCCGAGTTTGGGAAATGTTTATTTTTTTTTTCTAGTAGAAATTGATTTATGAAGTTATTATGCAAAGTCTTGCAAGACTTCGCAAAGTAAAAACTTCGGCTTATAGGAGGCAATACATTCTAATAATGTACAGAGAACTCGCTCCATACAGTATTTAAACAAAGTATTATGCGAATCAACTTCAGATGTTCCATCCAAAGTCGATTCATTCATCCCTACTAGTAATGTATATTATCTAAATGCATACAATGAAGCAATGTCATGCAAGGTCTTTGCTTTTCTGGAATGAAGGTGAACATAAATTTAGGTAGTGTGCATAAAGAAAAAGTTGATTTTAGACATTGCACTGCCCTAATCCCTTTTACTTCTAAATCTCATTTATCAACACATTTTAATGCAAAATTGCAGTGAAGAGGTTAAGATACTGTACTCAATGTTCATCTTGTCACAAGCTCTCTGTCTCCAGCCTCGGTTTTGTTAATAGAGTAACATAACCTCTATAGCTCTAAAGAAAACCCGAACTAAATTAGAACTGTTCTTTTCTTGTGGTATTGTCTGACAAACTGACCCAAAGCACCAGTAGTAGATGCATGCTGAATGAAATTATGAAGATATGAAATATAAATAAATAGGTTATTGAGGGGACCCTATTTTTATTTTAAGTGTTCACAGACATTCAAATTAGTTTTCCAGTACTTACATGCATAAATGTGAAATGCCAGTAATGGTTTTTCTACTCCTTATGAATGCCTTGGAAATATATTTATATAAAATGCTTTCCCTAAATTGAAATATAAAATTGCTTTCTTATATATTTACATGTTTATTCAGACTATAGTTTTCTTGTATAAAAAAAACTGAAAGACTTTGTCACTGATAAAAAGCTTCTGCACGTAGGCAGTTATCATAAGGTTCGACTATTAGAGGGACAGATTACTTAAAATGGATAAGAGGAAAACAACAAAAATAAATGTAAAAAATATACTATATATAAAATGACTCCCCCCTAAAAAAAAACATCCCTGCTAAACCCTCAACTTTTTGTACTAAAATTAAACGTAATTTAAAGGGATTCTGTCACCTCCCCTCAGCCAAAAAACGATTTTAAAGCAGCCATGAAGCACAGCTTACCTGGATTAAGCTGTGCTCTTTTATCTTGAAATCCGTCCAGCAGTTACTGCAAAAAACGACTTTGATCGATATCTAAATGTGTCCTGAAGGTGCCCAGAGGGGCGTTTTTTTCTTCTTAGTGAGCCCAGTACCGCCCCTCTTTCAGTGCCCAGCCTGCCTTCCTTGTACTGTCTAACCGCCGCCCCCAGCCTGCCACAGCCTCTCCTCCCTCTCCTCCCCCTCCCTCACGCCGAACGAAGTCTCGCACAGGCGCAGTACCCACTGAGGGCTGCGCCTGTGCGATCATCAGGAGACTGAGGGCGGCAGCTTCATCTTCGTCACTGGGCATGCGCCGAGCCCAGTGACGTCCGATGTTAGCTCTTCCCTCAGTCAGCAGGGAAGAGCGAGCATCGGACGTCACTGGGCTCAGCGCATGCCCAGTGACGAAGATGAAGCTGCCGCCCTCAGTCTCCTGATGATCGCACAGGCGCAGCCCTCAGTAGGTACTGCGCCTGTGCGAGACTTCGTTCGGCGTGAGGGAGGGGGAGGAGAGGGAGGAGAGGCTGTGGCAGGCTGGGGGCGGCGGTTAGAAAGTACAAGGAAGGCGGGCTGGGCACTGAAAGAGGGGCGGTACTGGGCTCACTAAGAAGAAAAAAACGCCCCTCTGGGCACCTTCAGGACACATTTAGATATCGATCAAAGTCGTTTTTTGCAGTAACTGCTGGACGGATTTCAAGATAAAAGAGCACAGCTTAATCCAGGTAAGCTGTACTGCATGGCTGCTTTTAAATCGTTTTTTGGCTGAGGGGAGGTGACAGAATCCCTTTAAGAAAATAATAAATGATATATGCATAGAAAGTAATTTTTGGTGTAAGAATACCTATACCATTAAGAAAATATATATATCTAAAGCATAAAAACTTTTTTTTTCAAGCAAGTCAGACATTTTATTCTGTTCATTCAAACTAAGACCCTTGTGACTGGGCTCCAAATTAGTTAAAGATTTAGATGGACCCTTAAAGGGGTTGGCCACTTTCTGGTTACTGTTGACCAATGCATATGTAAGATATTTATATGGCACTGCCTAATAAAACATTTGTTGATATCCTGCGTCATTCTCCATGTTTCATAAGATATGGCCCCCTGGTAGGCCAATTATTTTGTGCTATCTACATAGAGGTCTTGTCCATAAAATGGCTTCTAATGGAGGGTCAGCCTCCTCCATTTAAATACACTACACATGCACTTGCACTGTTGGCTTTTGGTGCAGTGTGTTTGAATGGAGGAGACTGAGTGATTTGCTTGGTCACATGACCCTCCATCAGCAGCTGTCTTATGGATGGCACCTTTTTGCACATAGCACAAAACATTTGATTAGCAAGGGGAAAATGCTTAATAAATATAGAAAACAACACAGAATATGAACAAAGGGTATCTTAGTGTCATTGGTTAATAGTAGCCAGAAAGTGGCCAACCCCTTTAAGGTTCACTAGTTGCTTGTATTGTATGCTAATAGTCATCATCTTATGAGGCATCTTATAAGACTGATATGCATGTCTGAATACTGCCATTGACATTCTGCAAATGTAAGGGATCTGTATCTGAATCAACAAGGAGCAAGGTATAAGACTGTGACTATCCTGGACTTATTAAATTTTAAGAATAACATTTAATAAAATAACAAATTATGATTATTATAAATTAATCATAGATATTTCACATTTTCTTTAATTTTGTATCCTTTACTTTACAAATTTAGGATTTGTTCAGTTGCTACAGGTTATGAAACAATCACACACACCCACACTAGAGTTGAGCGAACACCTGGATGTTCGGGTTCGAGAAGTTCGGCCGAACATCCCGGAAATGTTCGGGTTCGGGATCCGAACCCGATCCGAACTTCGTCCCGAACCCGAACCCCATTGAAGTCAATGGGGACCCGAACTTTTCGGCACTAAAAAGGCTGTAAAACAGCCCAGGAAAGAGCTAGAGGGCTGCAAAAGGCAGCAACATGTAGGTAAATCCCCTGCAAACAAATGTGGATAGGGAAATGAATTAAAATAAAAATTAAATAAATAAAAATTAACCAAAATCAATTGGAGAGAGGTTCCATAGCAGAGAATCTGGCTTCCCGTCACCCACCACTGGAACAATTCTAGTAAGAAGCAGGGCGGCAATACCAGAGGGTTAGACGGATCGTTAGTGATAGGGATATGTGTCAAACAAGATTAGACGATATGACCAATAAATTTAGAGAGCGAGGCTACCCCCCTGATCTATTGAAAATACAGCGTAATAAAGCTGAGATTACACCACCAGATAGAACTAAGAAAGAAACAAGGATCCCCTTAGTGATTAAATACCATCCCTGGTCCCAGCGCCTTAGGACTATTGTTAATCAACATTGGCACATATTATCTAAGTCCTATCCACGGATAGGAGAGTTCCAGAGGCCACCCATGATATGCTATAAACGGGCAGAAAATATTAGGGATAAAATAGTCCGGGCGGATGTGGGAAGTAATAAAATAGAAAGAGGACAGAGTACTTTATCTACACCTAGACGGGGCACTTTTCCTTGTTTAAACTGTGTCAATTGTTCCAGCGTTATAAAGGGTTCATGTTTCTCCCACCCTCACTCAGGTGAAAATATTCCAATAAGGGGCACGTTCACTTGTGATAGTAGATTTGTGGTTTACATTCTTAAATGTCCATGTGGATTACTATATGTGGGGGAAACCTCAATGAGAATGAAGGACAGACTAAGTAAACACAAATCTACTATCCGTAAACAGAATTTATTACTCCCAATACCCCTTCATTTTTATGATAAAAAACACAACATCTCGCAGTTGAGGTATCAGATTATTGAAGGTGTATCATTACCCCGTCGAGGGGGTGACAGAAATAAATTGTTATTGAAAAGGGAGGCTTACTGGATCCATCGTCTTCAGACAATGGAGCCCAGGGGCCTCAATCGTGAGTACAATGTGTCCTGCTTCCTATAAGGCATTCGGCCTTATGCAATCTGATAAATATATTTCTTTTTTTCTTCAGCGTGATTAATCACTGCAAGAATGGACTATGTGACTGAAAATCTTCGCCAGTATAGAGTGGATATGTTTTTTGCGAATTTTCAATTGCGAATTTTCAGTTGCGAATTTTTAGTTGCGAATTTTCAATTGCGAATTTTCAATTTTCAATTGCGAATTTTCAGTTGCGAATTTTCAATTGCGAATTTTTCAATGCGAATTTTTCATTGCGATTATTTGATATGCGAATTTTATTTAATGAGGGAGGCGGAGCTTCTTTGATGATGTCAGTTCCTTTGTGTTTCATTTATGTATAAATAGCTGGAGTGTAAGATGTTTTATGCAGTGTGATGAAAGCACATCTGTGCTGAAACGCGTCACTATGCCATTTTGAATATGTGACTGAATAAATCTACATTGTGATCTACATCAGCAAAGTGCCGGTCCTTTCCTTTGAAACCACCACTGGAACAGTCCATTCTCAGATATTTAGGCCCCGGCACCCAGGCAGAGGAGAGAGGTCCCGTAACAGAGAATCTGTCTTCATGTCAGCAGAGAATTAGTCTGCATGTCATAGCAGAGAATGAGGCTTCACGTCAGCCACCACTGCAACAGTCCATTGGCATATATTTAGGCCTAGCACACAGGCAGAGGAGAGAGGTCCCGTAACAGACAATCTGGCTTCATGTCAGCAGAGAATCAGTCTGCATGTCATAGCAGAGAATGAGGCTTCACGTCAGCCACCACTGCAACAGTCCATTGGCATATATTTAGGCCCAGCACACACACAGGCAGAGGAGAGAGGTCCCGTAACAGAGAATCTGGCTTCATGTCAGCAGAGAATCAGTCTGCATGTCATAGCAGAGAATGAGGCTTCACGTCAGCCACCACTGCAACAGTCCATTGGCATATATTTAGGCCCAGCACACACACAGGCAGAGGAGAGAGGTCCCGTAACAGACAATCTGGCTTCATGTCAGCAGAGAATCAGTCTGCATGTCATAGCAGAGAATGAGGCTTCACGTCACCCACCACTGCAACAGTCCATTGGCATATATTTAGGCCTAGCACACAGGCAGAGCAGAGAGGTCCCGTAACAGACAATCTGGCTTCATGACAGCAGAGAATCAGTCTGCATGTCATAGCAGAGAATGAGGCTTCACGTCACCCACCACTGCAACAGTCCATTGGCATATATTTAGGCCTAGCACACAGGCAGAGCAGAGAGGTCCCGTAACAGACGATCTGGCTTCATGTCAGCAGAGAATCAGTCTGCATGTCATAGCAGAGAATGAGGCTTCACGTCAGCCACCACTGCAACAGTCCATTGGCATATATTTAGGCCCAGCACACACACAGGCAGAGGAGAGAGGTCCCGTAACAGAGGATCTGGCTTCATATCAGCAGAGAATCAGTCTGCATGTCATAGCAGAGAATCAGGCTTCACGTCATCCACCACTGCAACAGTCCATTGTCATAAATTTAGGCCCAGCACCCAGGCAGAGGAGAGAGTTCCCGTAACAGACAATCTGGCTTCATGTCAGCAGAGAATTAGTCTGCATGTCATAGCAGAGAATGAGGCTTCACGTCAGCCACCACTGCAACAGTCCATTGGCATATATTTAGGCCTAGCACACAGGCAGAGGAGAGAGGTCCCGTAACAGACAATCTGGCTTCATGTCAGCAGAGAATCAGTCTGCATGTCATAGCAGAGAATGAGGCTTCACGTCACCCACCACTGCAACAGTCCATTGGCATATATTTAGGCCTAGCACACAGGCAGAGCAGAGAGGTCCCGTAACAGACAATCTGGCTTCATGACAGCAGAGAATCAGTCTGCATGTCATAGCAGAGAATGAGGCTTCACGTCACCCACCACTGCAACAGTCCATTGGCATATATTTAGGCCTAGCACACAGGCAGAGGAGAGGTTCATTCAACTTTGGGTAGCCTCGCAATATAATGGTAAAATGAAAATAAAAATAGGATTGAATGAGGAAGTGCCCTGGAGTCCAATAATATATGGTTATGGGGAGGTAGTTAATGTCTAATCTGGACAAGGGACGGACAGGTCCTGTGGGATCCATGCCTGGTTCATTTTTATGAACGTCAGCTTGTCCACATTGGCTGTAGACAGGCGGCTGCGTTTGTCTGTAATGACGCCCCCTGCCGTGCTGAATACACGTTCAGACAAAACGCTGGCTGCCGGGCAGGCCAGCACCTCCAAGGCATAAAAGGCTAGCTCTGGCCACGTGGACAATTTAGAGACCCAGAAGTTGAATGGGGCCGAACCATCAGTCAGTACGTGGAGGGGTGTGCACACGTACTGTTCCACCATGTTAGTGAAATGTTGCCTCCTGCTAACACGTTGCGTATCAGGTGGTGGTGCAGTTAGCTGTGGCGTGTTGACAAAAGTTTTCCACATCTCTGCCATGCTAACCCTGCCCTCAGAGGAGCTGGCCGTGACACAGCTGCCTTGGCGACCTCTTGCTCCTCCTCTGCCTTGGCCTTGGGCTTCCACTTGTTCCCCTGTGACATTTGGGAATGCTCTCAGTAGCGCGTCTACCAACGTGCGCTTGTACTCGCGCATCTTCCTATCACGCTCCAGTGCAGGAAGTAAGGTGGGCACATTGTCTTTGTAGCGTGGATCCAGCAGGGTGGCAACCCAGTAGTCCGCACAGGTTAAAATGTGGGCAACTCTGCTGTCGTTGCGCAGGCACTGCAGCATGTAGTCGCTCATGTGTGCCAGGCTGCCCAGGGGTAAGGACAAGCTGTCCTCTGTGGGAGGCGTATCGTCATCGTCCTGCCTTTCCCCCCAGCCACGCACCAGTGATGGACCCGAGCTGCGTTGGGTGCCACCCCGCTGTGACCATGCTTCATCCTCATCCTCCTCCACCTCCTCCTCATCCTCGTCCTCCTCGTCCTCCAGTAGTGGGCCCTGGCTGGCCACATTTGTACCTGGCCTCTGCTGTTGCCAAAAACCTCCCTCTGAGTCACTTCGAAGAGACTGGCCTGAAAGTGCTAAAAATGACCCCTCTTCCTCCTCCTCCTCCTCCTCCTCCTGGGCCACCTCCTCTTCCATCATCGCCCTAAGTGTTTTCTCAAGGAGACATAGAAGTGGTATTGTAACGCTGATAACGGTGTCATCGCCACTGGCCATGTTGGTGGAGTACTCGAAACAGCGCAACAGGGCACACAGGTCTCGCATGGAGGCCCAGTCATTGGTGGTGAAGTGGTGCTGTTCTGTAGTGCGACTGACCCGTGCGTGCTGCAGCTGAAACTCCACTATGGCCTGCTGCTGCTCGCACAGTCTGTCCAGCATGTGCAAGGTGGAGTTCCACCTGGTGGGCACGTCGCATATGAGGCGGTGAGCGGGAAGGCCGAAGTTACGCTGTAGCGCAGACAGGCGAGCAGCAGCAGGATGTGAACGCCGGAAGCGCGAACAGACGGCCCGCACTTTATGCAGCAGCTCTGACATGTCGGGGTAGTTGTGAATGAACTTCTGCACCACCAAATTCAGCACATGCGCCAAGCAAGGGATGTGCGTCAAATTGGCTAGTCCCAGAGCTGCAACGAGATTTCGCCCATTATCACACACCACCAGGCCGGGCTTGAGGCTCACCGGCAGCAACCACTCGTCGGTCTGTTGTTCAATACCCCGCCACAACTCCTGTGCGGTGTGGGGCCTGTCCCCCAAACATATGAGTTTCAGAATGGCCTGCTGACGTTTACCCCGGGCTGTGCTGAAGTTGGTGGTGAAGGTGTGTGGCTGACTGGATGAGCAGGTGGAAGAAGAGGAGGAGGAAGCCGAGAAGGAGGAGGTGGCAACAGGAGGCAAAGAATGTTGCCCTGCGATCCTTGGCGGCGGAAGGACGTGCGCCAAACAGCTCTCCGCCTGGGGCCCAGCTGCCACTACATTTACCCAGTGTGCAGTTAGGGAGATATAGCGTCCCTGGCCGTGCTTACTGGTCCACGTATCTGTGGTTAGGTGGACCTTGCTACAGATGGCGTTGCGCAGTGCACACTTGATTTTATGGGATACTTGGTTGTGCAGGGAAGGCACGGCTCTCTTGGAGAAGTAGTGCCGGCTGGGAACAACATACTGTGGGACAGCAAGCGACATGAGCTGTTTGAAGCTGTCTGTGTCCACCAGCCTAAATGACAGCATTTCATAGGCCAGTAGTTTAGAAATGCTGGCATTCAGGGCCAGGGATCGAGGGTGGCTAGGTGGGAATTTACGCTTTCTATCAAATGTTTGTGAGATGGAGAGCTGAACGCTGGCGTGTGACATGGTTGAGACGCTTGGTGACGGAGGTGGTGGTGGTGGTGTTGGTGGTACATCCCCTGTTTGCTGGGCGGCAGGTGCCAACGTTCCTCCAGAGGCGGAGGAAGAGGCCGAGGCGGCAGCAGCAGAATAGGCCGAGGCGGCAGCAGCAGAAGAGGTAGCAGGGGGAGCCTGAGTGACTTCCTTGGTTTTAAGGTGTTTACTCCACTGCAGTTCATGCTTTGCATGCAGGTGCCTGGTCATGCAGGTTGTGCTCAGGTTCAGAACGTTAATGCCTCGCTTCAGGCTCTGTTGGCACAGCGTGCAAACCACTCGGGTCTTGTCGTCAGCACATTGTTTGAAGAAGTGCCATGCCAGGGAACTCCTTGAAGCTGCCTTTGGGGTGCTCGGTCCCAGATGGCGGCGGTCAGTAGCAGGCGGAGTCTCTTGGCGGCGGGTGTTCTGCTTTTGCCCACTGCTCCCTCTTTTGCTACGCTGTTGGCTCGGTCTCACCACTGCCTCTTCCTCCGAACTGTGAAAGTCAGTGGCACGACCTTCATTCCATGTGGGGTCTAGGACCTCATCGTCCCCTGCATCGTCTTCCACCCAGTCTTGATCCCTGACCTCCTGTTCAGTCTGCACACTGCAGAAAGACGCAGCAGTTGGCACCTGTGTTTCGTCATCATCAGAGACATGCTGAGGTGGTATTCCCATGTCCTCATCATCAGGAAACATAAGTGGTTGTGCGTCAGTGCATTCTATGTCTTTCACCGCTGGGGAAGGGCTAGGTGGATGCCCTTGGGAAACCCTGCCAGCGGAGTCTTCAAACAGCATAAGAGACTGCTGCATAACTTGAGGCTGAGACAGTTTCCCTGGTATGCATGGGGGTGATGTGACAGACTGATGGGGTTGGTTTTCAGGCGCCATCTGTGCGCTTTCTGCAGAAGACTGGGTGGGAGATAATGTGAACGTGCTGGATCCACTGTCGGCCACCCAATTGACTAATGCCTGTACCTGCTCAGGCCTTACCATCCTTAGAACGGCATTGGGCCCCACCATATATCGCTGTAAATTCTGGCGGCTACTGGGACCTGAGGTAGTTGGTACACTAGGACGTGTGGATGTGGCAGAACGGCCACGTCCTCTCCCAGCACCAGAGGGTCCACTAACACCACCACGACCATGTCCACGTCCGCGTCCCTTACTAGATGTTTTTCTCATTGTTATGGTTCACCACAACAACAAATATATTATTTGGCCCAATGTATTGTATTCAAATTCAGCGGGATATAAATTTGAGGCCTAGTATTTAGGCGCTGGGTGACCGGTATGGATTTAGTGACAGAATTAGACTTGGAAATGCACAGAAGCGTGTGTGTGTGAAGTTATTCTGAATGACCCAATGTGCACCTTGAATATTATATACCCTTTTAGGGATAGATTTCAAATAGCTCTGATATAGCAGAAACCACTAAATTATGAAATTGCTAAATTGGGAATTGTATTTCAACCCAGAACAAGAAATGTGCTTGAACGGACACTAAATAACTCGCCCAGCTACAGCACTAACGAGAGATTTAGCAGGATATAAATTTGAGGCCTAGTATTTAGGCGCTGGGTGACAGGTATGGGTTTAGTGACAGAATTAGACTTGGAAATACACAGTAGCGGGTGTGTGTGAAGTTATTCTGAATGACCCAATGTGCACCTTGAATATTATATACCCTTTTAGGGATAGATTTCAAATAGCTCTGATATAGCAGAAACCACTAAATTATGAAATTGCTAAATTGGGAATTGTATTTCAACCCAGAACAAGAAATGTGCTTGAACGGACACTAAATAACTCGCCCAGCTACAGCACTAACGAGAGATTTAGCAGGATATAAATTTGAGGCCTAGTATTTAGGCGCTGGGTGACAGGTATGGGTTTAGTGACAGAATTAGACTTGGAAATGCACAGAAGCGTGTGTGTGTGAAGTTATTCTGAATGACCCAATGTGCACCTTGAATATTATATACCCTTTTAGGGATAGATTTCAAATAGCTCTGATATAGCAGAAACCACTAAATTATGAAATTGCTAAATTGGGAATTGTATTTCAACCCAGAACAAGAAATGTGCTTGAATGGACACTAAATAACTCGCCCAGCTACAGCACTAACGAGAGATTTAGCAGGATATAAATTTGAGGCCTAGTATTTAGGCGCTGGGTGACAGGTATGGGTTTAGTGACAGAATTAGACTTGGAAATACACAGTAGCGGGTGTGTGTGAAGTTATTCTGAATGACCCAATGTGCACCTTGAATATTATATACCCTTTTAGGGATAGATTTCAAATAGCTCTGATATAGCAGAAACCACTAAATTATGAAATTGCTAAATTGGGAATTGTATTTCAACCCAGAACAAGAAATGTGCTTGAACGGACACTAAATAACTCGCCCAGCTACAGCACTAAGGACAGATTTAGCTGGATATAAATTTGAGGCCTAGTATTTAGGCGCTGGGTGACAGGTATGGGTTTAGTGACAGAATTAGACTTGGAAATGCACAGTAGCGGGTGTGTGAAGTTATTCTGAATGACCCTATGTGCACCTTGAATATTATATACCCTTTTAGGGATAGATTTCAAATAGATCTGATACAGCAGAAACCACTAAATTTTTAAATTGCTAAATTGGGAATTGTATTTCAACCCAGAACAAAAAATGTGCTTTGACGGACACTAAATAACTTTCCCAGCCACAACAGGACAGCGGTAACGAGAGATTTAGCGGGATATAAATTTGAGGCCTAGTATTTAGGCGCTGGGTGACCGGTATGGATTTAGTGACAGAATTAGACTGGGATATGGCCAAAAAATAACCACACTATTGCTGGTTAAATGCACTTGGTGATGGGCGCAGCTTGCCCCTGATGTAGTATATGGCCAAAAAATGAACAGACTATTGCTGGTTAAATGCACTTGGTGTCACAGCTTGACCAACCACACTACTGAGGGTTAAATGCACTTGGTGACGGGCGCAGCTTGCCCCTGATTTAGTATATGGCCAAAAAATGAACAGACTATTGCTGGTTAAATGCACTTGGTGTGATAGCTTGACCAACCACACTACTGAGGGTTAAATGCACTTGGTGTGACAGCTTCACCCTGATGTAGGCTTTAGCCAAAAAACAACCACACCATTGAGGGTTAAATGCACTTGGTCGCAGCTTGTGCTGGCGCACCACAAGACACAAAATGGCCGCCGATCACCCCAGAAAAATGTGACTGACAAACGGTCTGGGCAGCCTAAAAACAGTGAGCAATTGAGGATCAGCAGCTCAATGATCCACAGCTGCAGATCGATCAGTTAATCAAGTCCTTTGGAGGAGTTAATCTGCCTAATCTCGCCCTACTGTCGCAGCCGCAACCTCTCCCTACGCTAATCAGAGCAGAGTGACGGGCGGCGCTATGTGACTCCAGCTTAAATAGAGGCTGGGTCACATGGTGCTCTGGCCAATCACAGCCATGCCAATAGTAGGCATGGCTGTGATGGCCTCTTGGGGCAAGTAGTATGACGCTTGTTGATTGGCTGCTTAGCAGCCTTTCAAAAAGCGCCAAGAAAGCGTCACAAAAGCGCGAAGAAAGCGACGAACACCGAACCCGAACCCGGACTTTTACGAAAATGTCCGGGTTCGGGTCCGTGTCACGGACACCCCAAAATTCGGTACGAACCCGAACTATACAGTTCGAGTTCGCTCATCCCTAACCCACACGTCTGCAATTATGTAAACCAATGTTAATATGTTCTTGATTTAATGTTCTGGCTATACAGTATCTGCTTCAGTCAATACTATTGTATTTCAAGTAGATGAGGTAATGTCTACTTCAATGTTCAGGGATAAAATGGCAAATTTAAAACCTAAATTACTTCATTAGTAAGAATCTCAGATTAGGGTGATTAATAGTATTTTACATTACTGGTTGCCTAATCAATTTTAATATTGCTTTCAACATTTCAGCAAGTGTATGTAAATGTAATATCTCAAAAAGAGGCTGCCAAGTCAAATATGTCATAACCTTAAAATGATCTTGCTTTCTGTAGAAGTACGTACAAAACAATGTCTCATTTAATTACTTTAATATATACACTTATGCTGAATAAGTATGGCACCTTAAATGATTACTGCTATAGAACAGTCTTAGGATTCTTGACATTGATGTCTAATGGAAGAAAAGAAAAGTGATGAGCATTCAGTAAAGAAAGAAATTCTTTCTTCAAAGTAATAATGAATATTTTTTTGTCCTTGGCTGTATTGGTGAACCAGAACATCAGATATTATTATTTCTAGAAGTAACTTTTTAGTATTTTCAAATTGAAAGGGATTTAGAAATTAAAATTACAGTAAATATCCATTAGTTCTATTATTATTATTATTATTATTATTATTATTATTGTAGCTTGTGTAGTACAGGAAATAAGGTCTGTGTAATGGGCATGTATCTCACACCAAGTTTGGCTCAGCTTTCCTAAAATCATTGCATAATAGTGATCTATAATGCTGTGAGTTCGAACTTGACTGCAGATCTACTTTCTCCTACACACAGCATCATTTGAATATGACATTTGAGATATTTTTAGGTCCAGAATGTGACTGCGCCATGGTCCATATTTCCCATACTGTACACACTCATGCAAAACTGGCCTTAAAGAGGTTTTCCATTATTTTGCTCCATGTTAATTAGCCCCGTAGAGTGCGGTATCTAATGAAATAATCATAGTCAATGTCTTCCCATAATTCCATCCTGACTTTCTGGGTCTGTTCTACAATGTTCTAATATTCAGCTTGTTTACTTCTGGTCGGGGTACAGACAGAGTCATGTGTGCCACTGCAGCCAATGACTGCCCTAAACAGTGTCACGGTGCGGTTTACTGTAACAGTTTTGGCCGTGTAGGCTGGCTGCATGCCCTCTTGAGTACTGGTTACAGGCCGACTCCTATGTATGCTGGTTTCTTGGGACTGCATGCTGGCTGCAGTGTTGTATGTGAATTGTTGCCTGTGTTTGTTTGTCCCCACGTCCATATCTCTGTGGTTCCTGTCCTTGGTGCTGTGCAGGTTGGCTGCATGCGCTTTGTGTATTGGCTTGGGTGTTCCCATGTATTCTGGTTCTGTGATGCGTGCTGGCTGCGGCCTTGTGTGTTAACATGGTCTGAGTATGAATGCATTTCTGTTTGCATCACTGTGCAGATCTGTCACTCCTATTGTTGTGTAGGCTGGCTGCCTGTAATCTCATACTGGCTACAGTTGTTCTATGTATGCTGGTTGTCATTCGGGCATGCTGGCTGCAGCATTCTGTGTCTGGTATGAATTGTCACTTGTGATTGTGTGTTCTGTGCTTCTGGTACTGCTGGTTCTGGTAGGGTTAACACTCCCTGGTCTGTTCCTGGGCGTGACTTATCAGGTGCCCTCGTTATTACAACTATAGCTATGTTAGCTGTGGGGCTTGTAGTCAGTCTGTTTTGTGCCTTGCTGGGTGTAGCCCCCTTGCTGCTGAACCAGAGGGTTTTGCCATCTGCCCTTCTGTATGGCTGGTAAAGCATTGATGTTATTGCCTTGTCTGATCTTCTGTACCTTTTTTGTATTGGTGTTGTTTTACCCTTGTCCATGCCTTGCCTGATCTTTTGTACCTGTTCTGTGTCATTGATGTTATATCCTATCTGTTCTATGTATAGCTTGGCAGTGCTAAACTGCTTCTGTTCCTATCTGTTCCATGTATAGTTTGGCAGTGCTAAACTGTTTTTGATTCTGTAAGTTCCATGTCTAGCCTGACAGTGCCTACTGCCTCTGACCAGTCTGTTCCATGTATTGCCTGCAGTGCCTTATTGCTTCTGTTCCTGTCCTGTGTATGTCCTGCCTTCATAAAAGTGCTCCTGGGATCTCCGAAGGGAGGATATCTGTGTGCAGCTCTGTTTGTGACCGCAATGCTTCATTTCCGCATGAGTCCAAGCATCTGCTTGTGTGCTGGTTCCAGTTTGTTGTTTTTCCTTGTCCTGAGTTTGTTGGGTTCCAGTCCTTCTGTTCTCGTCTGTTTCCTCTGGTGCTTGCACCAGCATAGTTCTTTGCAGGTGATGGCCAAGTGTACCGGGACCATCCTGGAGGTGCGACCTGTGAGTCCTTGGCCAAGTTCATCCCTACCACTAGGGGCTCTGTGAATAACGGGACTCACTTGTTTTCTGTCCTCTGTGTTTACCGGTGCACTTGGTTCAGTGGTAGTGCTACCACTATTGCCTAACCTGCTTTTTCTGTTACTGTCATGTTATTTTATTACATGTGTAATTGTTTTTTCCTGTGTCCTGTTTGCAAGACGTTCCGGAGGTCTAATGTATCCACAGTCAGGATATGTACTCAGGGTGGGGCCGGTAATGACAGACTTCAGCAAAGATAGCAGGTTAAAAAGTCCAAACTGTTTAGTTTCTGGTACACACCTAACGTTAGGCAAAATAGCCGTAACTGGAAGGGTGTGGACTAGTAAGTCCCACTACCAACCTACTCACAAGTTCAAAAAAAGCAATCCCAGAACAGGCTCTAAACAAACCTGTCTCAGAAAACTACACACTGTTGAAACCACTTCAGCTTTCTGGATTTCGATTATCTTACCCAGCTGAGGATTCTGGGCGAAATATATACCCCTCCCAGCACTTTGTCATACACCTTACCACAGTGCCAGTCATTCACTACTGCAGCACACGTGACCATGTCCACACTCCAACCAGAACAAGCTAACAGGGGAGCAGAATATTACCAAATGAAGCCAGGGTGCTAAAATAAAGCAGCAAAGAGCATGTGATTATGATTCTTTTAGCAGGCATCACACAATATAGAAACTAACTAAAATGAGATACAATTGTGGAAAAAAAAACACTTAGGGCTGTTTCACATGAGCGAGTCCATTGCAGGAATCATGCTCTGTGTGTGAGTGTGATCCTCTGCTCTGGACTTGCAGGAGAGCATGGCATTATCATGATTTTTAATGCTATGTGTCTCTGCTTGGCCTTTTTTCCACAGAATCATAGTGACATAAAGCTGTCAGTATGATTCTGTAGAAATAAGGTCAAGCAGAGGCACATAAGCATTAAAAATCATGATAATGCCGTGCGCTCCTGCAAGTTCAGAGCAGAGGATCACACTCACACACGGACCGTGATTCCCGCAATGGATTCGCTCGTGTGAAACAGCCCTTAATGTATTTTAGTTCATGTAGATGAGTACAATATATAATGTAACCAATATATTTTCTGGTTTAGGACATTAGAATAAAACTTCAGGACTGGGCAATTTTCTGTTTATTCATTTTTATTTTTTTTACTCTCAGCCTTCCAGGGGACATCGTTTTTTTTTATTTTTTCCATTCATATAGCCATATGAGCGCTTATTTTTTGCAGAACAATCTAATGGTATAATTTAATATTACATACAATATTTTGGGAAGCTAGAAAAAATTCCAAATGGGGTGGAAGTGGAAAAAAAACACAATTTCACCCCAGATTTTATTTATTTTTTACGGTATTACCTGTAAGGTAAAACTGACCTGTTCATTCTTGAGTAAATATTATGCAGGCCAGCATTGGAATATAGTAGTAATGGACCTTGAAGCCTTGTAGAGGCACAGCTCTATTATTACTAATCTAAGCAATCATCATAATCATAGAGAATAATATCCAGATTTTGTGAAAAACAGTCATATCAACAATAACAGCATATAATGGAATATATAAATGAATTTATTTTTATTCCACATACTGTATAATAGGCAAAAATAACTGAATTGAGAGACAAACAAAACTAAGGGAAATTTTCTATAACTAAAGTCACTGACCAAATATAGCTGTACTTAACTAAAAAAAAAAAAAAGAAAAAAAAGATCAAATTATTGTACCGTAATTGATTTTTCTGTAACCAAAATAAGAAATCTCCTTGGAGCAGCATCTTATCTAGATTTTGTTAAAACCTTTGACACTACATAAGAAAGATTGATTATCAAGTTACAACGTGTACAATTGGATTTTAAGCAAGTTTTGCTTAGTTATAGGTCTAAAAAAGCCTACTATAAGTGCTTTCTAAACTTACAAAACAGAACTGATACCACACCGGCATGTTAATATCAATTTTGATATTTATGTATTTAGTATTATATAGTAAATTTGAATGATACTGCATGTTTTATATTGCGGTTCTTTGGTTGAGCATTTTGCTTTAAATCTTTGCATACACAACCTCCTTAATTGGATAAAAATATAGATATAGTAAATGCTGCCAAAAACAGATTTTTATTAAGAAAACCAATTTTCAAATACCCTGCTAGAAAATGCCAAAATATTAATAGGTAGCCACTACATCAGGACCTTCATCTAATAGCCAAAGCCGAAGAGCAGATATGATGAATGCAGTACCTCTGTATGGGCATCTATTTGATCTAAATAGGAAATGCCTCATTTCTTCTGTGCTGGTGCTGCAAGGCAATTATGCATTTGGTACTGGGCAGACATAAGCCCATCAATTCATTAGAATCTATATTCTACTCAAGTTTTTTTTTTTTTTTTTTTTTAAGAGAGAGAGAAAAGTGAGAAAGAGGGGAGAGAGAAAAGACAGAAAGATGAGAGAGAGAAAAGAAAGAAAGAGGAGAGAGATAAAAGAAAGAAAGAGGAGAGAGAGAGAAAAGAGTGAAAGAGGAGATAGAAAAAGGGAAAGCAAATGGAGAGAAAAGAGAAAATGGAGAGAAGAAAGAAAGAAAGAAAGAAATTAAGGAACTTCATAGTTAATTGCTTGGAGCTAGATCTGGACACTTTTCTTTACAATGTAATTGTCTATATTAGAAAAAAAACCTAAAATATTAAAATTTAATCACGTTTTTAGTCCTATTATATTCAGGATTACCCTAACATGTAACAACTTACCCAGGATCACACCATTGACAGGTAAGGATAAAAAAGTACAGATTTAAAATTAGTTCATGAAAATAAAAGGAATTTAATTTATTATAGAAGGCTTTCAATTTCATTTAAATAGGCTCTATGTCCACCATTTGTGGACCTCCTTTTAAATACCCCATTCAAAGACTTGTAACATTTTTGCTTTTTTGCATTGATTGAGCTACAGTATGTAAGGGTTTGTTTTTGCAAGATAAGTTATTTTTTATTTTTTTTTGTACCACTTTAGGGTAAATATGGCTTTTTAATAGCAAGGCAGGATGAATGAAAACAGTGATCATGACATTATTTTTATTACGGTCTTTGTTATACTTGTTCTCTCTTAGATTCACTGTGTAGGTTATTGAACAACATGCTAACCTTATAGTTTGATTTGGTTAAAGGTTGCATCTATTGTCTATATAATAATGGAGGAAAGGGCAGGGGTATTACAATACTTTTGTTTATCATGGCAGGGTCTAACAAGAGTAGTATACACACACATGATAAAGAAGCCTCTCCTCAGTAAAAAAAAAATCAAAAAAAACAAACAAAAAAAAAAATATCATATAAAGGACCTTTGGACTATGAGAAACAAGATTTTCATGACTGATGAATCCAAAATTGAAAATGAAATTGAAACGCGTTATGTTTGCTGGATACAAGGAATGGTCCATTATCATCTCTTTAGTGAAGCATGGTGGTGGTAGCAGCATCATGCTGTGGTCATGTTTTTCAGCAGCTGGGAATTTTGGGTTCCTGTGCACAAGAAAGACAGAACAGAACTAGAGAGATGCTAGGTGGACGACACTGCCGAGAAACATTATCAAAATGAGGGTTATTTTGGAAAGGATGAATAAAAAAAGATCTAATACGGCCTCATGCACACGACCGCATATATTTAGCGGTCCGCAAAAAAACTGATCTGCAAAAAATACGGAATGGACACGGAAAGAAAATATGTTTGTGTGCATGAGGCCTAAACGTGTAAAAATATATTAAGGGTCAAAGAATGGACATATATCATTTTACAGCCTTATAATCTACAGTATGTTAGTTAGACCTTTATTTCTGATTCATTTTTCTACATTAGTTATCTTTAAAATGGAGCCTGAATAATTCATATACTTATAGATACAGGAACATAAAAGGAAATATCTAAATTGCATAGTGGCTTGCATAGATTTTAATATTATCAAAGTGCATATAGCACAACAGCATGTTGTATGATTAATATGTTGATTCATTTTTATTGTACACTGAAAGCACTGCTGCCCAGGCTTTAGACGTCATGAGTCACAGCAAAAGCCATCCAAAGATTTCTGCAAAATATATAGCGCAACATCTTAAGGTTTTAATTTACTAAGGCACCATAGCTATATTTTACTTTGTGCATTGCAGCATTTCTATGCAATAGAAGATACAAAACTGCCACAAGAAACACTTTTTTTTGCAAACCAATATATCTATTTACTCAGGGGAGTTCGTTGTACTTTAGCCATGAACTGCTACTGTGATAAATGGTTTGCTCTTTTAGGCATTTTTCAATCAGACATTACATTGCTGCACTATTGCAAGTGTTCCGCTGAGCTACAATCTTGTAAGATGAAAGTCTATGACTATGCATACTAATGTCTGATTACATTTGATGTTGCTCCCTCTTACTAAAGCACAGAACAATCCAGACCCTCTGGGAAATAGAAACCATAACATAGCAAATTTATTGAAGGACAACTATTTTGTTTTGAATTATATCTATATAAATGCATGTTGTTTCCTATTTGTGTAGGATAAACATAGAAATGGAATTTACAGATTTTTTTTTTCTTTTTGCATTTTGTATTTCTCTTTTCGTAGTCTAATTCATGAAAGGAAAATGCAAGAAATGAAGGAAAATATCTAAATGAATTGGTAAACACACAAAATGAATAAATGCCAAGCGGATGATTCAGGCATTCAAGAGATAGGCAATTTGCAGTTCAAACATATAGCAGTAAGAACATTATTCCATATTCTAGTCTAGGATGCTAAAAGGCAGATAGTGAGCATAATTCATACTTCATACTGTACCAGAGTATCAGTTAGATTTTGTAGAGCACTGATATTCTATTCCCAAATATTTTACTTGTTAACATCCAGGAGTGCAGAATTTTGCCTTGGATATATATATATATATATATATATATATATATATATACTTAGTTACATTGTGATATGAAAATAATTGGGGTCATTCATCAAACTGGTGTAAAGCAGCAGAACTGGCTTAGTTGCCCTTAGCAACCAATCAGATTCCACTTTCATATTTGACAGCTCCTTTGGAAAATGAAAGGTGAAATTTGATTGGATGCTATGGGCAACTAAGCCAGTTCTACTTTACACTAGTTTGATAAATGACCCCAAATATCTCTATTAATCCTCCTACTTAAGGATGCACATTTTTTATTACATTTAAAGCTCACACACAGCAAATCCACATATCACATGGCATACTTGAAAGGCCATATTACAGGTCAACTGTGGGGAACCTTTTGGTGCCTCTATGAGAGATCAGATTCTATTATCCCTACGGAAAAATACTTTTGGGGTAGAAATCCTTGAAAAATAACATTTGATGTGGTATAGTACTTTTTTTTTCTTATGCCTAATTCCTCATTTTTATATGATTAAGGGGGGAATTTATCATGAGGGCAATATTTGAAGTAAGTTTTGCTTGAGTCTGTGTTGGGGTATTTTATGCCACATTTTATGCATGTGATGAGAACATAGTCTTAGGACTTTACAAATCACTAGTCAGACTACACATGGAGTACTGTGTACAGTTTTGGGCTCCTGTGAACAAGGCAGACATAGCAGAGCTGGGGAGGCTTCAGAGAAGGGCAACTAAAGTAATAACTGGAATGGGTGGACTACAGTACCCAGAAAGATTATCAACATTAGGGTTATTCACTTTAGAAAAAAAGACGATTAAGGGGAGATCTACTAACTATGTATAAATATATCAGGGGTCAGTACAGATATCTCTCCCATTATCTATTCATCCCAGGACTGTGATGAGGAGACATCCTCTGCGTCAGGAGGAAAAAAGGTTTGTACACAAACATAGAAGAGGATTCTTTACAATAAGAGGAGTGAGACTATAGAACTCTCTTCCTGAGGAGGTGGTGATAATGAGTTAACTAAAAGGGTATAGTTACTAGAGATGGATCGTTGATCCAGGGAGTTATTCTGATTTCCTGATATGAGTCGGGAAGGAATATTTCCCCCTAAAACAAGTAAAATAATTTTTTTACCGCAAAGTTTTTTTTGTTTTTGTTTTTTGCCTTCCTCTGGATCAACTTGCAGGAAAACACGCTGAACTGGATGGACAGATGTCTTTTTTCAGCCTTATAAACTATGTTACTATTTATCAAATGTCACAGGTTGTTTGATAAATTTGGCTTGTTCTTAAACCTAACACTTCTGTCTAGAAAAGCTCCTCCGGTTTTTCTACTCCACCCTCCTCCTGGAGTGAGATTGCGATTTATTTGTGACTTTTTAAAAGTTACAATAATAAATCTGGAGTGAAACTCATTAACATAGCTAACCACACCCACATTCCCACCCATATTACAAAACTGGAGTAGTGTAAAAAGTCACACATTTTTGTGCAATTGCTTATACAGTGGTCTCTCAAGTTACAATATTAATTGGTTCCGGGACAACCATTGTATGTTGAAACCATTGTAAGTTGAGTAATCGGTTCTAAAGCCCCAAAATGTCATCCAAGATAAGAGAAAATGAAGATTTAAGAAAAACAGCTGATAAATAAGACTGATACAACAAGTCCTTACATATAACTGTCAGGAATAGCTGCTAACTAGCAACTAATCTAGCTACTTTACCACAGAAGGGGCCTTGATTGGTTGGATCTGAGTCTGAATCATTGTATGTTGAGTCTAGTTTCAACTTACGATAGGTCTGAAATGACCATTGTATGTTGAAAATATTGTATCCTGAGGCCATTGTATTTTGAGGAATCACTGTATGTTGTGCAAATGAGTCTAAAAAAGTAGCAAAAACCCTATTTTGCGACTTTTTGATGCCTAAGTGCCTAAGTATAATATTGCCAGAAAAAAAGGTCCCTCAAGCATTATGGTAAAAAAGTTGAACAAAAAAGAGCGGACATTTCTTGTGTAGTAAACATATGTGTAAATGTGTTGAGAAATGTGGATAAAGGTGTACTGTAAAAAATGTTTACAAGATATAGTGTAGCCAGAACTACTGTATAGTGTCTCATATAAATTCATCCAAAACTATGCATTTTTAACCTTCTCAAAGCTCTTCATCAGATATGCTCACAAAAGGCAAACAGGAATTTGAAATAGTAAATAACATGTGATGGAAGGAGTTGTACACTCCTTAACTGATGCAAAAGTAGTAAACCATGCATCATAAGTGCAATCAATAAAAGAGATTGACATAATATAAGAAATAAATATATACCAAGTCAATTAAAACCCATAAAAAAATAATAATAAAAAAAAATATATATAGCACGTCTATGACCTTTAAAGGTTGACCGGCCAATAATACTGATGAAGGTCATCAATATCAGATGAGTTCAGGTCTGACACATGGCACTCCCACCAAACAGCTTTTTTGGGCAGACAGAGTATCAGAAGCTAAGCAGTAAATCGAGAAGACTCCATACACTTGGTAGTTTTCAATGCCAGCATAGCTGCCATTCACTCTAATAGGTGATAAGTAGTGTTGATCGAGCACCGCAGTGCTTAGGTGCTCGGGGGCTCAGGCCGAACACATCGGGATGTTTGGGTGCTTGACGGAGCACCCGAGTATAATGGAAGTCAATGGGAGAACCCGAGCATTAAACCAGGTACCCCCTGCTCTGAAGAGGGGAGGGTGCATGGTTCATAGGAAAATATCACAAATTAATGAAAATGCCACCAAAATGGTTCTGGAACAGCATGGGGAGGATGTCTGGATGCATCTTGTACTCACAAGTAGCTGCTTGGAACGGTGCACTCTCAATCTCATCCTCTTCCTCCTCTTCTGCCCACCCACGCTGAACAGATGGAATTAAACTTCAATAGGTACTACCCTCTGTAATGGCGGCAACCATCTCCTGCTCCTCCTCCTCTTTATCATCCAATTCATGCTATTAAGATGAACTGAGGGTGGTCTGGCTATCTTCCTGTGTAATGTCTTCCCCCATTTCCACCTCTTCCACATGCACAGTGTTGTCCTTAATTGTGAGCAGTGAGCGTTTGAGTAGAAACAGAAGTGGGATGGTTACGAAGATTATAGCGTTATCGCCGCTCACCATCTGTGTTCATTCCTCAAAGTTTCTTAAAACCTTACAAAGGTCAGACATCCATGCCCACTCCTCGCTTGTGAAGAGCAGAAGCTGACTGGAAAGGAGACAACCATGTTGCAGCTGGTATTCCACTTCTGCTGCTCACAAAGTCTGGCCAACATATGTAACGTAGAGTTGCAGCGCTTGCTCACATCGCACAACAGCTGGTGAGCTGGAAATTTCAAGAGCTGCTGCAGCGTTGACAGACCGGCTGAAGCTGTCGGTGACTTGCGGAAATGTGCACACACACAGCGCACCTTCGCCAGTAGCTTAGGAAAATTGGGGTAGGTTTTGAGAAACCGCTGAACCACAAGGTTGAACACATGGGCTAGGCATGGAATGTGTGTGAGGTTGCCGAGCTCCGAAACTGCCACCAAGTTACGGCCATTATCAGACACAACCATGCCTGGTTCTAGTTTGAGTGGCAAGAGCCACAGCTCATTCTGGTCTCTTATCCCTTGCCACAACTCTGCAGTAGTGTGCTGTTTGTCCCCTAAGAATATGAGCTTAAGCATGGCCTGTTGCCGCTTCCCCACTGCACTGCTACACTGCTTTCAGCTACCAACTGATGACTGACTGGTGCTGCACACGGATAATTTGGAAGTGGAAGTGTAGGAGGAGGAGGAGTGGGGGTTAGAGCCACCATCGTAGGTTCTGGCAAAAGCCCTGATCGATGTAGGACCCGCAATCCTTGGCGTCGGGAGCACCTGTGCCATCCAAGGTAACAACTCGCTCCCTGCCTCCAACGTTCACCCAGTTTGCCGTCAGAGAAATGAAGGGTCCCTGGCAGAATGCACTTGTCCTTGTGTCCGTGGTTAAGTGGACCTTCCCAATAATTGAGTTGGTCAGGGCACGTGTGATGTTATGGGACACATGTTGGTGTAAGGTGGGCACCGCACACCACGAAAAAATAGTGGCGGCTGGGGACTGCGTAGCGAGGGACAGCGCTGACATCAGGCGGCGGAAGGCCTCAGTGTTGACAAGCCTAAATGGCAACATTTACAAGGTCAGTAATTAGGAAAGTTGTGCATTTAGTGCTAGGCCTGTGGGTGGGTGGCTGGGTATTTGCGCTTGCATTCAAATGCCTGGGGTAAGGATATTTGTATGCTGCGCTGAAACACGGAAGTGGATGTGGTCGCTGATGGTGCTTACGAAGGTCCAGGTGCAGGGTGGAATGTAGTGATGGGCGAACATTGGCCGGGACTGTTCGCGGGCGTGAACGCGATTAAAATGTCTGCGAACCGCAAGATCACGACGAGCCCCATTCAATTTAATGGCAAGCGAACCTGGAAAACCTTCAGGTTATATTTGCAGTCACCAAATACTTACTAGAAGCGCACAAATAGTCCCACAATATTAATTCAATGACAAAAATTCCCACAAAAAATATGTATTTTAATCAGTGGCCATTTGTATGCATATTAAAGGTAAATTCTCAAAAATGTGCCCTGCTGGAGCCTAGAAATATTTTATTTTGGGCCATGGGAGTACAGGCCCTAAAAATTAGGCATTCACCTGACATAAAAGAAATTACGATTATGTGGCTCGAGGTACATTATGCAGTCACTGAATAATAATTTTACTGTAGCCCACTGGAGTACAGGCCACAAACATTAGGCATTCACCGTACAGAAAAGATCAATTGATTATGTGGCTGGAGGTATATTAGACGGTCATTGGATATCAATTTTACTGCAGGCCAGTACAAATACATGTCAAATACATATGTTTAAAAGAACAAAAATATAAATTTGGATTAAAAACATGGCCAACGAAATCCCCTCTCTTGAATAAACCCCAAATAATAATAGGTGAAATTTGATAACCCGTGGTCCTCACAGGTGTTGAATTCCTCCGAGGCCCCAACAATTAGGCATTCACCGTACAGAAAAGATCAACTCATTATTTGGCTGGAGGTATATTAGATGGTCATTGTATATCAATTTTACTGCAGGCCAGTGGGGTACAGGCCCCAAACATTAGGCATTCACCGGACAGAAAACATTAAGTGATTATGTGGCTGGAGGTATATTAGATGGTCATTGAATATCAATTTTACTGCAGGCCAGTGGAGTACAGGCCCCAAACATTAGGCATTCACCGGACAGTAAAGTACAAGTGATTATGTGTCTGTAGGTAATTTAGACTGTCAATGGATATTAATTTTACTGCAGGCCAGTGGACTATAGGCCGCAAACTTTAGGCATTCACCGAACAGAAAAGAACAAGTGTGTCACAGGGCGCCGGCTTTGCTCTCCTTTCGACCATTCGAACACTCGGCGCTCAGCAGTTTGCAGGGGGATGAGTCCTATGACGCTGGCAACATCACATGACTCCTTCTCGCCCCTATTTAACAGGCAGCCTGCTGGCCACAGGTTGCCTGAGATTAAGGTCCTATACCTCGTGTATCCTTCATGTGACATTTGACTTGGTATTAGTATTTTGGCTTGTTATTTTACTTTGTCTCTCTCTTGCTTGTTTTCTACTGTTGCTTCTCCTGGTATTTGACTTCTGCTTAACTTAGACTTGTCCTCACCTGCTCCCTGTGTCCGACTGCTTCTTGTGGCATTGACCCTCATTTGTATATTGACGCTGCCTCTGCTTGTCCCCTGGTAGTGCCTAGACCTCCTGGTTTTGACCTTTGCTGGTTCTACCTCTCTGTATTTTCCTGTGTTGTTTGTTTTCTCGCACTTTACTTAGGTTAGGGATCGCCGCCTAGTTGTGCTCCGTTGCCTAGGACGGGTAAGTGCAAGTAGGCAGGGACAGTGGCGTGGGTGGAGTCAGTTTGCACCTTCCCTATTCCCCTTCTCGTGACAAAGTGATTATGTGGCTGGAGGTACATTAGGCGGTCACCGTATAACAATTTTACTGTTGGCCAGTTAGATTACTTGCCCCAAAAATGATGCAATTATCATAAAGAAAAGATCTAGTGATTATGTGGCTGGAGATCTATTAGACGGTCTTTGGATATCAATTTTACTGCAGGCCAGTGGAGTATAGGCCCCAAACATTAGGTATTCAACGGACAGAAAACATCAAGTGATTATGTGGCTGAAGTTATATTAGGCAGTCATTGGATAACAAATTTACTGTAGGCCAGTGGAGTACAGGCCCCAAACATTAGGCATTCACCAGACAGAAAAGATCAAGTGGCTGGGGGTATATTATATGGTCAGTGGATAACAATTTTACTGTAGGCCAGTACAAATGCATGTAAAATACATAGAACTAAAAATATTATATTGGATTAAAAACATGGCTAACGAAATCCCCCCTCTTGAATGAACCCCAAATAATAATAGGTGAAATTCGATAACATGTGGTCGTCACAGGTGTTGAATTCCCCCGAAGCCCCAACAATTAGGCATTTACCGTACAGTAAAGATCAAATGATTATGTGGCTGGAAGTATATTAGATGGTCATTGGATACCAATTTTACTACAGTGGAGTACAGGCCCCAAACATTAGGCATTCACCGGACAGAAAAGACCTTTTATGCTGCTGTATTTACATAAGACAGGGACCATTCTTTGTTCTGGGTGGTGGTGTATATGTGCGGGATGGCCTGAGGAAATTCAATTTAACGTAGTTGTCACAGGTGCCTCATTCATTTTTAGAAATGTGAGGTAGTCCACACTGTCGTGAGCTAGGCGAGTGCACTTATCTGTCACAATCCCCCTGATGCGCTGAACGTAATTTTGGACAGGACACTCGACGAGGGGAAAGCCAAGAGTTACATGGCAAATTGTGCAAACTCTGGCCACAGGTCAAGCCTGCAAACCTAGTAGTACAGGGGTTTCTCACTTCTAAGAGTGTCCACATCGGCCGTTAACCCGATGTAGTCGGACACCTGTCGGTTTAGGCATTCCCTGAGGCTGGATCCGGAGGGCTACTGTCGATAGGTTGGCTGCAAGAATGATCTCATATACAAAGTGACCAATACATCTTCAAACTGCCCTCTTCTTGCATGTGCGGTAGAATTGGTAAGTGCAACTGTTTCTCTATGGGTGGAAATTCCTCTGCCAGCGCCCGCAACAGCAGAATGCAGCATCTCTCGAAGCATAGTAACATAGTATATAAGGCGGAAAAGAGACATTTATCCATCCAGTTTGGCCTGTTATCCTGCAAGTTGATCCAGAGGAAGGCAATAAACCCCTGTGAGGTACAAGTTAATTTTCCCCACTTAAGGGGGAAAAAATTCCTTCCCGACTCCAATAAGGCAATCAGAATATTTCCCTGGATCAACAACCCCTCTCTAGTAGCTATAGTCTGCAATATTATTACACTCCATAAGCAAGGCTTGGAAATGCTGCATTCTGACAACCCTCTGTAATTATGGTAACATAAGTTCTCCCGGCGGTCGTTTCGCGGCGAACTTTGCGTGTTCGCGATTCGCCGAACATGTGAACATATGGAGAAATCTGCGCCCACCGTATTCTTTTACATTATGAAGAACTTTGACCCATGACACATCCATCAGGTGGTACAGGACAGCCAATTGAGACATTTCAGCACATGGACATACCCCCTACCTTATAAATAAACCTGATCTGGCCGCCATTTTACATAGTGTTTTGCCAGTGTAGGGAGAGGTTGCTGTGTTGAGCAGGGACAGGCTGTTAGGGACACCAAATGCTAGCTAATAGGGCCACAAAAGTCATTTTAAGGACTAGTATAGGTGTGCTATCTATATGTGTGATACACAGAGGGGTGCAATATACTTATACTTTTATAATGAGTCAAAAACACAAATCTATATAGTGATCATCTGGAAGTCAGGGGCCTAGGGGTTAGGGGCTTACTAGGGCCATTTTTAAAAAGGGTAAGGATCTGGATGGGGTCGCTCTTATCAGGGTGGTTGGTCTGTGGTTAGGCTATCAGGGCCAGATTAACACCCGCCTGTAGGGCAATATCAAGGACAGATCTTTGCCCACCCTGTCCTTCAATACCACATCATCATCTAGCCCAGGGATAGATGTTTTTTGCTTTCCCTCCGGGATTCATGCATGTGCACTGGAACCCCCCGGATTGTGGTAGGACATATGGTTTCTGATTTGGTGCCGTCGAGCACCTGATTTAGTGCCGCCGAGCACTTGTTATTGACTACCACATCTATGCTTTTTGCTTAAAGAGGACCTTTCACCAGAATTAAACTTCTAAAGTAACTAATCAGGCAAGTAGAGCGGCGCCCAGGGACCCCCCTGCACTTACTGTTATACCTGGGCGCCGCTCCGTTCTCCCGGTATAGGCTCCGGTATATTTACAGTTAGGCTCCACCCAGGGGAACCTGCCATCGGCTCATTCTCCCATGCTGGCCAATCACAGCGCTCAGCTCATAGCCTGAGAGAGAAAAAAGCCTTTCAGGCTATGAGCTGAGCACTGTGATTGGCCAGCTCTGCAGCATGGGAGAAGGAGGCGCTGGCAGGTTCCCCTGGGTGGAGCCTAATTATGAATATACCGGAGGTAATAACGGGAAAACGGAGCGGCGCCCAGGTATAACAGTAAGTGCAGGGGGGTCCCTGGGCGCCGCTCTACATGCCTGTATAGTTACTTTAGAAGTTTAATTCTGGTGAAAGGTCCTCTTTAAAGGGGTTCTGCACTTTGTTTTAACTGATGATCTATCCTCTGGATAGATCATTAGCATCTGATCGACAGGGGTCCGACACCCGGGACCCCCGCCGATCAGCTGTATGAGACGGCAGCAGCGCCGTGGCCTTCTCGCTGTTTACCGCTGGCCCAGTGACGTCACGACTAGTATCAACTAGCGTGGGCGGGGCTAAGCTCTGTTCACACGCTAGTTGATACTAGTCGTGACGTCACTGGGCCAGCGGTAAACAGTGAGAAGGCCGCGCTGCTGCTGGAGCGACGCTTCCTTCTCAAACAGCTGATCAGCGGGGGGTCCTGGGTGTCGGACCCCGCTGATCAGATGCCGATGATCTATACAGAGGATAGATCATCAGTAGGGATGAGCGAACTCGAACTGTATAGTTCGGGTTCGTACCGAATTTTGGGGTGTCCGTGACACGGACCCGAACCCGGACATTTTCGTAAAAGTCCGGGTTCGGGTTCGGTGTTCGTCGCTTTCTTGGCGCTTTTGTGACGCTTTCTTGGCGCTTTTTGAAAGGCTGCAAAGCAGCCAATCAACAAGCGTCATACTACTTGCCCCAAGAGGCCATCACAGCCATGCCTACTATTGGCATGGCTGTGATTGGCCAGAGCACCATGTGACCCAGCCTCTATTTAAGCTGGAGTCACATAGCGCCGCCCGTCACTCTGCTCTGATTAGCGTAGGGAGAGGTTGCGGCTGCGACAGTAGGGCGAGATTAGGCAGATTAACTCCTCCAAAGGACTTGATTAACTGATCGATCTGCAGCTGTGGATCATTGAGCTGCTGATCCTCAATTGCTCACTGTTTTTAGGCTGCACAGACCGTTTGTCAGTCACATTTTTCTGGGGTGATCGGCGGCCATTTTGTGTCTTGTGGTGCGCCAGCACAAGCTGCGACCAAGTGCATTTAACCCTCAATGGTGTGGTTGTTTTTTGGCTAAAGCCTACATCAGGGTGAAGCTGTCACACCAAGTGCATTTAACCAGCAATAGTCTGTTCATTTTTTGGCCATATACAAAATCAGGGGCAAGCTGCGCCTGTCACCAAGTGCATTTAACCCTCAATGGTGTGGTTGTTTTTTGGCTAAAGCCTACATCAGGGTGAAGCTGTCACACCAAGTGCATTTAACCAGCAATAGTCTGTTCATTTTTTGGCCATATACTAAATCAGGGGCAAGCTGCGCCTGTCACCAAGTGCATTTAACCCTCAATGGTGTGGTTGTTTTTTGGCTAAAGCCTACATCAGGGTGAAGCTGTCACACCAAGTGCATTTAACCAGCAATAGTCTGTTCATTTTTTGGCCATATACTAAATCAGGGGCAAGCTGCGCCTGTCACCAAGTGCATTTAACCCTCAATGGTGTGGTTGTTTTTTGGCTAAAGCCTACATCAGGGTGAAGCTGTCACACCAAGTGCATTTAACCAGCAATAGTCTGTTTATTTTTTGGCCATATCCCAGTCTAATTCTGTCACTAAATCCATACCGGTCACCCAGCGCCTAAATACTAGGCCTCAAATTTATATCCAGCTAAATCTGTCCCTAGTGCTGTAGCTGGGCGAGTTATTTAGTGTCCGTTCAAGCACATTTCTTGTTCTGGGTTGAAATACAATTCCCAATTTAGCAATTTCATAATTTAGTGGTTTCTGCTATATCAGAGCTATTTGAAATCTATCCCTAAAAGGGTATATAATATTCAAGGTGCACGTTGGGTCATTCAGAATAACTTCACACACACCCGCTACTGTGTATTTCCAAGTTTAATTCTGGCACTAAACCCATACCTGTCACCCAGCGCCTAAATACTAGGCCTCAAATTTATATCCCGCTAAATCTGTCCTTAGTGCTGTAGCTGGGCGAGTTATTTAGTGTCCGTTCAAGCACATTTCTTGTTCTGGGTTGAAATACAATTCCCAATTTAGCAATTTCATAATTTAGTGGTTTCTGCTATATCAGAGCTATTTGAAATCTATCCCTAAAAGGGTATATAATATTCAAGGTGCACATTGGGTCATTCAGAATAACTTCACACACACCCGCTACTGTGTATTTCCAAGTCTAATTCTGTCACTAAACCCATACCTGTCACCCAGCGCCTAAATACTAGGCCTCAAATTTATATCCCGCTAAATCTGTCCCTAGTGCTGTAGCTGGGCGAGTTATTTAGTGTCCGTTCAAGCACATTTCTTGTTCTGGGTTGAAATACAATTCCCAATTTAGCAATATAATAATTTAGTGGTTTCTGCTATATCAGAGCTATTTGAAATCTATCCCTAAAAGGGTATATAATATTCAAGGTGCACATTGGGTCATTCAGAATAACTTCACACACACCCGCTACTGTGTATTTCCAAGTCTAATTCTGTCACTAAACCCATACCTGTCACCCAGCGCCTAAATACTAGGCCTCAAATTTATATCCCGCTAAATCTGTCCCTAGTGCTGTAGCTGGGCGAGTTATTTAGTGTCCGTTCAAGCACATTTCTTGTTCTGGGTTGAAATACAATTCCCAATTTAGCAATTTCATAATTTAGTGGTTTCTGCTATATCAGAGCTATTTGAAATCTATCCCTAAAAGGGTATATAATATTCAAGGTGCACATTGGGTCATTCAGAATAACTTCACACACACCCGCTACTGTGTATTTCCAAGTCTAATTCTGTCACTAAACCCATACCTGTCACCCAGCGCCTAAATACTAGGCCTCAAATTTATATCCCGCTAAATCTGTCCCTAGTGCTGTAGCTGGGCGAGTTATTTAGTGTCCGTTCAAGCACATTTCTTGTTCTGGGTTGAAATACAATTCCCAATTTAGCAATTTCATAATTTAGTGGTTTCTGCTATATCAGAGCTATTTGAAATCTATCCCTAAAAGGGTATATAATATTCAAGGTGCACATTGGGTCATTCAGAATAACTTCACACACACCCGCTACTGTGTATTTCCAAGTCTAATTCTGGCACTAAACCCATACCTGTCACCCAGCTGCCTAAATACTAGGCCTCAAATTTATATCCCGCTAAATCTGTCCCTAGTGCTGTAGCTGGGCGAGTTATTTAGTGTCCGTTCAAGCACATTTCTTGTTCTGGGTTGAAATACAATTCCCAATTTAGCAATTTCATAATTTAGTGGTTTCTGCTATATCAGAGCTATTTGAAATCTATCCCTAAAAGGGTATATAATATTCAAGGTGCACATTGGGTCATTCAGAATAACTTCACACACACCCGCTACTGTGTATTTCCAAGTCTAATTCTGTCACTAAACCCATACCTGTCACCCAGCGCCTAAATACTAGGCCTCAAATTTATATCCCGCTAAATCTGTCCCTAGTGCTGTAGCTGGGCGAGTTATTTAGTGTCCGTTCAAGCACATTTCTTGTTCTGGGTTGAAATACAATTCCCAATTTAGCAATTTCATAATTTAGTGGTTTCTGCTATATCAGAGCTATTTGAAATCTATCCCTAAAAGGGTATATAATATTCAAGGTGCACATTGGGTCATTCAGAATAACTTCACACACACCCGCTACTGTGTATTTCCAAGTCTAATTCTGGCACTAAACCCATACCTGTCACCCAGCGCCTAAATACTAGGCCTCAAATTTATATCCCGCTAAATCTGTCCCTAGTGCTGTAGCTGGGCGAGTTATTTAGTGTCCGTTCAAGCACATTTCTTGTTCTGGGTTGAAATACAATTCCCAATTTAGCAATTTCATAATTTAGTGGTTTCTGCTATATCAGAGCTATTTGAAATCTATCCCTAAAAGGGTATATAATATTCAAGGTGCACATAGGGTCATTCAGAATAACTTCACACACCCGCTACTGTGCATTTCCAAATCTAATTCTGTCACTAAACCCATACCTGTCACCCAGCGCCTAAATACTAGGCCTCAAATTTATATCCCGCTAAATCTCTCGTTACCGCTGTCCTGTTGTGGCTGGGAAAGTTATTTAGTGTCCGTCAAAGCACATTTTTTGTTCTGGGTTGAAATACAATTCCCAATTTAGCAATTTCATAATTTAGTCGTTTCTGCTATATCAGAGCTATTTGAAATCTATCCCTAAAAGGGTAGATCATATTGAAGGTGCACATTGGGTCATTCAGAATAACTTCACACACACGCTTCTGTGCATTTCCAAGTCTAATTCTGTCACTAAATCCATACCGGTCACCCAGCGCCTAAATACTAGGCCTCAAATTTATATCCCGCTGAATTTGAATACAATACATTGGGCCAAATAATATATTTGTTGTTGTGGTGAACCATAACAATGAGAAAAACATCTAGTAAGAGACGCGGACGTGGACATGGTCGTGGTGGTGTTAGTGGACCCTCTGGTGCTGGGAGAGGACGTGGCCGTTCTGCCACATCCACACGTCCTAGTGTACCAACTACCTCAGGTCCCAGTAGCCACCAGAATTTACAGCGATATATGGTGGGGCCCAATGCCGTTCTAAGGATGGTAAGGCCTGAGCAGGTACAGGCATTAGTCAATTGGGTGGCCGACAGTGGATCCAGCACGTTCACATTATCTCCCACCCAGTCTTCTGCAGAAAGCGCACAGATGGCGCCTGAAAACCAACCCCATCAGTCTGTCACATCACCCCCATGCATACCAGGGAAACTGTCTCAGCCTCAAGTTATGCAGCAGTCTCTTATGCTGTTTGAAGACTCCGCTGGCAGGGTTTCCCAAGGGCATCCACCTAGCCCTTCCCCAGCGGTGAAAGACATAGAATGCACTGACGCACAACCACTTATGTTTCCTGATGATGAGGACATGGGAATACCACCTCAGCATGTCTCTGATGATGACGAAACACAGGTGCCAACTGCTGCGTCTTTCTGCAGTGTGCAGACTGAACAGGAGGTCAGGGATCAAGACTGGGTGGAAGACGATGCAGGGGACGATGAGGTCCTAGACCCCACATGGAATGAAGGTCGTGCCACTGACTTTCACAGTTCGGAGGAAGAGGCAGTGGTGAGACCGAGCCAACAGCGTAGCAAAAGAGGGAGCAGTGGGCAAAAGCAGAACACCCGCCGCCAAGAGACTCCGCCTGCTACTGACCGCCGCCATCTGGGACCGAGCACCCCAAAGGCAGCTTCAAGGAGTTCCCTGGCATGGCACTTCTTCAAACAATGTGCTGACGACAAGACCCGAGTGGTTTGCACGCTGTGCCATCAGAGCCTGAAGCGAGGCATTAACGTTCTGAACCTGAGCACAACCTGCATGACCAGGCACCTGCATGCAAAGCATGAACTGCAGTGGAGTAAACACCTTAAAACCAAGGAAGTCACTCAGGCTCCCCCTGCTACCTCTTCTGCTGCTGCCGCCTCGGCCTATTCTGCTGCTGCCGCCTCGGCCTCTTCCTCCGCCTCTGGAGGAACGTTGGCACCTGCCGCCCAGCAAACAGGGGATGTACCACCAACACCACCACCACCACCTCCGTCACCAAGCGTCTCAACCATGTCACACGCCAGCGTTCAGCTCTCCATCTCACAAACATTTGATAGAAAGCGTAAATTCCCACCTAGCCACCCTCGATCCCTGGCCCTGAATGCCAGCATTTCTAAACTACTGGCCTATGAAATGCTGTCATTTAGGCTGGTGGACACAGACAGCTTCAAACAGCTCATGTCGCTTGCTGTCCCACAGTATGTTGTTCCCAGCCGGCACTACTTCTCCAAGAGAGCCGTGCCTTCCCTGCACAACCAAGTATCCGATAAAATCAAGTGTGCACTGCGCAACGCCATCTGTGGCAAGGTCCACCTAACCACAGATACGTGGACCAGTAAGCACGGCCAGGGACGCTATATCTCCCTAACTGCACACTGGGTAAATGTAGTGGCAGCTGGGCCCCAGGCGGAGAGCTGTTTGGCGCACGTCCTTCCGCCGCCAAGGATCGCAGGGCAACATTCTTTGCCTCCTGTTGCCACCTCCTCCTTCTCGGCTTCCTCCTCCTCTTCTTCCACCTGCTCATCCAGTCAGCCACACACCTTCACCACCAACTTCAGCACAGCCCGGGGTAAACGTCAGCAGGCCATTCTGAAACTCATATGTTTGGGGGACAGGCCCCACACCGCACAGGAGTTGTGGCGGGGTATAGAACAACAGACCGACGAGTGGTTGCTGCCGGTGAGCCTCAAGCCCGGCCTGGTGGTGTGTGATAATGGGCGAAATCTCGTTGCAGCTCTGGGACTAGCCAATTTGACGCACATCCCTTGCTTGGCGCATGTGCTGAATTTGGTGGTGCAGAAGTTCATTCACAACTACCCCGACATGTCAGAGCTGCTGCATAAAGTGCGGGCCGTCTGTTCGCGCTTCCGGCGTTCACATCCTGCTGCTGCTCGCCTGTCTGCGCTACAGCGTAACTTCGGCCTTCCCGCTCACCGCCTCATATGCGACGTGCCCACCAGGTGGAACTCCACCTTGCACATGCTGGACAGACTGTGCGAGCAGCAGCAGGCCATAGTGGAGTTTCAGCTGCAGCACGCACGGGTCAGTCGCACTACAGAACAGCACCACTTCACCACCAATGACTGGGCCTCCATGCGAGACCTGTGTGCCCTGTTGCGCTGTTTCGAGTACTCCACCAACATGGCCAGTGGCGATGACACCGTTATCAGCGTTACAATACCACTTCTATGTCTCCTTGAGAAAACACTTAGGGCGATGATGGAAGAGGAGGTGGCCCAGGAGGAGGAGGAGGAGGAGGAGGAGGAAGAGGGGTCATTTTTAGCACTTTCAGGCCAGTCTCTTCGAAGTGACTCAGAGGGAGGTTTTTGGCAACAGCAGAGGCCAGGTACAAATGTGGCCAGCCAGGGCCCACTACTGGAGGACGAGGAGGACGAGGATGAGGAGGAGGTGGAGGAGGATGAGGATGAAGCATGGTCACAGCGGGGTGGCACCCAACGCAGCTCGGGTCCATCACTGGTGCGTGGCTGGGGGGAAAGGCAGGACGATGACGATACGCCTCCCACAGAGGACAGCTTGTCCTTATCCCTGGGCAGCCTGGCACACATGAGCGACTACATGCTGCAGTGCCTGCGCAACGACAGCAGAGTTGCCCACATTTTAACCTGTGCGGACTACTGGGTTGCCACCCTGCTGGATCCACGCTACAAAGACAATGTGCCCACCTTACTTCCTGCACTGGAGCGTGATAGGAAGATGCGCGAGTACAAGCGCACGTTGGTAGACGCGCTACTGAGAGCATTCCCAAATGTCACAGGGGAACAAGTGGAAGCCCAAGGCCAAGGCAGAGGAGGAGCAAGAGGTCGCCAAGGCAGCTGTGTCACGGCCAGCTCCTCTGAGGGCAGGGTTAGCATGGCAGAGATGTGGAAAACTTTTGTCAACACGCCACAGCTAACTGCACCACCACCTGATACGCAACGTGTTAGCAGGAGGCAACATTTCACTAACATGGTGGAACAGTACGTGTGCACACCCCTCCACGTACTGACTGATGGTTCGGCCCCATTCAACTTCTGGGTCTCTAAATTGTCCACGTGGCCAGAGCTAGCCTTTTATGCCTTGGAGGTGCTGGCCTGCCCGGCAGCCAGCGTTTTGTCTGAACGTGTATTCAGCACGGCAGGGGGCGTCATTACAGACAAACGCAGCCGCCTGTCTACAGCCAATGTGGACAAGCTGACGTTCATAAAAATGAACCAGGCATGGATCCCACAGGACCTGTCCGTCCCTTGTCCAGATTAGACATTAACTACCTCCCCATAACCATATATTATTGGACTCCAGGGCACTTCCTCATTCAATCCTATTTTTATTTTCATTTTACCATTATATTGCGATGCTACCCAAAGTTGAATGAACCTCTCCTCTGCCTGTGTGCTAGGCCTAAATATATGCCAATGGACTGTTGCAGTGGTGGCTGACATGAAGCCTGATTCTCTGCTATGACATGCAGACTAATTCTCTGCTGACATGAAGCCAGATTGTCTGTTACGGGACCTCTCTCCTCTGCCTGGGTGCTGGGCCTAAATTTATGACAATGGACTGTTGCAGTGGTGGCTGACGTGAAGCCTGATTCTCTGCTATGACATGCAGACTGATTCTCTGCTGTCATGAAGCCAGATTGTCTGTTACGGGACCTCTCTGCTCTGCCTGTGTGCTAGGCCTAAATATATGCCAATGGACTGTTGCAGTGGTGGGTGACGTGAAGCCTGATTCTCTGCTATGATATGAAGACTGATTCTCTGCTGACATGAAGCCAGATTGTCTGTTACGGGACCTTTCTCCTCTGCCTGGGTTCTGGGCCTAAATTTATGAAAATTGACTCTTACAGTGGTGGGTGACGTGAAGCCTGATTCTCTGCTATGATATGAAGACTGATTCTCTGCTGACATGAAGCCAGATTGTCTGTTACGGGACCTTTCTCCTCTGCCTGGGTTCTGGGCCTAAATTTATGAAAATTGACTCTTACAGTGGTGGGTGACGTGAAGCCTGATTCTCTGCTATGATATGAAGACTGATTCTCTGCTGACATGAAGCCAGATTGTCTGTTACGGGACCTTTCTCCTCTGCCTGGGTTCTGGGCCTAAATTTATGAAAATTGACTCTTACAGTGGTGGGTGACGTGAAGCCTGATTCTCTGCTATGATATGAAGACTGATTCTCTGCTGACATGAAGCCAGATTGTCTGTTACGGGACCTTTCTCCTCTGCCTGGGTTCTGGGCCTAAATTTATGAAAATTGACTCTTACAGTGGTGGGTGACGTGAAGCCTGATTCTCTGCTATGATATGAAGACTGATTCTCTGCTGACATGAAGCCAGATTGTCTGTTACGGGACCTTTCTCCTCTGCCTGGGTTCTGGGCCTAAATTTATGAAAATTGACTCTTACAGTGGTGGGTGACGTGAAGCCTGATTCTCTGCTATGATATGAAGACTGATTCTCTGCTGACATGAAGCCAGATTGTCTGTTACGGGACCTTTCTCCTCTGCCTGGGTTCTGGGCCTAAATTTATGAAAATTGACTCTTACAGTGGTGGGTGACGTGAAGCCTGATTCTCTGCTATGATATGAAGACTGATTCTCTGCTGACATGAAGCCAGATTCTCTGTTACGGGACCTCTCTCCTCTGCCTGGGTGCTGGGCCTAAATTTATGACAATGGACTGTTGCAGTGGTGGCTGACGTGAAGCCTGATTCTCTGCTATGACATGCAGACTGATTCTCTGCTGACATGAAGCCAGATCCTCTGTTACGGGACCTCTCTCCTCTGCCTGTGTGTGTGCTGGGCCTAAATATATGCCAATGGACTGTTGCAGTGGTGGCTGACGTGAAGCCTCATTCTCTGCTATGACATGCAGACTAATTCTCTGCTGACATGAAGACAGATTCTCTGTTACGGGACCTCCCTCCTCTGCCTGGGTGCTGGGCCTAAATATATGTCAATGGACTGTTGCAGTGGTGGCTGACGTGAAGCCTCATTCTCTGCTATGACATGCAGACTGATTCTCTGCTGACATGAAGCCAGATCGTCTGTTACGGGACCTCTCTGCTCTGCCTGTGTGCTAGGCCTAAATATATGCCAATGGACTGTTGCAGTGGTGGGTGACGTGAAGCCTCATTCTCTGCTATGACATGCAGACTGATTCTCTGCTGTCATGAAGCCAGATTGTCTGTTACGGGACCTCTCTGCTCTGCCTGTGTGCTAGGCCTAAATATATGCCAATGGACTGTTGCAGTGGTGGGTGACGTGAAGCCTCATTCTCTGCTATGACATGCAGACTGATTCTCTGCTGACATGAAGCCAGATTGTCTGTTACGGGACCTCTCTCCTCTGCCTGTGTGCTAGGCCTAAATATATGCCAATGGACTGTTGCAGTGGTGGCTGACGTGAAGCCTGATTCTCTGCTATGACATGCAGACTAATTCTCTGCTGACATGAAGCCAGATTGTCTGTTACGGGACCTCTCTCCTCTGCCTGGGTGCTGGGCCTAAATTTATGACAATGGACTGTTGCAGTGGTGGCTGACGTGAAGCCTGATTCTCTGCTATGACATGCAGACTGATTCTCTGCTGACATGAAGCCAGATCCTCTGTTACGGGACCTCTCTCCTCTGCCTGTGTGTGTGCTGTGCCTAAATATATGCCAATGGACTGTTGCAGTGGTGGCTGACGTGAAGCCTCATTCTCTGCTATGACATGCAGACTAATTCTCTGCTGACATGAAGACAGATTCTCTGTTACGGGACCTCTCTCCTCTGCCTGTGTGTGTGCTGGGCCTAAATATATGCCAATGGACTGTTGCAGTGGTGGCTGACGTGAAGCCTAATTCTCTGCTATGACATGCAGACTAATTCTCTGCTGACATGAAGACAGATTCTCTGTTACGGGACCTCCCTCCTCTGCCTGGGTGCTGGGCCTAAATATATGCCAATGGACTGTTGCAGTGGTGGCTGACGTGAAGCCTCATTCTCTGCTATGACATGCAGACTAATTCTCTGCTGACATGAAGACAGATTCTCTGTTACGGGACCTCTCTCCTCTGCCTGGGTGCCGGGGCCTAAATATCTGAGAATGGACTGTTCCAGTGGTGGGTGACGGGAAGCCAGATTCTCTGCTATGGAACCTCTCTCCAATTGATTTTGGTTAATTTTTATTTATTTAATTTTTATTTTAATTCATTTCCCTATCCACATTTGTTTGCAGGGGATTTACCTACATGTTGCTGCCTTTTGCAGCCCTCTAGCTCTTTCCTGGGCTGTTTTACAGCCTTTTTAGTGCCGAAAAGTTCGGGTCCCCATTGACTTCAATGGGGTTCGGGTTCGGGACGAAGTTCGGATCGGGTTCGGATCCCGAACCCGAACATTTCCGGGATGTTCGGCCGAACTTCTCGAACCCGAACATCCAGGTGTTCGCTCAACTCTAATCATCAGTTAAAACAAAGTGCAGAACCCCTTTAACTTTAATAATTTAATTTATTTTTATTTTTAAGGAATATCTTTTCCATTCACACGTCCGCAAAATGGGTCCGCATCCGTTCTGCAATTTTGCGGAACAGGTGCAGACCCATTCATGTTCAATGGGGCCGGAATGTGCTGTCTGCATTTGCGGATCTGCATCTGCATTTGCGGATCCGCACTTCCGCATCTGTGCTTCTGTTTCCGCCAAAAAATAGAACATGTCCTATTCTTGTCCGCAATTGCAGACAAGATTAGGCATTTTCTATTATAGTGAAAGCGATGTGCGGTCCACAAATAGCGGAATGCACATTGCCGGTGTCCGTGTTTTGCGGATCCGCAAAACACTTACGGACGTGTGAATGGACCCTCGTAGTAAAATTATTAAAGGTTACGTTTTATCTTAATGTATATTCTAATGGATTGCCTTCCTTGTACAATGTTAAATACTTTCTATGTTAGAAAGTATATTATAGTGCATTTGTATTGTGCGGCAGTTGTGTGTGGTTCTGCTGCGATACTGCAGGTATATAGAGGGACAAGCGTTATTGGAACAAATAATTTCTACTGGTGTGATATACTAGTCGCCCCCCCAAAAAACTGATTGAAGCGGGGTGTTATATATCAATATACTTTCTTTATAGTGCATTTGTGGACTGTATAGTGCATTTGCGCATGCGTGTACGCAAAAATTATATGACCAATATTTCGCATTAAAAAAATAAATAAATGGAGATTGCAAATTCAAATAATACATCTGGTATGTCACTGTCCATGTTGTGGGACTATTTGTGCACTTCTAGTAATTATTTCTGGGCTGCAAATATGAGCTGAAGGTTTTTCAGGTTCGCCTGCCATTAAAATGAATGGGACCCGCCGCAAACTTGCGGTTTTACAAACATTTGATCGCGTTTGCAAACCGTCCCGGCAGATGTTGGTCCATCACTACTGGTAACATGTCTGCCATTTTGTGATTGTATCGGGGGTCTAAGTCTGTTGCCACCTAGTACTGGTCCTTGCCCTTTTTGCTTTTATACAGGGGTCCCTCTTCAAACACTGGAGCATGAAGGCCCCCATTTGCACTAAATTGGAATTGGTGGAGCAGCCTGGCTCCTGCTTATCGCCCAGAAGAATGTCTGACCAGTTTGGTGATCTCTTTAAATGGCCATAGAAGTCTGCATGCGTCACACATGAGCAGCCACTGGCACGGAGAAAAGAAAACAAGTTCCCTTAGAACCTGTCCTGCTGCAGAGTTCATACAGGTTGTTAACGGCACGTTGCTGCTGGAGCAGCCTATCAAGCATACATGTACAAGGTAAAGTTCCAGCACTTTGGACTGTCAGCAAGGCGATCCATGACCGTATAAGATCTTCTAAAATGGCCAGAGATTTTCCTGGCCTGCCGCAAGACGTTCTGGACCCTGGGGTATTTAGCAACAAATCGCTGCTCGACTAAGTTCAGGACGTGTGCCATGCACGGCTCGTGTGTCATTTTGCCCTGTTTCAGAGCGCTCATCAGATTGGCACCGTTGTCGCACACCACTTTACCAACTGTCAAATTGAACGGGGTTAGCCACTGATCGGTCTGTGACCGCAGAGCTGAAAGCAGTCTGCCAGGCACAACAGCAGCAGCACAGTGTGGCAATGTTTCACCTAGCATGTCAAATAGGTTCTGGGGAGCTTGGGGGGTGCAGCGGAAGAGGTGGTAGCAGTGGAAAAGGAGGGGGTCAGCCGAGGAGGAGATGGAGGATGGAGTAGGGAGTGTAGCTTTGTGGGTTCTGACGGTGTTGCTCCCACTGGGCTCGGTGATGGGAGGCTAGGTGCCTTCTTAAGGCGGTCGTCCCTAGATGATTGTTGGGCTTACCGCAACTTATTTGTTGATAGAACAGGCTGCAGATGGCAAAACTACTTTCAGCAGCTGGCACGTTAAAAAAAGCATACACTGCGGAGCCATGTGCCGGTGTCCTGGAAGCGTCAGATGTGACCGTGCATGGTGGATTGCTCGCTCCAGATACATTTGCAGTCTGCTTTTTGCCTCCTGTGCACTGCGAGTCCTGCCTGCTTCTCCCCCTTCTACCCCCAATCTGCTGCTCTGTCTCTCCCTCTGAACTCCCCTCCCCTTCTTCTCTTGTGGGCACCCATGTGACATCCATCGACATGTCATCATCGTCACCTTCACCACCACTGACATTAGAGATCTAGGAATAGGCAGCAACAGCAGGGACCTATGTCCTTGGGCTGATCTGGGTACTGTCGTCAGACCGCTGGGTGGCGGCCGTTGCTCCCTCCTCTTTTTGATCCGATGCCACGAATGGCTGCGCATCGGTAAGGTCTGGGAATGGATAGGAAAATAATTCCTCTGACTCGAGTGGAGGGGCTATGGTGGTGGTGTCTTTGGGGGTGCACACATCAGATAGTGAGGAGGGTTTAGATACATAGGATGAGAAGGGTGCAGAAGCGTAAGGCTGAGTGAGCCACTCAACCAACTCTGGTGCGTCCTTTGACATAATCGCACGCACCTTCTCCAACTTCCCACTTAGGCTCCGGCCTGGTGCATCTGCCCAACCCTTACCACCCTTGCGGGAATGGCCTGCCTCTTCCTCTGCCTGTCATTTTCAAAATGACCCTGTGACAAAGTCCCTATAGAAGAGCAGTATTTGTGGAAGCAGGCATCAGTTAATATTTGGTGGAAGCCGGTATATCAATCCCCTCTATCAGGATTTTGTGGAAATAGGTATATATAACCCCTTAATTAGTATTTGCTGAAAGCCAGTATATCAAACCTCTTAACCAATATTTTGTGGAAGCTGGTGTATCACAGGCCTCAATCAATATTTTGTGGAAGCCGGTATATCAATCCCCTCTATCAGTATTATGTGGAAACAGGTATTTAGAACCCTTTATTAAGTATCTTCTGGAAGCTGGTATATAAAACCCCTTAATCAATATTTGGTGGAAGCTGGTGTATCGCAGGCCTCAATCAATATTTGGTGAAAGCCGGTATATCAATCGCCTTTATCAGTGTTTTGTGGAAATAGGTATATAGAACCCCTTAATGAGTATTTGCTGGAAGCCAGTATATCAAACCCCTTAATATTTGGTGGAAGCTGGTGTATTACAGGCCTCAATCAATATTTGGTGAAAGCCGTTATATATATCCCCTCTATCAGTATTTTGTGGAAACAGGTATATAGAACCCCTCAATGAGTATTTGCTGGAAGCTTGTAAATCAAACCCCTTAATTAATATTTGGTGGAAGCTGGTGTATCGCGGGCCTCAATCAATATTTTGTGGAACCCAGTGTATCACACCACTCATTAAATATTTTGTGGAAACTGGTGTATTACACCCCTCAAACAGTATTTTGTGGAAGCTGGTATATCAAACCCCTTAATCAGTATTTTGTGGAAGCAGGTATATTGCATCCCTTAATTAGTTTTTTCAGGGGACAACAGGTATATCACACCAGTAGAAATGAGTTATTCCAATAGCGTTTGTCCCTCTATTTAGCTGTGGTATCTCAGCAGAACTGCACACAACTGCTGCACAATGCAAATGTACTATAATATACTTTCTATGTTAGAATGTATATTATAGGTCTATCACTCACCTCAATCAGTTGTTTGTTTTTTTTTGGGGGGAGGGGGGGGGGATAACAGGTATATCACACCAGCTGCAATTAGTTATTCCAATAGCTTTTGTCCCTCTATCTAGCTGCAACATCTCAGCTGAACCACAAACAACTGCTGCACAATACAAATACACAGTAATATACTTTCTATTTTAGAAGGTATATTATAGGTATATTGCACACCTCAATCATTTATTTTTATTTTTAGGCAGCAGGTATATCATACCAGGTGCAATTAGTTATTCCAATAGCGCTTGTCCCTCTATCTAGCTGCGGTATCTCAGCTGAACCGCACACAACTGCTGCACAATACAAATGCACTATAATATACTTTCTATGTTATAAGGTATATTATAGGTACATCACACACCTCAATGCGTTTTTTTTGGGGTGGGGCAACAGGTATATCACACCAGTTGCAATTAGTTATTCCAATACTGTTTGTCCCTTTATCTAGCTGCGGTATCTCAGCAGAACCGCACACAACTGCTGCACAATACAAATGCACTATAATATACTTTCTATGTTAGAAGGTATATTATAGGTATATCACACACCTCAATCATTATTTATTTATTTTTTGTCAGCGGGTA